>NC_143562.1:97470000-98070000 GCF_054136105.1 Typopeltis vanoorti
GCAACTGCAAACACACTAAACCTGCTTCTCCTCTTCCTCTTTTATTTTGTCCACCTCTATCCTCTGGAACAGCCTTCCTCATGAAATATTCCCAATAAAACTACAATGTAACACCCATTTCTGAAATCTAGTTCTCACTAATCTCTCCAATACATTAACCATCACTCCAGATATTAATAAAATTGTGTGCGTGGAGGGATCTTAGGTGAGTACATTTTTTTGCATAATGAGTAGAATTTTACACAATTTGTTGAATCCTGTAACCTTTGCATTTTTATCCTGCTTGACATCTATCCCATAGCATGGAAACCAGCTTGCAATTCAGCCCATTCCAAAATAAATAAATAAAAGTCATCCAACAAACTACCATGATTGCTCTCACTTCAGTTATTCATTCAAAAAACTCTGAAGAAGGTAATCAGCAGCCATCATTTTACCACCTGGATGTCACCACTCTTGGTCCAAGGTTGATCTACTACCCACCTTTGGACTCAAATCTTGGAAGAGTTTGGAAAAACGCACATGGTTGTTCTCAGCATTTATACCTTCCTACTCAGCAATCATCCAATGATAAGACTGAATAACATGTAAACACTAGGATGTGGATGAATAAAATATTAACCTCTAATAGCCAAATCTTCCAGCCTACCTTCAGATTACATCATCAGTGGCATAAAGGCTAATGGTGTACAAGATGGAACACTAACAATGAATTATTTAAAATAGTATGAACCACATGATGGTATAAACAGAACAATGTGAGTAGGTGACAGAAAAAGCATTATACACACACACACACACACACATGGGAGTGGTCTGAAAATTTCTCTGCCTAAAAATGAATTTATAATTTCAAAATTATTTTTATTTTTCAACATAATCTCCCTTAAGACTAATACATTTATTCCAGCAAATGATCCCGCACCATTATCCCATCCCTGTAGTGGTTCTCAGTAAGATCTGTAAAATATCCCTCTACAGCTGCAATCACCTCTTGATTCGAAGAAAAACGCTGACCAGCGAGGAAGAGTTTTGGGAAAAGATAGAAGTCAGAGGGAGTCAAATCTGGGGAATAGGATGGATATTCCAACAATTCATAGTGCAGAGCCTTTAATTTTCCAATTGCCAAAACACTTTTGTGGGCAGGTGCATTGTCCTGATGAAAGATGATTTTTTTCTTCTGCAAACTGGGTCTTTTCTCACAAATTTTTTCGTCTAGTCTGGTTAAAAGATTGGAATAATATTTCCCAGTTATTGTTTTACCCTTTTCAAGATCATTAGTAAACAAAATGCCTTTAGCATCCCAAAACACGTGCCATGACCTTTCCTGCTGATGGAACCGAATTTGTCTTTTTTGGCACTGAACAACTGGCTTCTGTCCACTGTTTTGACTGCTGTTTGGATTCTGGTGTGTAATGGTGAATCCAAGTCTCATCCATAGTAATTGACACACAAAATCAGTTTTATTTATTTAAAAATGTTAAAACACTCCAAGTACTGTTCGGAGATTTTCGTGAGTGTGTTTTTGATCTGCTGTGAAGCACGGCACCGATCTTGCGCAAAGCTTTTTCATTTGCAATTCTTCATGCAAAATATATCCTACACATTCTTTTGAAATGCCTGTAGTCTCAGCAATTTCATGTACTTTGACTCGCCGTTCATCCAATACCATATCGTGCACTTGATCAATGATTTCTGGTGTTGTTACACTTTTTGGATGTCCTTCACATGGATCATCTTCAAGACTGGTACGGCCACATTTAAACTCACAGCCTATTTCTTAATTGTCAAAAATGAAGGAGAAGAGTGCCCATAAACGTTTATGAACTTCGATTGAATTTCTTTTGCCGTTAAACCTTCTTTTATAAAGAATTTTATAACTGCACGATACTCAATTTTATCCATTTCAAGGGATACATACAGACAACAATTTTGCTTCAGAGAACTGTATAAAACAAACTACTTTATAGAATGACTTGCAATTTCAAATGGATGCTTATGACAGAAGTACCAAGTTAGAAAAAAAAATCTTGCCTATAGTGTTGCCATCTATGGTCGAGGCCGAGAACTTTTCAGACCACCCTCGTATATATTTACACACATTGGTGTCCAAAACCTAAGGATGAACACTATTTATGAAGATACAATTACAAATTCAAATGATCAGCTTGGCAATTTGTATAACTGATGATTTTGAGTAGAAAGTGAGTACACATACAGATTTTTGAATTGTGTGCAAAGAGGTCATGTGGTAGCACTGAATAGGATAAAAGGCAAAAGGTTGCACTAAGCCATTTGTGTTTAAAGAAAGCTCTTTTCATGATGGAATAAAGTTGCAAATGTGGATGTCTTGTAATGTCTCAAAGACATCATCATAGATGATTTCATGCAGGGGAGAATTATTGGAAAGCTTGAAGAAGTCTGCAGAATTATTGATATTGCCAAAGAGAGTTTGGAATGTCACATAGTGTTGTGTATAGTTTCTGGGCAGCGTTTCAAACCAATGAAATGTTTTCCAGACATTTGTGAAGAGGTTGCCCTTGCTCTACCACAGAGCATGAAGAGATTTTTTATTATAACAGCAAAATGTAATTGATACACCATGGCAAGTCAGCTCTATTTAAGCACAGGCACACAGATATCTTGATAAACTGTGGCAAGACATCTGCAACAAGTAAGCCTATAAGCTGGAAGGCCTGTAGTCTGCATCCCTGTATCCACAGCTCATCATAGAGCACGTTTTCAGTTATGTTGTATCTATAAAAATTGGAAAGACCCAGTGGGTCTTTCCAATTTGAAAGAGTTTCATGTACTCTTTACAGATGAGAGTCATTTTAGTCTTTCTTCAGATTCTAGACAACACTTGATCTGGCATGAAAGTGGTACTGCCTTACTTTTGTGAGAATGTTCTTGAAAGCGATAGATATGATGGTGTTAGGGGTCATGGTGTGGGGAGGCTATGACTGGTGAACAATATTGCAATGAAGTTCTTCAACATGTTTGATTGTTCTATGGTGCTGTAGATGGATGACATCTACAGCACCATAGCATCATACATTTAATGGATGATAGTGACACCACATCGTACATGAGCAGTGGCTTGTCTCTAACCCTGTGCTGCACCAATCCAGACTTATTGGATTTGTTGTGAAGAATGTATGATTGATGTTCTTGTATTATTTTTTCTATAGAGCGTCCTGTTTGTCCAAAGTACGACAGATTGCAGTTACAAGGAACTTGATATACACCAGGCAGAGACATAGTTGAGGCATTTATCTTTAGAAGAGGGGAAATAAGTGGATATTTTGTTAATAGGGATATAAGTGGCTGTTAAATCATAGTTCTTCAGAATTCTTGAAATTGGTTCTGAAATCCCGGAAATATATGGAATTGGAACTCAACGTAAAAACTACACAACATCTGTTCGATTCCTACAATCCAATTCAGAATGACAAAGAATCAATACGTCAAGTTCCAATTCCATATATTTCCAGGATTTCAGAACCAATTTAAAGAATTCTGAAGAAATATGATTTAACAGCCACTTATATCCCTATTAACAAAATATCCACCTATTTCCCTCTTCTAAAGATAAACGCTCAACTATGTCTCTGCCTGCTGTATATCACGTTCCTTCTAACTGGAATCTGTCGTACTTTGGACAAACAGGATTCTCTAAGAAAAAAGAATACAAGAACATTAATCATATATTCCTCACAACAAATCCGATAAGTCTGATTGTCGCAGCACGGGATAGAGACAAGCTACAACATTCTCTGGTCCAAGACTCGCCTTCTACACAGATGTCGATATAAATTCGAACACCTATTCAAAGAGAGTGCTGAGGCCTTCCTTCAACGCCCTAACTTTAATCAAAATGACTGTATATCCTTGTCAAAAATATGGGAAAGTTTAATCTGGATAACACACTAATTTTTTTTTATTTTTTTTTTAAATTGAGACGTAATTCTTACATTAGTCTAATGTTATCTTTAATTGAATTTATAAATTAAGATTGTTATATGAAATTGTGAATTAATACCTATAATTTATTCATCAATCTGATGAAATTTACCTCTCTTTAATGCTTAGCAATGTAACATCACGTGGCTCGTTCTACTTTTGAATGATCAATTGTTTGTATTGCACCTTGTAAAAACTGTTCCTATCAAGCCACTGAGGATAGTCTGTTAGTTTCAGACTGAAATATTTGGCAAACATTAAAATATTCTTGTGTTAACGTGTTTATAATTCTTAATATTTGTTTTATGGTACAAGTATTTGTAAAAAAATCTACCATGCTATGGTCTGCCTCCTACTCTTTTAATTAGATTGCCAAGTTTTTCCCTCTTGTTGTTCAATATGTGTCCTGGTAGATGGTTGCCTCTCCCCCAGGTCTCATTTTCCTACCAATGCAGGAGTACCCTCGGTATCTGTACTTTCACCCACTCTCTTCCTTCCTGTTCATTGATGACCTGCTCTTACTGGCTTCAAATCCTCACAATGGCTATGCTGATGATAATGCTCTCTATTCTTCTTCTTCATTGTGTGATTAATAATTGTGTGAAGATCAATGCTACCAAAACAGTCCTGTTCTAATTTCTCACAAGGATCTCATTTCCCTTAACTGCCTAACCATGAAATGCTGCTGATGCACTTGGAATTGTGCATTCAAAGATATGATTTCTCTCCATCCCCTCTGTCTTATATGTTTGGTTTCTTCTTCTATACAGATACTGTAATTTATCTTCTTTCTTCCTGTACTGTAATAACAAGTAGCTGCTGGTGACCTTTTTATTTTTTATTTATTTTTATATGCTATGTGTGCATGGGTCAGGAGCAGAGTAATCTGTTGATATTCTTCTGGAACAGCCAGAGGTTGTAATCCTTTGGAAATGCTTCACAGGGAAGGCTGTTCTACAGAATTCATTTGAATGGAATGAAAGATGACTGGGAGTAGCAGGTTAGGTGGTATGCAGTTTGACTGTGAAGGATGTTGAGCATCTGTTATTCGGTTTTCTGTAGATCTTGCAGAAATGGGAGGCATAATGGATGCTAGTTCTGCTGACCAGTCATGGAAATATCTGTAGAAGAGACAGTGCAGAAGCTGATCTTCTATGGGAAAGGGGCTGAAGAGAGTGTTTAAGAGATGTGTCATTAATCAACCGAATTGCAATTTTCTGAATAGTATCAAGAATTTTTATGGATATCTTAGGTGCACCACCCCAAACATGAGTGCAGTATTCCAAAGTTGGCCAGATTTGGGATTTATACAGAGAAAGTAACTGTTCAGAAGAGAAGTACCACTTTAATCAGAAAAGGATGTCAAGTATTTTGGAAGCTGATGATGCTATAGAAGTGATATGATTATGCCATGAAGGTTTTCGAGAAGGGAGATTTGGTCTTGACTGTTGAGCATTATCAAAAGTAAGTAAAAGAAGATCTGGGATATTTTTTGTAAGAAAACAAGCAAAACTGTGTTTGGGAAGCATTGAAGTTGACCAGGTTGCTTTCACTCCAATCAAGGATAATGTGGAGATTGGTGCTCAGGACACTTAGAACCCTGAGGTGTCCCTCAGGGCTCTATCATTTCACCTGCCCTCTTCCTGATTTATATAAATAATCTCCTCTCATTGACCGCAAACCCTATTTATAGTTTGCTGATGACAGTGCCCTCCACTCATCCTGCTCATATGACAAGCAGGATGATTGGAGGGCACTGTCATCAGCAAACTATAAATAGGGTTTGTGGTCAATGAGAGGAGATTATTTATATAAATCAGGAAGAGGGCATGTGAAATGATAGAGCCCTGAGGGACACCAGCATTAATAGGAATATCTGAGGTGAGAACATCCATTACAGCTAGGGATCAATCTGAGAGAAAACTGGCAATCCAATTACACAAGGATGAAGGCAGTCAAGTATAATGGCAGAGGTTTCTCCAAACCTTACCATGGAATGAGGCCAGGGTGCATGATATAGGTCAGGAGATCACCTGTGGATCTAGATGGGGCAAAATCTATACCGGTGGTCACTAATTAGAGAGAAGTTCTTCAAGTGTTGAAGGAGTTGACTGTTGCTAACCTTCTCCATTACTTTGGACAAAACTGAGGTGAGGGCACAGGTTGATAGCTTGAAGGTAGACATTTATCACCTTTTATCACTTGCTTTCATGCCATAGAGTGGATGCCAGCTTAGTACAATTTAGTGTATACACGATAAAGAGCTGGTGCTAGTTCAGGAGCACATCTCTTGGACACAACAGATGGGATTCATCAGGATCAGCTATCTTTGTGGTATCCAAGTTATATTATTTGATACCTCCAGGGAGTCCAAGACTCATCGAGGGAGGGCACCTATTCTTTAACTTTTTGTTCCACCACTCGGCCTCATCCACCAACCGCATCATATACACCACTACCATCTACTGTCCACCATTAGTATTTTCACAGACAATCACAAACATCCATGCCCACAGTGGGATTTGAACCCTCAGCCTTTTGGATGGAGAGTGGATATGCTAATCACTCGGCCAACTCAAGATTCTTTTGACGTCTTTCTGGTGGAAGTTCATAGGAGGTATGGGATACAATTCTACATGAAGAATGAGATAATTTACCATGATCATCTGTGGAAGCATTGGAAGAAAAGAATGAAGCCAAAAACATCAGCCTTGTCTTTAAGTGATGATACAATGCTACCGGTAGGTTGAGATAGAGGAGGTAGCACAGATGGACAAAAATTGTACCCAGCAGTTTGGCAAGGGACCATAAGGTACAACTATCAGTGGCACAAGCAACAAGGCAAGTGATGTGAAGTCATTAGCCTCTATATACGAGTTGCCCAGTCCTGAAGTTACTTCAGGTAACATCAGGACTGGTGCAAACTTTGCTTACACTTGGATAAAGGATTAAACCAAAAATATAATTTCTTGGCATCTTTAATTTATAGCAAGGTTTTTACATTTATCTTTGTTAAATTTAGGCCTTACCCTTATAATGATGGTTTGACAACTATGTAGGCTATGAAAGAAGCTGCTATTTTGGTCTTAAGTTCTTTATGATAGGCTGTTTGCTTTTCTTAGAGAACCATAATTTAGATATCGGGTGAAAAATTTGAACAGAGTGATGAATGAAAGTTTCAGTTCTGACAAACACTAGTCTGATTATGGAAAGGAGGAGTAAAATTTATCTAAGTCCTCCCACTTGGCATTGTTGTAATGCCAGAGTACACGAGGTTGTGAATGGCTGAGGGATGGAATTTGAGAGATTGTGATATGAATTACCAAGTAGAACAGTCACCTGAATTGAGTACCTGGAAGGAGAGCTAATTAAGAAGTGATCCAGAGTATTGTGTGAGTGAAGAGAATTGGCAGGAATTCTGGTAGGGAGGTGAACGAACTGTTTTAAATCGATGCCTACAGCAAAAATCTGTCTCTCTTCTAGCTTGGTCAGTGAAATTTGAAAAAGGGAGCCGTTATAATTGTGAACTTTGAAATCACCAAGAAAGATGACTTCATGGTTTGGATGGAATGAATGAAATCAAGCTTCGAAGATAGGAAGCTAAAGAAGTCAGAATGATTTTCAGAATTTCAGAATGGTAGAGGCAGCAGATGAATGAAACAAAATGTGGCAAAGAAATTTTAATCCACAGGAGATCAAAAGGTAAGATGCTAGGTCACACATCCTTTTGCAAAGAATATCAGAATGTACGGTTAAGATAGGCTGTAGTTAATGTAGCAGAAATTTGGGATTCAGTCAGAAACAGAACATCAGGTTTCGATGACCAAAGCTGATTACTTACATTATTTAAGTTATTGTTGATGCCATGGATGTTTGTTGTTGTCGAGTCTATTGAAGATTTTCTAGATATGACCGTGGAACTGTAGTACTGCTTTGACAATCTGTTGAACTTTGATGGAGTAGAGCTTTTCTCTAGGGTTATTGTCAATTTTCTGTAGAGTAGCACAATTGCTGGAAAAGAATAGATATGGCCAGGTGTTAGTTCAACTCTCTTGGACAGTTCATGGATGCTTCATAGCTCATACTCCTGTCTGGCTGAATTTTCATGCCTTTAAAATGTTCCATCCTTAGTCTGGTGATGATTGTGGTTATTTCTCTATTTTCATTAATTTCACTGATTTCATTATTCTTCTTGAGTGTTTGTTTTACCAATCTTATTTTGGCGACTGAGTTAGCATCAGTTAGTGATAGTGGGTGTAATTTTTGAGATAAATGTTTTGCTTCTTTGGCTAGCCTGTCTACTCTATCATGGGTTGGTATCCATTGCAGTATACAGTTGTTAGTTGTTCATGAATTTCCTGTGTGAGTTTTGTTTTTCCATTTTTTAATGCTTCAAGTGCAGATTTAGAGTCACTGTAGATGGTTATTCCTTCTGTAATAAATATTTATTACTAGATTAGAGAGATAGAACTTGAGAGCTGCTTGTATGGCTGCTAATTCGCAAGTGAAGTTTGAAGCTATTTTGCCAGCTGTGGTTTTGATTTGCATTTCCTTGCCTCCAGGTAGAGTTAGAAAAACTCCTGAACCTCCTTGGTTGAATGATCCATCAGTGTAGGCAATGACATAGTTTGGATTGTTTAAGTGATATAGTGTCAAGCCCATTTCTTTTATTTTCTTCCTGTGAATCCTTTTTTGAACAGGGTTCTAGGAGATTTAAGTTTATCATTGTTTTTTGGTAGAATAGTGGAAAGGAATGGCTCTTTGCCTGTTTCAATGGACAGGTGTTCTAAGTTGATCTGTTTTCTAATTTCATGATCATATTGTGAAATGGATGATCTCTTAAATCCTGAGTGAGATGTGATCCTGTTGTTGGCTCCTGATTCTGTTAGTGAATTTAACTGTGGAGATATGTCTTCTAATATGTTAAGTCTACACTCTTGTTGAGCTTTTAAATTATTTGTGGATGAGACTGCACCTATAATAATTTTTGCTGTTCTTGATTGTACTCTGTCAAGTTTTACTTTTGAGCTAGTAGAAGCTGGAGCCCAGATTAATGAGGCATATTCCATAGTGGGTCGTATGAGTGTGGTATATATAGTTTTGAGTGTCTTTGGTTTTGCATCCCACTTTGTTCCACAAAGCCTTTTGATGATATTAAGCTTTTTAAGAGCTTTATTAGATATATTTGTAATATGAGTTGTAAATCTCAGTTCAGTATCTAGGATTAGGCCTAAGTATTTTGGAGACACTGTTTTTTCTATTTTGGTATTATATATTTTGATTTGGGGGTTGTAATTGTGTCTATTTTTTTCTATCAGTGGAGAAGATGCTCAGTTTTGTTTTTTCTGGGTTTATCTGTAATTTAAGTTCATTTGCCCATCTTTCTAAGCCTTTTAATAAATTATTTAGGACTTTTTCAGATTGTTGAGGATTACTGCTTGTATGCCAAATTGCTATATTGTCTGCGTAGCATGCTATTTTTGTGTCATTTGTTATGTGAGGATGGATATTGTTCATATAGATGAGAAATAGGAGTGGGCTTAAGACAGAACCTTGTGGGACTCCAGCCCAAGTTTGATCATGTTGGAATAATTCCATTAACTCTTACTTTCATAAAATCAGAAATCCAAATTAATGCATTCTCCCTTATTCCAATATCGTATGCAATTTTTATTAATTTTTGTCTCCAAATGCGATCGAAGGTAGCTGTGAGATCCAGGAATATTGCTGTTGTCTTCTTTGGTGGTTTTTCTTGAAAGATATCTATAACTGATTGGCAAAGATAAAATAATTGATCTTCTGTACTGTGTTGAGACCTGCATGTAGTTTGGTAGAAGTTGATCTTGTTATTTTCTAAGAGCCAGTTCATAAGTCTGATATCAACTGGCTTTTTACTGGACCAAACCAGATGGTAGTGCATTTTTTAGGTCGCTTTCTGATCAACTGTCACATAATCTTGCTGCCAGATCATGTCTGGAGGGAGGCTGTGTATTATTCTTTCATTTAGTTTGCAGAGAGTGCTAGTCAAAGCTATTGGTCTGTAGCTTTTACAGTCCTTAGGGTTTTTGTTAGGTTTTAGTATGTTTACCTGTATTCCAGGAAGTGTTAAATATCTTCAGAAGGCAGTTTGTGGCTATTTTCCTCATGTTTTTAATCCAAAGGTCCTGAGTAAAGATGTCTTCAGAAGGATAAGTTCTGGATTGTATTAGCAGATGTTTTCCTAAGTTATTTAAGTTAATTGTTGATGCCATGGATGTTTGCAAAGTGAATATGAAAGAATTTTTTTGTGTTAGGTGGTTGAGTTAAATTTTTTTTTTTTTTTTCAATTTTGGATGGAGGTTTATTTTTTAGCTTAACCACAGAGACACTACACTGATTCAGGCTTAGTTTCATATTTAATGTTTCAAAAAGTGAAGAGAAAAAGAGAAGGGGGAGGAAGACTCTTGAACATGTTGCCCATACAGAAAGCATTCAGTCTCCAAACCATACTGTGGCCTCGACAGCCCCCCCCCACATACCATTACACAGCCTCCCTCTGGAATAGTTTCCCTCACTCTGTCTTTCCCCCCCCCCCAAGACTTCAGCTGTTCAAGAAACATATGTTAATAGTTTCTGCTTTCTACTTGCCCACATGTGGCATTACTGTAGTTCTCCCCTTATCCGTGGGTTTGCTATCCGCAGTTAATCCCAGTCCAAAAATATTAAAAGGAAAATTCCAGAAATAAACAATATATAATTACATCAGCAAAGTGGATATTAGATCCAACATTATTTCAAAGCCGAATGTTTGTAGGAATGATGAAAATTTCATAAGCTTTCAGGTCAACTTATGAAACTTTCATAGTGAAAGTGGTGGTGGTGGTGAAAAAGGACCTGAAATTCAGGGGCTACATTACACAAGTTGTGAAGATGTCACATTGGATAATGGCAATGATGTAGACTGTAGAGGATCATGATGTGCAGAAATAAAGAGGTTATGATTCCATTGTATAAAGCCTTGATCAGGCATCATATGGATTATTATACAGAGATTTGGTTACTCGGTTTTCATGGTATTGTGGATATGTTATAATGTAAATTGCAAAGTCTTGTGAATAGGAGGAGGGGTAGAGAAAGAGGCTGTCCCTGGAAAATGTATAAGAAAGGTGTGGGCAGAGGAGAAGGTTCTTTTACACAGAGAGTGGAATGCATTGCCTGAGTGTGTTGTGAATGTAGACCTGTTGAATCATTCTAAGGCATGGTTGAATGAGCTTTGTGTTTGATAGTGTGTACCTCGCATGATGATTCTCTCATTTCATGGAAGTCAGTTGTTAATAATAAATATTGGCACATGTTTTATGCGAAAATGGAAGACATCTAGCAATGTGTGTGTGTGATCAGGCTGTACTGAGGGAGAGAAAAAGAGGATCAGATAGTTAATTTACCTAAAGTAACCTGTAGACCAAAATTCATAAAGGCAAACTTCCTCTATTAGATTAAGTTTGCCTTAGTAAATGATTTGTCTTGTAATAAAGTGATGGTTGACAAAGGAAATGTTTGTACTATGAAACTGTTGCATTTGACAGAACACTCCATTTAAATCTAGCTGATACAGAATTCTATACTAGAATTACTGCTGTTGACTTTGTACATTAATGTTATGAAGGTTCCATAGCCATTATTTTTAATGATACCAAAATGAGGAGGACAATAGTAAATAAAGGTAATGTAAAGATCCTTCAGATGATTTTGACTGACTGTGAATCATGGAATTTTCTTATATTAAGTTATAATGAACAGATTTACAATTGGGGTTCATTTAAATGTGTGTCTTGGGTGTTTGGTTCTCTGTAACATGCCACAAGCTCAGATCCCACAGAATCTTTGGACATGGTTATACATGAATGCTCTTAGGTAGTATAGTAGATGAATCTCACTGCCTGGTATGAGATCATTATCATCCTGATTATTGGAGGCTAGGTGGTTGAAAAAAAAGTTCTACTTTGGGTTCTAGCCCTGAGCGCTTAGCTCATCTATAGTATTAATGTTTAACTTTTACCTTTTTGTGGATGAGATATTCCGATTAAAAAAAAATACTGAATTAGAAGTGGCTCATACTATAAGGTGAAAGAATGTATGTTCTCTAGGAAACATGGTTGTATTTATAGTAAATACATACACAGAAACTTGAAGTGAAATCAACCTAGTCATGGTATACAAAAAGCAAGTTGCAAAATTACTTCACAAGCACACTATTGTTTACTTAAGCTAAGAGAACACATAAAACAGGAATATAATTTCTTGTGAAGCATAATGTAAAATCCTATCTGTTTTATGCATCTCTCAATTTCACTACTGAAGCATGTTATAAATTAACTACAAGAAAAACCGGCTTTATTTTTAATTATATACCAGCAAAAAATATGTTATTCTGTATAGAAATGTATGTATTTCATTTTTATTTCTAGCTGACAAGAATAAGAGAGCTCAATGTAAAGCGATATGAAATTGAGAAAGGACAAGTGAATCTTTATATTTCTGAGGTAATGTTCATTGAATATTGGATCATTGTGATTTTCATGATGGTCTACTTATATAATGGCTGGATATCTACGAATTTTATGTGAATCAGTTTAGTTTTTTTCCATGAATTTACTATAAATACTATAACTGTATCATTTTAAATTGCAGTTTAACATCATGATTTATCTTTCAATTGCTACTGATGAAAAAACTACAGTTTTTAACCCAATAAGCAGCCAAAAAACATGAGACTAAATATGGCTTTTGTTGGACTTGATTATAATCCTCCCTACTTTCTGGACCATTTATTTATTTAGCATTTTGTAACGTACTACAAGTGAACAGAATAATAAAAAAAATATGATACACATAAAAACTATAATTGCAAATCTAAATTTGTGATCCAGTTTAGTGTCCATGTAATGGGTTGGAGGAAGCTGGACCAGCTACCCTGATAAGCATGCAGACTGCATTCAGTAGTGATGTGATGAATTGTTTGTTTAGGAGCACCTGTTCTCCTGTTGTTAATATCTCAGATTGCATTTGTAGTTGAGGATCATCAATGTTCATATCCTACCATCTTTGGATATGAAATTATTTGTGACTAAATTTTCCACATCGTGTTAAGAGGAATTAAAAATAGTATTTTCTTTTGTGTGGTCACCTAGATTTCAAATGATTGATTCTCAACTCTGGGATGTTCTTGTGCACAGGGTATCTTCTTATATTCTCTCATAGTAGAGCATCAGAACATGGCAGGAAGTCAGAAAGTATTCATTGATATGACTGCACCAGATATCAGCCACAGAATGTTATTAGTCTGGATGTCGATGAGCTTTGTATGTGGATGTTGCCAAACAGGCGAACAGTATTTGGCTACAGAGAATACCAAATCTAGAACTGATGAGAATAAGGTGGTAACAGAGGATTCACAAATTTTTTGGTTTAGTTTCTGTATTCTCCACATGCTTCTTGTAGGATAGCATGTGGTCTAGTGTGATACCTAAACACTTGGGAAACTATATTATGTTGCAATGTAGTACCATTTAAGTTAACCCGAAGATTTTTTTTTTTATTTTTTTGGCACAAAGACATTAAAGGTCATATTGCACCATACTAACTGTGATCCCATAGACCAGGGATCGGCAACCGGCGGCCCAAACGTGCATTTTTGGCGGCCCATAAAAGTTGACCCTACTTACATGGCATGTGGCCCGTATGTTGAATTAATCAGTTTAGCAAAGAAGATGATTTGGAAGCACATACATTGTGAACAAGCATTTTCTGCCATGAGTTTATTTTATTAAACAAATTTTCTTCTCGACTGACTGATGAATATTTGCATGCTTTGATTCGAATTGGCACCTCAGGTTATAAAGTGGATCTAGATAATTTGGCTAAGGGAAAACAATCGCAAAAGTCACATTAAAAAGGGAGACACACATATTTGATGCATAAACTATATTACTTTGTTTTTAAGTGATATTAATTTTTCGTTGAGTTTTATTTTCATGCTTGTTTCATATCTCGTACTTTAAATATTTCTGTGTTTTTTAAGATTGATATAATGAAAATTGATAACTTATTTTTAACTCACTATTTTCTCTTAATTAAATGCTTGCGGGCCGATCCTTAAAAATAAAAGTTTAATGTGGCCTGACAGTCTGAAAAGGTTGCTGATCCCCTGCCATAGACCATTTTGTAGTTTTTTTTTTTCTGCTTGATTTCTTTTCCTAAAATAAAATGCATGGAAAGGCTTATGTGTTCACATACACTTTATTTATTTTCAATGGTATTGATGACAACACAGAATGATAAGAAATTAATATTTAACTTATTTGCTGATATTTCACTGATATTATATCCAGCATCTTCAGAGCACAAAAACAGTTTGTCACAGTATGTAAAACAACAACAATTTGGTATTACAGTAGAACCAGTTTAACAAAAATTGTAACAGACAACACAAGCAAGTAAAGTCATAATTAGGTGCCATCTGTGTTGGAAAAAGAGAGAAAACAAATATTAATTAAATGCTAAAATGACTTTCTCAGATTTTTAGTAAATTTCTACAACCATACTTGTTGAGGTTTGAAGTATGTTTTAAAGCTTCTGTTGATTCCAAAAACAATTTCTCTCTCTGACTAATCATAATGACCCTGTGTGAAGTAGTATCTAAGGCATGGTCTGCTAGGTCCGACTTGCCACAACAATAGTGCTGGATGTATTTTTTTATGTTTGCCAAGGATGATGTCAGCAGTTCTTCCTGCCCAGTCACAAGAAAAGGGCACTTCATAAACTCCTGGATGAGATAAAGAAGAGAGTTTGTTCTTAGGTGAACGGATGAGAGTTGCCAATTTGGCGTAAGGTTTAAATATGGTGCATAGCTGATATGCCTTGAATGTATGGGATGGTAACAGTTTTGCTGTGGTCTTTTGTGGTAGGCAGTGGAGGAGATTTCTGGGGAGCATTTAGTATTTTTTCTATCCTATGGAGATTATAGCTATTGGCTAAGAAGGTATGACGTGAGTGAGTGAATTCAGCAGTAAGAGCATTGTCACTGGAACAAATAGCTCTAGCTCTGTAAGTTAGTGTTTTTAGAATATGATGGTGTGACTAAATATCTTCCTGTATGTGTAGGTTTTCTATAAATTGAAAAAGATAAGGAACCACCTGGAAGCCTTGTGATTAGTATATCCAGGAAGGGCAGACAGTCATTAGCTTCCTGTTCCATTGTGAAGTGGATTTTAGGGTGTTGGCTGTTTAAATGCACTAAAAATGTGTCTGGAGCATGTGGCCAAACAGCGAACACATCAACACAGCGTAGCTGTATCCATAGCTGTGCTTTATGTAGAAATTGGCTAAGGGCAGGGGGCATTGCTGTCCCATTTAATTGTTTGCTTTTCTTCCCTTTCCATGTAAAATAACTTGCATGTACTGTAAATGTAAATATGTAATTCAAATATATCAGGGGGGAAATGTGACTTAATCAAAGGTTTCAATTAATGGTACATTTGTAAATATTGAAGTGATATCAAAATTAATCATTACATCTTAACTTTTTAAGATATGTTGTTCTAAAATGCTTTTTAGGTCAAAAGAAGGTGAATTATTTGTGAGGTTGGCTAGTAATTTAGCTAAATGTTTAGCAAGTTTGTATGTGGGGTTGTTTGTACTATCCACAATAAGGCATAGGGGTGTACCTTGTTTGTGAATTTTAGGTGCTCCATATATTCTGTATGTTTGCTGAACATGAAAAGGCTTGAGTTTGTTAACTGTTTCTTTTGGCTAGGAAGTGGTTTTTTCAATAATTTGCAAACTTTATTCTTTTGAGAGTTAGTGGGATCATGATCTCTAATTTGGTATGTACACTGGTCTTGTAAAAGTATGTGCATTTTGCTTTCATATTCAGTTAAATTCATCACCACAGTTGCATTACCTTTGTCTACTTTAGTTATAACAATATGGTTGTTACTGTATAGTTCTTTTAAAGCATTGATTTCCTTTTGTGGGATATTATTCTTGGGAGGCAGGTCATATATTCCTCATTCAACAGAACCATTATTTTGGCTTTTGGAACTTGCTTTGGAGTAATGGCAAAAGTATGTCCTTGGCTTAATGCATTAACAGCTTTGTCCATTAGGACTACCAATCATAAATTCACAGTGACACAATCTTGTTGTAATTGTGGTCATTTTGTAGGCTATGATGATGGAGGATTTCAAATGTTTTCCGATGCCAGTTTTTGACTTTTGTAAATTCTTTATTAACCTTTATTTATCAATGCTCTATGTGATGAACTGTGGGAAATCCATGACAGCATCTCCGACACAATAGCTAACGAAAAATCAAGTCAGAAACTGGCATCAGAAAACATTTGAAATTCTCCATCATCATAGTCTACAAAATGACTGCAATTGCAACAAGATTGCGTCATTGTGAATTTATGATTGGTATCCCTAATGGATGAAGCTGTTAATGCATTAAGTCGAGAACATAACTTTGCCATTACTCTCAGGCAAGTTCCAAAAGCCAAAATAATGGCTTTTGCTGATCAAGTAATATACAACCTACCTCCAGCAGCAACAGCCAATGACATTCATTTGGATGTGGCCAACATCCTAATTCATTCCAAGTCTCCCAAGAACAATATCCCACAAAAGGAAATCAGTGCTTTAAAAGAACTATACAGTAATAACCATACTGTTATAACTAAAGCAGATAAATAATAAATTTAGTTTAATCCTTTATCAAGTGTGAGCAAACAAAGTTTACGCCTGAAAATATCTTCAGGACTGGGATAAGGTAGTACAACTCATAGCAAAGGTGGACCGAGCTGACATCACTCCTATCTAAGTATCTCCTTGCAGATATGTATAATGTTATGCATTAAGGGAAGGGCCACTGCCCAGACTAGTTTCGACCTTTATTGAGGTCTCTTCAGTGGGAGCCAGGCCCAAAAGTCGAGATACCAGGCAGAAGCAATGCCGAGGTCATCTTTACCTATAGGAGTTGCCAAAAGGTGTGCCACCTTTTTTATTAAATTACTCTGGATTTAGAGAAAGATGTTGAAAGTTTATTTTTCACTTGGTTAGACTGTAATAAATTTAGTTTAATCCTTTATCCAAGTGTGAGCAAACAAAGTTTGCGCCTGAAAATATCTTCAGGACTGGGAACTTTGGCAACTCCTATAGGTAAAGATGACCTCGGCATTGCTTCTGCCTGGTATCTCGACTTCTGGGCCTGGCTTCCACTGAAGAGGCCTCAATCTCTTCAGTGAGGTCTAGTCTGGGTAGTGGCCCTTCCCTTAATGCATAACATTATACATATCTGCAAGGAGATGTGTTTTGCATTATGGGAGATACTGAGATAGGAGTGTTGTTAGCTTGGTCCACCTTTGCTACACGTCCTGAAGATATTTTCAGGCGCAAACTTTGTTTGCTCACACTTGGATAAAGGATTAAACTAAATTTATTATAAAGCAGATAAAGGTAATGCAACTGTGTGAAGTGGTATCCAAGACCATGCCTTGGATACCACTTCACACAGAATCAGTTGGCTTTCCTGAAGTTCCATCTGGGGTGGGAAATAGATTTAATCCAAAGAATAGCAGTGCCAGTCTCCAGTATTATGAAGACTATGTTGAAAGGTTCCTAAGACTTTCCTTGTGATCGGAAGAGGATGACCTTCATTATCACGGGACATAAAGCTTAAATATGCATATATGTAAATAACAATATAACTTCTAAATTCAAAATATTCAGAAAAACCCTGTAAAATCAAATAAATTTATTATGCGAGTGATTTACATAATCTCCGTTATTGATGGTAGTTAAGCATTTCCTGTAGAGTGGGAAATGCTTAACTGGTTCTTTCTGAGGGAATGCAATCAAATCTGGAGGGCTAACACCATGACTGTAATGGGGAAAAGCACACAAAATTCATACATTTCTGTTAAGATCATATATTTCATGTGAAACAAGTGCCTTGCATTATCAAAGAGAATGAAGACTCAAGTCTTTTGCAAATTTTCGGCAACAGATCTTGCAGAAAGTTTTGGTAGCAGTATGCCTGCTGCAGCTGACTCTGGAAGTCTTTTATCACTTCATTCTTGTGATAAGCCACTATCATCATGGAATTATCAAAGGGTGCCTAAAGGAAACTATATCTGACTGCATCACCAGAGACAAGAAATTAATAGCATGGAAGTTAAATAAATGAATAATATTTTAGAGCAACAGCTGCATAAAAAGAAGATATTGTATATGTGATATCATGAGAAAAGTGATGACGAAACGGCAGGCTAGGAGAGTCATGTAACGGCAAGGAAAGCAAAATCAAATTATGAAAATAAGCAGAACAGGCCAAAGGATATCCAAGAAAGAATTTTATTATTATTATTACGTGACACCTCCAAGGAGGTCACCCTACTCTACAACTCTCCGTCTCCACTAACTACATCTACAATCACCACCACACTAGTATTTTTATAGACAATCATAAATATCCATGCCAGGATTCGAACCTGCAGTCTTTTCGCTGGAAAGCGAATACGCTAACCACTCGGCCAACACTATGTAATAGGAAGAATGGCCTTATTTCAGAAACAGTTCCACTTGTTGATTGCTTCTGTACTACTGTATCAAGGATGTACCAGGACTGGATTAACCATAACAGACATCCAGCAGAAAGGCTCATATTGGTCAGCCTTGCGTGATTGATTCTAGAGGTGAGTGTCGGGTGTGACGTCTGGTATCTCAGCAACGACATGCATCAGTCACACAGCTCACCCACCAGTACAACAGCAGGGTAGTTTGACCCATTTCCACATGCACCATGATGAAGGCCAAGCATTGCAGACAATGCCTCACATGGGCCAAGGAAGATTGGGAAAAGGTCAACTGGAGTGATGAGTCCTGTTTCCTGCTGCACCATGCTAACGGCCAGATTCTCATTTGACATAAACAGCAGAAGCTCTATCTCCTGGTTGAACAGTTGGGGTTCAAGAGGCTGATGGAGGTGATGTTATGGTCTGGGGAGCTTTTTTTTTTTTTTTTTTTGCCTGGCACGTCCTAGGTCCATTGGTTATCATCCCATAAACACTGAATGGTGAACACTACAGGGGGGGTCTACCCTGACCACAGTGCCATCTTTCAACAGGATGATGCACCCTGTCATCAGGCTTATACAACAATCGAGTGGTTGGAGGAACACAACAAATTTGGCACATGGTCTTGGCCCCCAAACTCTCCTGACTAATCCAATTGAACATGTGTGTAGGATATACTAGAATGGGATGTGAGAACTGCTGATCCTCCTCCATTGAATGAGCATGAACTGACGGAGTTGCTGCAGTGAACTTAGGTCTAGTTACACATGGAGGATGTTGAACACCTTGTGGAATCTGTTTCTAGGTGTCTGCGAGCCATGACCACACAGAGAAGTGGACCAGTGCATTGTTAGGTGGGTGTTCCTTAAATGCAAAGTTAACTCAGTGTAGTAGGCAATGCTGTATATGTTAATGACTTCACAATTGAATGTCATTCTTGTAACATAAAGTTATTGAAAGGCAATTTAAACAAGCAACTGATCATGAGCTCTTTATAATGGATTCAGATTTCCACTAGGGAAAAAATAGTTTCTATGTACACCACTGCTGAAAATGCACCCTTTGCCCTGAGTTAAGGATGAAACAAACTATTATCTCAGAAAAAGAAGACTAGTTCTTAGGACTCACTTTTGACAGAAGCTTGCATTCTTGTATACACACATTGGTCAATTAAGGAAATGCAGAAGAGCACTGAATATCCTTTGCACTCTATCTTCTACAGAATAAATACAAAATTAATAACGGAAAAACTCACGTAAAAAGATTATTTAATAGTATAATTTTCTTTAAAATGTACCGAAGGCATCTTCAGTACATTTTAAGTTCAAATTAAACAATAACTGGCAATTCCAAAAAGCGCCACCTAAGTAGCTAGTGTAAGATAACTTTTAGAATTGTCAGTTAGTGTTTAATTTGAGCTTGAAGATCCTGTGACACATAGGAGAAAATTATACTATTAAATCTTTTTACGTGAGTTTTTCCGTTATTAATTTTGTATTTATATGTCTGCTCATGGCGTGCCATTATTAAACTTCTACAAAATAGGATGGGATGCTAATCAATGTTTCCTTGTTTCATCTTTATGGATCACAAGGAGAGGATCTTGTCCATCATCAAAATAGGTAAAAATAACTACTGATGCATTTGGATCATTACTAATTCAGTCTTTATGCAAATGGCTTGCTCTGTCACTCTATGGCTGTTGTTTAACTATGCCAAAAAAAATATTGCCTAACTGCATGGACTAGTATTTTTTACCTTACTGGAAAGTTCAATAATACACACATCAAGCTTCCATTCATACAATTGACATGAATGCTGACAACTTCACCTTCACTGAACTTGACAATATTCTTCTTTGGCAAGTTTTCACTCCATGATGTAGCCTCTCATTATACCAGTTATGGAAGTCACATACTCCATTGTTTATCTACCTGCAGCTGTTTAACACAGAGCAAGGGTACTCTGATTTCTTACCCTCTATACTTATGCTTTGAGATCCAAAACCTCTGTTGATTGTGCTGCTATTTTTCTTGACTTGGTTGTCTCCAGTCAAATTACATTTGAGCAGATCAGCATGCAATCCAGCTTATGCACATTATAAAAAAAAAAAATAAAATAAAATTTATGAGCTCTGAGTTCTTTACAGATCATATGTTCTCCTGTGTACAATCTGCATACCCAGTACTTTATGATGTTCTACAATTATTGTATCAAAGGAGCACTTAATTTTAATGTTCGACTGTGCTGGATGCATAGCCACATTGGAATCAAGGGAAATGACACTGTAGATGCAGCTACTAGGTCAGCTCATACTACAGACACTTGATAAGAGAAAAGTTAATTAATCAGTGGTAGTCTTCCCAGTAAGAGGCTCTAACAAATAAACTGCATGAGATTAAGCAATGGCAGTTTAGTCCACTTAAAAACAGAAGAGAGGTAATTATACTTGCTAGATTCTGCATAGATAACAGATGTCTTGCACATTCTTATCTGTTGAGGTTATGATCTACCCTATGTGTGAACAAAGTAACACTCATATTACTATGCCATGTTCTGGTGAAGTGCTAGTACTTCACTCAAGAGAGGAAGGTGGTTTTTTCTGATTTGGCTGAGCCATATACACTCAAACAGATCTTATGAGATTCATAAAAACTGTATGAAGTTAACTTTTAACAAGCATATGTGATCAGAAATGCAGTTTATATGTAGAGACATCATTGCTCAGGTTTTTAAAATTTGCTTTCTTGTACGTAACATGTTATGATGTTAACATGTTTTGTTAGCTTTAGTTCCTATCATCAGACCTGTACCCTGAAAATGCCAACAGCTTTAGTTGGTGAAACTAGTTGGTATTAAAATAGTTTTTTCTCAGACACTTGATCAACATTTCCCAAATTGTCAATTCACATGTTATGATGTCTATTGTGCTTATGATTATGAAATCAAATCATAAGCACAAATGTCTCATCATCCAATTTTCTATTTTGAAATTTGTCCATATTAGCCTACTTAAAATGACTACCATCCAAGAAGTTTATCTTTGTGTTTAATGCTGAATATTTTAGCTATTTCCTCATTTCACTGATTACTAATGCATGAATAACTAGTCGCTTTTAGGATTAACAAGAACTAATAGCACTTTTCTGTTGGTCAGAGATAACAATAATTGGAAACTGATATCAATAAAACTCCACTTGTGTAAATGTAGCCTTAAATGATATTTTACATCATTAGTAAACTAGTGAGTCAGAGATACCCATATGCTTGAAGCCAGATGTTATAAGATTGACTGTCTTCTTGCTTGGTCTCCTCATGTCTGAGAACTCGTGACCCTAGCTACAATGTCTCTCCATTTCTTTCTCTTTTGCTGCAGCAGTGGCCAACTCCAAAGTAAGTCCAGTGATCTTTTTAGTCTGGTCTAATCATCTTGGGCATACTCCTTTTCTTTGTCTCTCCACTTTGCCCTGGATGATAAGTTTTTCTAGGTGGTTGTTTTCACGTTTTGAAATATGACCAAAATATTTGAGAATTCTTTCGTGTACAATGTCACACAGCCACCTCTTTATTTTTAGTTGATTTATTATACTATCATTAGAACTTCTGTCCATCCAGGAGACTCAACATCCTTCTCCAGCACCACATCTCGAAGCGTTTATCTTGCTGAGTGTCCAAGATTCAGCACCATAAATGAAAAACGAAAACACCAAGCTATTAAATAAAATAAATTCCGTGTGATACAGCGTTTCCCCTTTTTACGGGAGTTCATGGTACCATCTAGTTCCCCCAAATTTTATCCGGGTTCCGGAACCAGCATAGGGTGGCGAATCAGACCTATGGCTGGGTCAGTATTCCTGACTGTAATCAGTGTGTGTCCTCGGACCAGTTTACCTGCTTGCGGGATGAAAAACACCAGATAAACTGGCGGAAAAAACCCTACTGTCCATGCCCAAGACCAGCTATGGCTTTTTATGCAGCTGTTGCTCTAAAATATTATTCATTTATTTAACTTCCATGCTATTAATTTCTTGTCTCTGGGGATGCAGTCAGATATAGTTTCCTTTAGGCACCCTTTGATAATTCCATGATGATAGTGGCTTATCACAAGAATGAAGTGATAAAAGACTTCCAGAGTCAGCTGCAGCAGGCATACTGCTACCAAAACTTTCTGCAAGATCTGTTGCCAAAAATTTGCAAAAGACTTGAGTCTTCATTCTCTTTGATAATGCAAGGCACTTGTTTCACATGAAATATATGATCTTAACAGAAAAGTATGAATTTTGTGTGCTTTTCCCCATTACAGTCATGGTGTTAGCCCTCCAGATTTGATTGCATTCCCTCAGAAAGAACCAGTTAAGCATTTCCCACTCTACGGGAAATGCTTAACTACCATCAATAACGGAGATTATGTAAATCACTCGCATAATAAATTTATTTGATTTTACAGGGTTTTTCTGAATATTTTGAATTTAGAAGTTATATTGTACTAAAACGAATAATTAATTCTGCTATAAAAGTGCATAAAATATCAATGTATATTGGCCTGTAAAAGGGATTAACCCAGATTATCGCGATGACAAAAGCGACATCAAGAGGTTGCAAGGTCATGCGATGTTAGAAAAGGCACCAAGACCAGAGGGGACAAGAATGATGTCATTTAGCTGGTGGCTAATCCCAAAAACTACTTCATAAAGGATTGGGAGTTGTATAAAGGAGGTCAGAGACAAACCAGAAAGGCTTTACCACTCTTGGCTTTTTGCTTGGGCTCACATTTGGATTTTTTTCGTCTCCCAATAGTAGGTTTCCAATGCATGTTTAGAAGAGGCTGTATTTCCTGATGATGATTCCAAGGAAGCAAGGACATACGCTATGAGAGCGTAGGTAGCCGCAGACTTCGTAGTGTCTACGGAAATTCCCCAGCATCCTGTTTTTGGGTGATTATAGCTGCTTGGATGATCCTGGCAGTCCTAATACAGAAGTTTCTGGGAAAGTTTTTTTTTGAGGAAATTTCAACAAAAAAAAGCTTTCCCTTAGGTTAGTACAAGGACAAAGTCAAAGATGACGACAAAAAACTTCTTCTTCTTTGAGTGCATCTCCTATCGGAGGTCGTGACCACCTTGGCAAATTTTGAGCTATTCTGAGCAGTCTCTCAGAGTTCATACCAGTCCACTGTCTGATATCTGCCAGCCAAGATTTTCTTTGTCTTCCTTGTCCTCTTCTTCCATTTTATAATCAATTGAAGTATCTTATATTTTTCATTACGAAGTAGGTGACCAAGATATACGGTTTTCCTTCTTTTTATGGTATCTAAAAGTTCACGTGATTTCTCCATTTGTTCCAGTACTTCCTGATTGGACGTTTTTGCTGTCCATGGGATTTTTAACATTCGTCTGTATAACCACATCGCAAAGGCTTCAAGTCTTTTTATTGATGTTGTCCTCAAGGTCCAAGTTTCTGCACCGTACAGCAGTACAGACCATACATAGCGTTTAATCATGCATACTCTAAGCTTAAACTGCGGTTACACAGTGTTGATTTCATCAAGAGAAAATTTTTTCTTGCCATTTCAATTCTAACTTTTATTTCCATTTCTGGATTGCAATCTTCATTTAACCAGCATCCGAGATATTCAAACTTTGCCACTCTTTCTATTTGTTTCCTATTTAAAGAAAGTGCTAAATTAAGAATTGATTTCTTCCTTATGACCATGAATTTAGTTTTGGTGATATTTATTTTTAATCCCATTTTTTCACTCTCTGCATTTATTAGTTCCAAAAGATTTTGAAGATCGTGAATATTGTCAGCCAGAAGAGTTGTATCATCGGCATATCGGATGTTACTGATGATTTCACCATTTACACTAATCCCTTCCTTTCTTCCTTCCAAGACTTTTTGAAATATGGCTTCTGAGTAGATGTTAAAAAGAAGAGGTAACAGCACACATCCTTGCCTTGCTCCTCGTTTGACATTAATGGAGTCTGTAATAATGTCATCAACTTGAACAGATGCCTTTTGGTTCCATTATAAGTTTTCAATGATCCTGATGTCTTTACCATCTAATCCAATTCTTTTTAATAGTACAATCATTTTAGCATGTTGGACTTTGTCAGCTTTCTCGAAGTCGATGAAGCAAATGAATACTACCTTGTTTTGGTCAATACATTTTTGAAATAAGATCTGAGAACAGAAAAGGGCCTCTCTTGTTCCCAAGCCGAATTGGGTATCACTGATGGTGTCTTCACATTTTCTGTATATTCTTTTTTGAATTATTTTCAGAAACATTTTGAGAACGTGACTCATTAGGCTGATCATTCTATAGTCATTACAAGTTTTCGCATTTACTTTTTTAGGTAGCATGATGAAAGGTCAACTGTAACCAGTCTTGAGGGATTATGCCCGTATCATAGATCATATTAAATAGCTTTACTAATATGTTAATGTTATCACCTTCTAATAACTTTACTATTTCTGCTGGTATTCTATCTGGTCCTAGGGCTTTACCATTTTTAGCTGAGTTTAATGCACATTCCACCTCTGATTTTAGAATGCATGGACCTTCCATGTGTTCTTAAGTATTTTCTGGCTTCTGTCTGTTATCAGTAAAGAGTTCTTCTATATATTTCACCCATTCTTGTATTTTGTCATCCTTTTTGGATATAATTTCTCCCTTTTTGTTTCCATGGATACAGAATTGTTTTTTCTTATATATACCTGAGCTCTCTTTCATCTTTTTGTGTAGATTAAAATTGTCATGTTTTTCCTGTAGAATTTCTATTTCTTTACATTTTTCATTCATCCAGATTTCTTTTGCTTTTTTGATCTTGTGTTTAATAATTTTCTGAACCTCTGTATATTTTGTTGGATTATGATTTTTATATGATCTGCGTTGATCCATGAGAGAAAGAATTTCATCAGTCATCCAATCTTTCTTTTTTACTGCTCTATTAGGACATAAGGTATTGGTACATTTCTCTATGAAGACAGATTTCAATTTGTCCCACGATTCATCAACCCTATGATGTCATCATTCTTGATAAGTGCTAGCTCTTGATTCAGATCTTGACTCAATTTGCTTCTTATCTCTGTGTTTTTTAATTTTCCCAAATCAAACCTTTTTTGTTGATGTTTCTTAAGCATAGCTTTCAGTCTCTCTGCCACCAGTAGGTTATGATCAGAAGCAATATCTGCACTAGGATAGATTTTTGTACTCTTTATAGAACTTCGAAATCGTTGATTAATTAGTAAGTAATCAATTTGGTTTCTGACTATATTCCCATTATTATCCTGTGGTCGCCAAGTATACAATCTTCGAGGTGGTAGCTTAAACCATGTGTTTGTGATTATTAGCTCCTCTTCCTGGCAGAATTGAAAAAGACGGTCACCTCTTTCATTTCTTGTGCCCAGTCCATGTTCACCAACTACATCTCCACTTCTACCTTTCCCAACTTTAGCATTGAAATCACCCATGACTATGTTAATATCATGCTTTTTTGTGTTTTTCATTAGTTCTTTTAATTGATCATAAAATTCTCAGTATCACTCTTGTCAGCAGTAGGGGCATAGACTTGTATAAGATTAACATCTAGTGGTTGTCCTTTCAGTTTTAATAACATCATCCTATCTGAGTAAGGGATGAAGCTCAACAGTGACTTATTGATATCTTTGTTTATTATTATTCCAACTCCGTTTTGATGGTTGTTTTCATAACTTCCAGAGTGATACATTGTAATGTCATTGACTTGAGTTTTGCCTGATCCTTAGTTTTGACAAAAAACTAACAAAATAAAATATAAAATAATATATATTTTTACAATGGCACAGAAGACAATTATATTGTGATAAAGAAAGGTTTGGTTTAATAGGGAGTGCAGAACTTTCTAAATGACCCTCATAATAATAAATTCTGCTTGTTCATTTTAATGTAAGTTATAGTTGGGTAAGACATGGACTTATACATTCTTATGTGATATTAGAATTAGATAAGTAATGCCAGTCTTTTTTTTTTCTTTTAAGATGAAAAATGAGCAGAAATGTCTCTCTTTTATCATAATCCAAGAAATTGAAGTGGAAGACCTGTTACCTGCTATAATGAAAGTTTATGATTATTATGAACAGGGTAAGTTCAGCAAGTCATCATATATATTATTTCTTATTTGTTAAAATTTAATATCACAGCTTTAAAATGCAAATTTTTAATAATTTCATATTAACATTAAAATAATGTACAGATTCAGATTATTCATATTTGGTCTATGTATATTTAATAAACACAAAACTTATTCTTATTTAAGACCATCTGTTTAATACAACTATGTACAAGAATGCCTACTAGTTTCACTAGCTACTGTCTAGCTTTGTCAAACTAAAAAGGTGAACAAAAAAATAATAAATGCAAAAAACGAACTAATACAGAACTGTTTACAATGGTTAATACACCAAATTTAACAGCTCGCATGACAATGTGTGCATGTAGCGAGACGCTTCAGTTATTATTGTGAACACACGTTACATAGTTTTTAACATACTGTAGTTCTGCTAAACTTAATGAATTAATCAGATTTTTCCATGTCTTTTAAAACTGCTCCTTTATTTCAATTGAGGTTGTTTCCTGTTTGTAGGACCACTGCTGCTTCTTTGAATATTCTGGATCTGTAATCACCCTCTATATATGGCATTGAGCTGTTTTTCCAATCTATCATGTGGTTAGAAGTTGAGATGTGATGTGCCAAGCCTGAGGTATCTGCTCTGTTGTGAATAACATCCCCAACATGTTCCTTCTGTCTAATTTCCAGACTTCTTGAAGTTTGGCCAATGTATAGGAAAGTCCACAAGTGCATGGTATTCTATAAACACCTGCATATTTGAAAAAATGGAATGCTATCTTTAGGTGATCTTAAAATTGTCTAATGGTTGTAGTAGGTTTGAACACAACTCTGATGTTGTGTTCAAAATTACAACATCAGAGTTGTGTTCAAACCTACTACAACCATTAGACAATTTTTAAGATCACCTAAAGATAGTGTTCCATTTTTCAAATATGCACTTGTGGACTTTCCTACATTGGCCAAACTTCAAGAAACCTGGAAATTAGACAGAAGGAACACGTTCGGGATGTTAATCACAATGGAGCAGATACCTCAGGCTTGGCACATCACTTCTAAACTTCTAACCACACAACAGATTGGAAAAACAACTCAATGCCATATCCAGAATATTCAAAGCAGCAGCAGTGGTCCTACGAACAGGAAACAACCTCAACCGAAATCAAGGAGCAGTTTTAAAAGATATATGGAAAAATCTGATTAATTCATTAAGTTTAGTGGAACTACAGTATGCTAAAAACTATGTAATGCTTGAAGCATCTCGCTACATGAACACATTGTCATGCGAGCTGTTAAATTTGGTGTACTAACCATTGTAAATGGTTCTGTATTAGTTCGTTTTCTGCATTTATTATTTTTTTGTTCACCTTTTTAGTCTTGACAAAGCTAGACAGTAGGCTAGCGAAACTAGTAGGTGTTCTTGTACATAGTTGTATTAAACAGATGGTCTTATATAAGAATAAGTTTTGTGTTTATAATGTACAGATTTTATTTTAGCACACTATCAGTTTAATATACAGTAGTCTTCCCTTTATCTGTGGGTTTACTTTCCGCAGTTTCAGTTACTTGCAGTCAACCACATTCCATAAGATTTAAATTGCATGTCGTTCTGAGTAGTGCGGTGAAATCTTGTGCCGTCCTGCCCAGGATGTGAATCATCCCTTTGTCCAGTGTATCCAGACTGTACTGTATATGCTACCCACCTGTTAACCATCTTGGTTATGAGATCTACTGTCATGTGTTCAAGCAACCCTTATTTTATTACTTAATAATGGCCCCCAAAGAGAAGCCATGAAGTGTTTCCTTTTAAGTGAAAAGGTGAAAGTTCTCAACTTCATTAAAAAAAACCATATGCTGAGGTTGCTAAGATTCCATTCACATAACTTTTATTACAGTATATTCTTATAATTGTTCTATTTTATTATTAGTTATTGTAGTTAATCTCTTACTGTGCCTAATTTATAAATGAAACTTAATCATAGGTATGTATGTAGAGAAAAAAACATAATATATATATAGGGTTCAGTACTATCCACGGTTGTTTCAGGTATCCACTGGGGATCTTAGAACATATCCCCGCAGATAAGAGAAGAGTACTGTATACAGTTTAGTCAGAAATAATTTCCCTCCTTCCTAAACAGTAATATCTGAGTCTTGTCATTCTTGCCACAGTATATGCCAATATAGACTGTAACCTAATACTTGTGTAGTGATTTTTTTAAATTAAAATATGTAATTATGCATTATATGTCACATGCATCTACATAGAGATTTGATTTTCTAATAAATTTATAGCATAAAGAAATTTTTTTCCATCTTTTCATTTGAACATAAAATACTTTCCATTAACTATATTTAAATCCATCAAGAGAGTTAGTAATGTGATTGATAATATGTTGTCTACAAAGTATCTTTAAATTAACATCCAGTTTCACCATAAGCTTGTACAATACTGAAATCAAAATATTCTCAGTACAAAAATACTTGATAGTCCTTTTAATGTATTTTTAAATAAAATTTTTGCTTTAGCAGTTTTGCATATTTCTGCTCTTACACTATTTTATAAAGTGGCCAAAAAAATCCTACAGCATAGATGCAGTTCTTAAGGGCTCTAACACTTCAATGACTGATGTATTTGATAGTTTACCAACAGTTTCTTCCTTCTGTTTTGCTTCATTTTCCTTGTCCACGAGTTCCTCTTATGTGGTGTTGCTCTTTAACTCTGCATATCTTCTGAACACATTTTTATCTAAGTGTTTTTGGATGCAGCCCTTCAAACTTCCTCAGAAAATGGACATAAAGCAATTCTGGATTGTTTCAGTTTAACTGGAGTCCATATATTGGACAGGAGATGAATTTATTGAGCAATTTAATGGACCTTGCTGGTTTGATACACTATCAAATCACTCACTGTCAATCTGGAAAAATAATCTTTCTCATCATCGTAATAATAGTCTCTGTCAGTGTGTGGGAAATATCTTCAAAAACCAGCAAAATGAAAAACTACTGATTAATGTAACTTGTGTAGTTGACCAGAAAACATTTAATCATTGCTGTATAAGTGATAAGTACAGAAAAATGCATTTTTACAAAAAAGAAAAAAAGGCAACTATTTAATTTACCATTAGGAAGTGTGAAATTCATTTCAGCTTAGGTATGCTAATAAGCCTTATGCAATTAACCAAATAAATTTGTAATAGAAATATAAGAACCGTTGTGATTTTTACCCTTTCTGCAAGCATCATTCGATTAAATTTTATGGAATAATCCTTTGAATGATAGGCCCTGAAAGGTTATCACAAAAATAAAAAAAAAAGGACAGTTGTACTATTAATATTTTCATCAATAGTCAGGAGCTAAGGATGAACTTGACAAATTTATCTCCTGTTTATATATTTGTTTCACACTAAAGAAGGTAGAATGGTTTTATTTTTAGATGTCCAACATATGCAGCATACAGAAAATTACGTACATGTAATCTTGTACCACTGGCATCCAGCACAGAAAAGCAGCATCAATGCTCTGAGAGAGAGAGGGCATGTACTACATCAAATGATCAGGAGAAATAAAATCAAAAGATAATTAAAAATGGATATAATACAAGAACAAATATAGCCATCAAATAGTCAAGAAAATCATAACTGTGGAAGTTATATTACTCTCCCTTATCCCTTACACATCTTACTTGGACCTACTTACCAAGAAATTATATTCTTGTTTAATCCTTTATCCAAGTGCAAGCAAACAAAGTTTGCATATGAAGTATCTTCACGACTAGACTACTTGTATACAGAGGCTGATGACTTCAATACCAAGGATTAAACAAGAATATAATTTCCTAGCATGTGAAAATGCTTTCTACAACTATCTCTAATAATTTAAACATTAATAATAAGGTACGGCCTTGCCTACTCCCTATACAGGAATAAAAAGGCGTTAGCTGATTTTTTTTTTTTTTATATTTGTATTGCTTGTGCAGCGTGACCCATAAGTCATGGAGCATGTCTTAGAATGGGTGTGTCTTTGTGAAGCCAAAAATGGAGAGCATTTACGTGATTTGGTGTTTTATAACTAATAAAAAAAATCTGGTGATGTTAAAAACCTTATGCAGTTGCTTCACAAAGATGGGCCTTTCTATTATTCTGTATTAATTCAACCTTGTATCTCTTCTGGGTCTGGTTCCCACTGATGAGACCTCAAGAGAAGGCCAACTTATGCAGTTAACTTAGATAAGGCTAACCACCTGAGTTCCAGTCATCTCCAGATTTTAGTTTCAATTGGTCTTTTGGCTGTTCAGCTACACGAGACGTGTGAAAGAGGAAAATGGATAGCCTTTAGCTACAAGATGATATAAAAGACCTGAGGCCTTAGTTTTTCTCTCTCTCTCATGCTACTGATCTGTCTTTTCTATCTCATAATGCTACCAGGCTCTCTTGCACCCCTATACTAACTATTCTAGGCCTATGATGAACACTCCTTTATTTTTTCACCCCAATAAAGGTGAAACTGATCTGGGTGGTAACCCTTCTCATGATACATAGCAAATATACATTTCTGAAGGGAAATGTGTTTTGCATTATGAGATACTAAGGCAATTGATGCGAAGTCATCAGCCTCCACACAAAAAGTCTAGTTGTGACGTAGACTTTTTGCTTGTGCTTGGATAAAGGATTAAACAACAATATAATTTTTTATCAAGTATAATTTACTTTTTTTAACCAAGTGAAAATTTTTCTACAACTATGTAAAATGACCATTACTCAAACTGGTTTTGATTTTTATTGAAGTGAAAAAAATGAACAAATGATGATAATCATTATAGGCCAGAGTAACACACAAGATACAAGAAAGCATGTAGTTTTAAGAAAAATAGGATGATTGAGGAAAGGTCTCATCAAGGGCTAGCTATATTTTTTTTTTTTTTTTATTTTCCCCATCAGGATCATGCAGCTGAATGGCCAAAGATCAACTACAACAAAATTTGGGACAACTCAAGGTAATAAACTTAGTAAAGGTGGGTGGCCTTTACCAAGTTTATCACCTTGAGTTGTCCTTCCCAGTCATCCCTGCAGTTTAATATAAGACTACAATGGACTAAGAAGATGAAACTGTATGAGAAAACATTCATAATAGGAACAGACAGAATTTTATCTTGCCCAAAATGTGGTATTTTCTAGGATGCTTCTTTCTAAGTTAAACTGACACTCTAAACAGAATTTCCATAACACAGTGTTTAAAAGCATTTGTATGTTATATTGTCGATTTTTAAATTCCACAATGTTATGTTAATTCATTAATGAAAAACATTAAAATTCTTTTTGCATTGGTAACTGGTGGAAGATACAAAGATATATAGACAAGAAGGGCAGCTGTATTGTGTGTTCTACTGTTTCCAATCTGTAGCAGATGTCATATCTCCATTTGGTGATGTTTCTGGAATGAGCAGCAATTGACCAAAGCATTTAATGAGGACTACCTGGCCCATATCTCAGTGAAATATGCACAAGGAATTGAATAGAATTGGTATTAGTAGTCACATGCCTATACAAAAGTACAATAGTAAATAAAAGTTTCTAGTTTATGCAGTTTAACCACTACAAAACTTTTATATCTCCATTGTAGCAGGGATGGCCTCTTGTGGGAAGAGGGACGACATCAGGTAACGTTGAGCCCAGAGGGGACAATGATAGGTATAGAAGCAGTGACATTTTTATGTTCTATACTAATGCCAGGAGTATCCGAGATAAAGGAGATGAATTGGTGGCGCTGATAGCATCAACCTGGCCAAAGATTATTGGTATCTCTGAGACATGGTGGTGGAGAACTACTTATGATAAGTGATGACTTATGTCCTCTAAGAGTGGAGGCTTTGGAAGGCAGTGACACAAATGGTTTTGAAAGCATATGGCGTGAGGTAGAAGTGGGATGTTGCTATAAACCAGGGAGCACAGAGGGTGGAGACCAGGAGATGTTTAGGCAGTTGAGCTTGGCAAGTGCAAGAAGAATGATCATTATGGGAGATTTTAAATACAGCAGTATAAGCTGGCAAGAGGAAAATGCAAGTAGTAAGAAGGGGGATAGAATTTCTGGAATTCTTGAGGGACAAATGTCTTTGGCAGCATGTAATAGAGGGAACAAGAAGTTCAAGAGTTTGGGATTTGTTCATAGCATCAGAAGAGCTGATAATAAGAGAGATGACATCTCTCCCACCAGTTTGAGAGAGTGACCATGTGGTTTTGACTTGGAAGATGAACAGACATGCAGGTATCAAAGAAAAGGGAACGTATGTGGAATTATAAGGTGGGTGATTATAATAGTCTTAGGTATCAACTAGGGGCAGTTCCATGGAGGGCAGAATTGGAAGGCCAGGATATCATTAGTGCTTGGGAAATTGTGAAAGGTTATTTGTTAGCAGCAATAGTAAGCTGTATTCCACAGGTGAAGAAGCAGACACAATTTGGTGTAAAGTGGATGACAAACAATATCAAACAGGAACTGCAGTTGAAAAAGAGATTATTATTATTTTTTTTTTTTTTTTTTTTTATTATTACGGGTATCTCCATGGAGTCAGTAGACTCATCGCGGGAGACCCAAACTAGCAAAACAATATCTGTCATATCTCTTCTTGAATTCATTTACAGACGAAGAGCTCACAACTAAGTCAGGCAATGAATTCCACTCATTCACCACCCTCCAGGCAAAAAACCTTGTTCTGACACCTTTGTTAACCACACTCTTTATGGAAGAGATATAAGGAGAAGAGAAATATAAGACATAGGCCAGGAGAGTGACCAGAATGGTGAGGAAGGCAAAACTGGAATATGAGAAGAGATTGGCACTAAGATCCAAAGAAAATCCTACGAATTTTTTAGCTATGAAATGATCGCCGAAGAATGACATTGTAGGGTAAAAATGGGAATAGAGTGACTGATGCAGAGGACATAGTGGAGTTGTTCAATGAGCACTTTACTGGAGGTTTTCATACTAGAGGGATAGGGCAGGTTCAGGGTTTAGAGGTGCAAGAGGAGAGTGTATCCCAAATACTGAGTACTCTGGATACCAGTAAAGCTGTTGGACTGGATGGTATTTCACCACGGGTTTTGAGAGAATGTGCTGAAGAACTGACAGCTCTGTTGACCTGGCTTTTCAATAAAAATCTGGCTGTGGGAAAGGTATCCAGGGAATGGAAGGAAGGTAAGATAGTGCCGTTGCATAAGAGCGGTAGCAGACTGGAAGTTTCTAATTATAGGCCTGTTTGTGTGTCTTCGGTAGTTAAGGGCTTGGAGAAATTAGTGAGTGACTATATACTTGGCTTTTGACAGGGTGTCACATGATAAGCTGATATTTAAGTTGCAGCACATGAGTTTAAATAAGGTTAGTCAAATGGATTCAGGATTGGCTGACTGATAGGTATCAGAGAGTTGTGTATGGTGGGGCAATATCAAGGAAGCAGAAGGTTACAAGTGGGGTTCCATGAGCACTTAATAAGGCTCAGTACTGGGACCTGTATTGTTCAACCTTTATATCAATGATATTGTCAATGGATTGCAAGGGGACATTCAGTTGTTTGCGGATGATGTGAAGCTGGGAAGGGTTATCAGTAATAGTGCAGATGTGGCAGCCCTGCAAAAGGATTTGAATAAACTAGGCAGATGGGCAAATGAATGGGGTTGTCGGTTCAATGCTGCAAAATGTAAAGTCTTGAGGTTTGGGATCCATCAATTGGAGGAGGCAGGGGAGACAAGTGACCTGGGAGTGATGATTGATAAAAAACTGAAATGCAGGGAGAATATTGCAAAAGTGGTGAGAGTATCTCAGAGGATTGCTGCAATACTGAGAAGAATGCTGACCTGCAGAGATAAAAGAGTTATCATTCCATTGTATAAGACCCTGATCAGACCACACTTAGACTATTGTTCTCAGATTTGGTCCCCAGGATTTGAAGGGTATAAATTGACTGTGGAAAGGGTACAGAGGTGGATAACAAAGATGGTTTCATGACTGTACAATATGAGTTATGAGGATCAACTCATATTGTACAGGGAATTATGAGGGAATGTGGACTGCAGAGTTTGGTGGATAGAAGGAGAGGTGATATGATCGAGACTTTTAAACTGTTGAGAGACAGTTACAGGGTAGACACTGGAGAGTTCTTTCACTTGGTGGAATGGCAGGAAGGAGCGATGACAAGGGGCCATCCCTGGACGTTACAAAAGGAGAGGAGTGGTTGGAGTGGGAACGGTCAATGGGTTCAAGGGTTAGTATGATAAACTTTGTGTTTCCTAAACGACCTCCCACGATGAGTCTTTTTACTCCATGGAGGCCTGAATAATAATAATAATATTTCAGCATTTCTGGTCGAATATCATCTACTCCAGCTGCCTTTCCATGTTTCAAGTTTTTGTTGGATGGCTTTTTCTACCTGAAGTATTGATATGAACTCCTGTTTTCATTCATCTTAAAAATTTTCTACTACTATTCTGTCACTTGTTTTGTTCAGTCTTCCAAAGTAATTATTCCAGACATCTAGGATATACTTATCTTTAGCTTTTGTGTAACCTTTATCATCTTTGATTCCTTTTACAGTACTCTTTCCTTCGTTTCTTATTTTTTTCAATAGCTTATCGAATACTTTGTCACCTTCATGATATTTATTTTCTATGTTCTTATAGTCTTCCTATGACTTTTTAAGCTACTTTTAGACAGTTTAGCTCTCTTCATGTTTTCTGCATTTTTTTAGGGCATATGCCAACTTATTTGCTAGGAACTTTCAGTATGCTTTTTTTTGTCCAGGACTACTTCTTTAACATCATGTCTACCACAGTGTTCTTATTAAAATTATTTACAAGTGTAAATTATTTATGATCAAATTAAATTTTTGTAATTTTTTAAGACTGGAGTCTGTCTGAGACTCACTGAGTTGCAAAACACAAGTCCCAAATCTTACCTGAAACTCAATACATCAACATAATTTTATGTATTGTTCTTTATATATATATATACACCCTCTGACCAAAAAAGAAACCGAACTTTTTGAAAATAGAAGAAACTGGTGGCGCCACCTGTTGTATCTTTTTGTTATCAAAAGCAGCAACATTCATTAGTGTTGTGTCAACTGTTTATGACATTTGTTTCATTAGAAGCTGAGTTATAATGCCAAGAGTGACAGTGTGTTTTGACGAATGGTCCGTCCTCATGATATTCATGCTGTACGTGATGAATTCTCACTATCAATCGCTTCAAAACTTCGAGATAAACCTCACCATTGACCGTTTGGCCAGGCAGAATGAATTCTTTGGGGATAATGCCCCTGGAATCGTAGAAATAAATCAGCATTGTCTTTACTTTTGACTTCTCCAAGCGACTTTTTTTCGGATGCCCCTCTTCTGGTGGTCTCCACTCAGCACTCTGGTGCTTTGTTTCGGGCTCATACTCAAAACACCACATTTCGTCACCAGTAATGATCATTTCAAGGAAGTTTGAGTCCTCACAAGCAGTTTTAATGAGGTCCTTGCTGTTCCAGTGTTCAATTCGATACATTTTTTGGTCGTTGGTCAACTTGTGGAGAACAAATCGTGAATTCAATTTATGAAGGCCCAAATTCTTGGTCAAAATGTTGTGCACAGTTAATTTTGGAATCCCCAATTCATCTTCAATCAATCTCATGGATGATTTGGGTTTTCTTTGATGAAATCACGCACTTTTTGGATGTTAACTTCTCTCAGTCCAGTTTTTGTATGGCCCGGCTTTCGTCATCCCCAAGCGTCTCACGACCACTTTGAAATCACTTAAACCACTCGTAAACTTGACTATGGGATAAGCATTCATCACCGTATGCTTTTTGAAGCATTTCCAAGTTTAACACAAAAGTCAATCGCAGCTCTCTGTTCGAAACTCATTTTCTGACTGTTCGTCAAAACACACCGTCACTCTTGGTGCTATAACGCGGCTTCTAATGAAACCAATGTTATAAACATTCGACACAACACTAATGAAGGCTGCCGCTTTTGACAACAAAAAAATACAACAAGTGGCCCCACCAGTTTCTTCTATTTTCAAAAAGTTCGGTTTTTGAATTCAATTTACAGAGGGTGTATAAAAAACTTGTAATCCGTATTAAATAAAGAAATAGGCCTCCACTTGTTGAGTAAAAATGAGAACAGTATAGTTGCTATAAATTCTCTCTGTATATCTGTAGAGGAAGATTATCAATGAGTCTAATGTGAATTTGAAGAATAAAATCTCAGGCTATGATAAAATTCCATCTCTAGGCTATCTAGTGCTGGGGATTTCCTTAGCAGACATTCTTCATAGTTGTGATAAGTTTATTGAGTCCATCTTGGATATGAATAGTAAAAGCATTAATTTTTCCACTGTGCCATTGATTTCAAACATATTTTAATAAATTTCAGTTTTGTTTTGTGTAATGTTCATGTTATCTTCATTCCTACATTTGGGTGAACTGTCTGTTCAAGAATGTAGTTGAAGAGTTATCTTCTAAGCACTGTTGTGTTCTTATTTAAAAATTCTTTCTTCAGTTTGCTTTTCCAGTTTTATCTCTGTTTGATATTTTTGATGACATCACTACATTCTTATGCCAATAGGATCATTTGCATTGAATCTGCTTCTCTCTTTATATAGGTCTTTTAGCTTTTCCTTTGACTCATTCTTGCCTCATCTGATCATATTTTGTCCTACTGCTTATTTGAATTTTAGACTATGTACTAGTCCCAAGATCCTATATTCCAATTAGAAGAAAGGATCTAGAGTTTGGCTGAAAAGATCAATGTGGAATCTGGCAGAATTTATCTCTACTTGTTAAATGTAGTGGAATTTAAGCAAGACTAGATTATGATCTGACATGTTGACATCAGAATGTCTGATGAGAGATGAAGAGATAATAAATGTGATTAAGCTAGAAACCAGTACCTTAATTTATGAGAGAAATCTGCACATTGTTACTAAGTGGCCATATATGCAATCATTTTCATGCTTTAACTGCAAGTTAGTTGAATATACATGAGGTCAGATAACTAATGTCTCATAACATAGTTCCTTAAGACATGTTTATGAATTTAGAATAACATTCCTGGATCAAAATTGAGATTGCACATAGTCGCAGTGCAAAACACTACTGGTGATGTATTACTGTACTGAAAAGTTGCACAGTGGACAAAAGTATTATTATTAGTATTACTACATGACACCTCCAAGGACTCATCATGGGAGGGCACTCCAATCCACTACACACAACTACCATCAATGCCCATCACCACAACAGTATTTTCTGTCTGTAAATTGTGTGTTCTGAAGTCTGATTTGCCTGTATGCAGGAAGAAAAACCCTAGTTTCCAGCAGATAAAACTCTGCTGCCACCATATGAGATCGGTTAATTCACCTTCTAATTGAAAAAAATCCATATAAAGATTCCTCTCATAACATTGAGAATTGAACTTAGGCCTTTTCCAATCAAAGGGCACAATATACTGTCATTCTTCCAATTGCGCTATGAAGGTGTTTAAAAAGACACTATATATAGAATAATCAAAAGACAAGATAACTGACCATCAGGATGAGCAAATGCAGTTTGTAAAATTGCTTGTCCACTGCCAGTGGACAGGCAATGTACTTTTTGTGTATGCAGTTCCATCAATTGCACTATTAGTCAAGTACTCCTCTCCTGATTCCAAGTAAAATGCTGAAACTAAATGGCAAATCATACTTTCACACAGAATTATATACATGTTACACATATATTCTGCAGTATAAATCTGTGTGCAAGTTTCAGTTGTAGTTTAGTTTCAGCTTTTTAAGAAACCACTCAGAATAAAGGAAGTAATTCACTAATAGTGCAATTGATGGGATTGCAATTATCCTCTGAACCATTTAACTTATTAAGAGATTGAGCCTTCAGACACTTTTATACCCAAAGAAAAATAATTTATAAATAATATCTAACATAAAATCAGTATAATTTAATTATGCATGTGCCAAAATAGTCTGCAGATCACAACATGAAAAAAACACCTTACCTACATAGCTTCCTTTCAATTATAAAATCCAACAGTCATTATCCATTATGGACAAAACTTCTAAAATTTTAATCCTTTCTTTTAGTGTTGCACGGTGATCATCATTCATTTTATGGACTTTACAACCGTGTTATAAATAACTATTTTAATTATTACATTTACGGCTATTTTGCCTGCTTCTGTTTAGGAGTGCCCCTGTTTAAATGTTATTTGCTTTTTACTCATGGATTTTTAGGGCATTGTACATGTATATTTACCAATAAATATATGTAGCATAAAGGAAAAGAAATTTGCACATACCTTCTTCTGGGTGCTGTGGCTTTTCTTCTTTCAGCGTTGTCCAAACTACTGTATGTGTGTGCGGGGGGGAATTAGGCAATGTGGGAGAATTGAAATAGAGATGGAAAAAACCCGGGTTTTTTTGAATAATATATATATATACATATATATTATAAGGGATGGGCGGAGCATTTTCTTATATTTATATAGGGTGGGAAAGGGTGAAAGGGGTTGAAAACAGCAACTGATTTTTAGAGGGGGGAAGGGGGTTGATGGGGTGCGGTCCGTTTCAACTATTCTTGGTCGTCGTCTGAACACATGGAAGAAGTGGATGCTATTCCCACCCTATATAAATATAAAAAAATATAAAAAAAAAATGCTCCACCCATCCCTTATAATATATATGTATATATATATTATTCAAAAAAACCCAGATTTTTTCCATCTCTATTTCAATTCTCCCACATTGCCTAATCCCCCCCCCCCCCCACCACACACACAGTAGTTTGGACAACGCTGAAAGAAGAAAAGCCACAGCACCCAGAAAAAGGTATATACAAATTTCTTTTCCTTTATGCTACATATATTTATTGGTAAATATACATGTACAATGCCCTAAAAATTCGTGAGTAAAAAGCCAATGACATTTAAACAGGGGCACTGCTAAACAGAAGCAGGCAAAATAGCCGTAAATGTAATAGTTTGTTAAGAGGAGTAAAATGGGAGTTTTCCCAGAAATAATATCCATAACTATTTTACTTTCCTGATGTTTTGACCTTCATTTTAAGGTCATCATCTGGAGTATATACAAATATACAAGGACAAGCTGAGTTACATTTCACACAGTAAGCTAAAGAAACAATGATTTGATCACTGGTTATTCTACTGGCATGACCTCTAGTGAAAAAAAAAATACAGATAAAATTACAAATTAATTATTTAGAAACTACATCAAAGCTAAATTCTATTTAAGATAACATGAAGGAAACATTTTTTTTTACAGTAACAATTATGTCCTATTTTTAACATTACAATTAGGATCATCTACAGTTCTGTTTATAGTTAACTCTTAGGGAGAAAGGTTCCATGGGTAGAATATGTGCCTTCCATATGCTTGGTTTTAGACCATCATTATTGTTCAGATTGGGGTGGTTGATAAGAATCTTCCTTAAATTTGTGTTCATACCATGTTTTGGTGTGATGTAAACAACTGCTGCTTTTCCAGTCAATTCTATGTAAAGTGTTCAAGGCATGATCAGAAAGGCCAGTTTCACCATAGTTATTATATTTAGTGTGTCATTTATGTTCCTTTTGTCTGATAGGAATTGTGCATCCTGCTTCCACTATATATGGTAGATTACAGGTGCAATAAATATGGTATACTCCAGGGTGGGCCAGCGGAGGGAGTGGGTCTTTGGATGAGTTGAGTAAGCTTTTTAATTTTGCAGGAGGTTTAAAGGTGGCTTTGAGGTTGTATTTCTGTAGTATTCTACTTATTTTATCTGATGTCCCTTTAATGTAAGGAATGGTTATAGTTTTATTATAGTCTGGTTTATCTTTGTTTTTTATTGACGTCTTGTAGAGAATTTTGTTAATAGTGTTTTGGCTGTAACCATTTTTTAGAAAAGTATTGTTGATAATTTTAAATTCGTCTTTCAGCGCTTGTTCATTGGAGCAGATCTTCAAAGCCCTGTTTTTGTGTTGGATGGTGGTAGGCATTCATGTGTATATATTGGCCAGTATGTGTCGATTTCTGGTAAACTGTGAAGGAAAGACTACCAGAATGAAGACATGTGACAAGTCTATCTAGAAATGGAAGTGTGTTCTGTTTTTCAATCTTAATTGTGAACTGTTTGTGTTGTTTGTTTAGGTGGTTAAGGAAAGTGTCTAGTGTCTGGAGGCCTTGGGGCCAGATCGCGAAAACATCGTCAACGTATCTAAACCAGACTTTAGGTTTTAAAGGAGAGGAATCTCGAGCATGTTGCTCAAAATGTTCCATATAAAAGTTAGCAATGAGGAGGGGGGGGGAGATAATGGTGAGCCCGTGGCTGTGCCTTCTTTTTGTAGGTAGAAAGCGTTTTGCCATACAAAATAACCAGACCGTAATACATGCATAAAGAGCACCATGATATCTGGAGGGAATTTGTTCTGTAAAAGAAGGATTGTATCATTGATTAGGACATTCGTAAAGAGGGCAGAGATGTCAAAACTGGCTAATAAATCATCTTTTTTTAATGTAGTAGATAGTTCGTCTTTGTTTAAGGCGTAGTTGGAAAAGTTAACTACGTTACTGTTACCTGCAGGCAATCGGCCATTATGGAAAACCAGGTACAAAATATAAAATCTGAACTTTCAAGTTACTTGAATGCAGATATTTGGATTATCCTTGCAAAGATTACTGACAACACGGCAGAACCATATCCTTCAAACTAAGAAAGAAAATCTCATATCTAAATTTTGTAGACTAAAAGATCGACAAAACCAACAGACATATTCGAATTTCTTCACAGTGAACGTTAACAACTAACCAGAAGCAAGAAACAACAGGAGCCACCAATCGCCTGTAGGTAACAGTAATGTAGTTAATCTATCCAACCACGCCTTAAACAAAGACGAATTCTTGCTACTCAGCAAAGGTCTAAATTTTGCTGTAGCACCCAGATCGATAAATAAACTGGATTTTATTTGTAATATTGAAAGAGACTTAAGATTCATCACAAATAACATAGCAGATACAATACGTTTAGAAACCACCAACATCTTAAATATAAATCATAAGAAAACAATAACAAGCAACTTAACGAAACATGAATTAACAGCGGTGAAATCATTAAAATCAAATCCGAACATCGTAATAACTAGAGCCGATAAAGCAAGTGCCACTGTTATTCTAAACTGAACCACTTATTTAAGAAAAATGAATCTGCTAGTCTCGGACAATAGTATATACCAACTTGTTAACTATGACCCAACCAATAGAATAAAAAAGAAAACAGAGAAACTACTTAAATCAATTACTACATGGCATGAAGATACAGTCAAAAAATTACTTCCACACTATGCTCGTTCCCTGAGAATTTATGATCTACCAAAGATACACAAACAAAACACACCACTCCAACCAGTAGTCGAAGGTACAGCCCGAATTATCACCTAGCCTAGAAATTAGTGGAAACCCTCAAGGAGTTGGTAGGTCATTCCCCCTTCCTATATCAGAAACACACAACACTTCATAAACATAGTCAAAGACATTACATTAAAAAAAAAGATGATTTATTAGTCAGTTTTGACATCTCTGCCCTCTTTACGAATGTCCCAATCAATGACACAATCCTTCTTTTACAGAACAAATTCCCTCCAGATATCATGGCGCTCTTTATGCATGTATTACGGTCTGGTTATTTTGTATGGCAAAACGCTTTCTACCTACAAAAAAGAAGGCACAGCCATGGGCTCGCCATTATCACCCCCCCCCCTCACTGCTAACTTTTATATGGAACATTTTGAGCAACATGCTCTAGATTCCTCTCCTTTAAAACCCAAAGTCTGGCTTGGATACGTTGATGATGTTTTCACGATCTGGCCTTCATGGCTGCCAGACACTAGACACTTTCCTTCAGATAAAATAAACAGAATACTACACAAATGCAACCTCAAAGCCACCTTTAAACCTCCTGAAAAATTAAAAAGCTTACGCAACTCATCCAAAGACCCATTCTCTTCGCTGGCCCACCCTGAAGTATACTGTATTTACTGCACCTGTAATCAGCCATATATAGGGGAAACAGGATGCACAATTCCTATCAGACAAAAGGAACATAAACGACATTAAATATAATAACTATGGTGAAGCTGGCCTTTCTGATCATGCCCTGAACACTTTACATAGAATTGACTGGAAAAGCAGCAGTTGTTTACATAACACCAAAAGATGGTATGAATGCAAATTTTAGGAAGCCTGTGAGATTCTTATCAACCACCCCAATCTGAACAATAATGATGATCTAAAAATCCCAAGCATATGGAAGGAACATATTCTACCCACAGAAGCTTTCTCTCTAAGAGTTAACTATAAACAGGACTGTAGATAATCCAGAATCCTAAATGTAATATAACAATTGTACATCATTGTTACTGTAAGAAAACTATCTATAAGAAAGAATGTTTCTCTCATGTTATCTTAAATAGAATTTAGCTTTGATGTAGTTTCTAATTAATTAATTAATTTGTAATTTTATCTGTATTTTTTTTAGAATAACCAGTGATCAAATCACTGTTTCTTTAGCTTACTGTGTGACATGCAACTCAGTTTGTCCTTGTATATTTGTATATACTCCAGATGATGACCTTAATATGAAGGTCGAAATGTCGGGAAATTACAACAGTGTTATAAATAACTATTTTAAAGTCCATAATTTGTAAAATGAATTCTGAAATTTTAGTTTCTTCCTTCTTGGATTCATACAGGAAATAAACTAACAAAAAGTATTTCTTTTATAACAACAATATAAATCAGCCATATTCTTCATACTTCCTAATTCAGAGAATATGTTCAGTATTCAGTGATGTGAGTCACAGCAGGCTTCATTTAATAAATTACTAAAACCACATCAGCAGTTTCATCATTTTAGAGAGAATTTACTTTGTATATAAAAGACTCAGCATACTTCATTGAAGAAATAACTAAAACTCCAACAGTTTCAAATCGCCCTTCAGACTGAGTCCTAAATAAAAGAATGTGTTATGACATGCAAAGAAACTTTATTGGACTCATTTCTATATCAAGTGGAAGCCATAAAGTTTCATTTTTAACTGAAACTTTATGAATTAATTATATGGATTAATAACTACATAAACTTCACAGTTATCTCTTTTAATTCCTAGTTCCTTCTGAACAGCTGATTATTTAACAGTATCCATTAGTGTTCTTCTCACTTCTTCAAATGCTTGGAAATACAGCAGAATAACTGCTGTATTTCCAAGCATTTGAAGAAGTGAAGAGGGGGGGGGGGTATACAATGGTGTACTGCAGTACACCATTGTATACCTCCATCTTGTTAACGGCATTGTGTTTTAAGTGGCAGGAAAGTTATTTATTTATAATTTTGAAATGCAAGTAGCAGCATAAATTATAACAGTTCTTCATTTCAACTAGAGTTAAAAGCTGAGATAAGTGGTTAGCATCCCTGCTTTTCAACCAACAGGCTGCGGGCATGGAATGTTTGTAATTATCTTTAGGTGGGAGATGAATTTCGTTACCCAGTGTGAGAATCACTTCATTGCTTACTGGAGGCCAGGGGATTGAAAAAGTTCCATCTCTGGTCTCTAGAGCAGATTTCTGAACTATTTAAAAAAGTTTTGAAAATACAAAATTGATAAAAATAGGGGAGAAAAATCCTTAGCCCACCCATGGTACAGCACAAAAGTGTACTATAGATTTGCAACTAACCTTTCATGGGTGGGAATAACATAAAAAAAAAATAGTTCATTTAATAATTTCCATAATGTGAATACAGCAATAACTTTGGCTTTTCTCACATTACAGCATACAGTAAACTTGACAAATAGTATGACTACATTATTCACTAAACTTCTTAATTTCAGTGGCCAAAATTAAGGTTACATCTCAAAACATACAAAAAAAAAAAAAGTTAAGTAACCATGTTCTTAATTTCTTAACTTTAAATTCATTTTTTTTTAAATTTTTGTGGGATATTTGAATTTTAATATAGATATCCTACATTATGATTCATCAGTTTGCTATAACCCAATAGGATTGTCCTATTTCCAACAACGTCATCATCAAGATGTACCAAACTGCATCAAGTAGGGTTTCTACTAATTACTGAAGAGTGGAAATGGCACATGTACATTGTCAAATTTTGATATTAAAATTAAAAGAGGATGCATTTTCCTTCAATGTATCATAGTGCTTGATGAAGCTGAGTGCGATGTTACAAGCACAAATCGAAATGGCAGCTGATTGATTGAAAGGTACCATCTTTGTTCTCCATATTGAAAGGAACTTCTCAAACTCATTAATGTCAAAGTGATGCAGACTGTGGCTTACGATATAATAGTTATCATGAAACTCCTATACCATGTCATCACAGCGGTCCACATTAAGTGCAAAGCACTGCTGAGCATTTCTAGAGTATCTGCATTTCATTATCGATGTCCATATGCTGTTACATGAAAAGGTCATTGAAAGATCTTGTGGCACAATGACATTGCTCCTATAGAACATCCTCCTCTCTCTCTCTCCAAGCATGAGTGTATTTTGATATATTCTCAAAGATTGAGGACCCTCTTCCAAGGAAAGTTCTTTCATAATATGTTGGATGGTAATTCAATTTAATAATCTTCCAAATATTAATAATTGATCTGTTGATGACATCTATTACCACCCAAAGATTTGAAGAAAACTGCTTACCAACAAATAACTATACTGGAGGCACATAATTTTCAACTGAAATAAAACTTATCTTGATATATCACACATTGCTATTTCTTTTCATTCACTTCTCATAAATGTCACTACTGTTGCAATAGCTTAGTTTTAATTTGCCATTTCTGGTATGTCTATAAATAATAAACACTTGATATTTTTCAAATTAATCTACATACCTTTTCAGACAATTCAGATGCCATGAAATTTAAATGGTGCATTTTTCTTCTAATTTTAATTCCAGTAATGCCTTTTATAAACAAAAAATAATGTAATATTAGAGTACTTTAAAGTTGACACTGCACATATTTCTTAATAATCTTTAGATTTTACAACAATAAAATAATATACATATTTACATAGTTATAATGCAGTCGTAATCCGAAAAGTTGACACTGCAGATATTTTGCAACACCAGCATAGCGAGGCATTTAGTGCTCTTGGCATGTAGCAAAGTACCTTTCATATTGTGAAAATTTCAATAATTGATAAAATATTCTGCTGTTGGTGTCCTGTTGACACCTGAAACAGCTGCAATGGCAAAGCATTCCTAGGCCTCAGTTTCCCAATCTTTATATTTCACAATAACAAAATAAAAAGTATTTTATTTTATTTTGCACAATAATTCATATGAGACCTGATAGAGGCTTTATTTCTGCACATCATGGTCCGTCACATCATTCCCATTATCTGATGTAATGACTTATGCAATGTAGCTCCTGAATTTTAGGTCCTTGTTCACCACCACTCCCAATTCTCTCATCTCTTCTACCTCCTTTAAAGTTTCCTCACTAAGTGTATACTTTGCATCCCATCATTGCTTTCAAAATCTTACACTTTGCAACATTGAACTGACAATTCCACTTACCTGCCCATTCATATAATCTGTTTAAGTCATATAAGGCCATAACATCTGCTTGACTCTACATTGCTCTCTCCAGTTTTGCATCATCTGCAAAAACAGTTGCATATCACCAGTTAAATCCATCCCAATATCATTATTATACAAATTGAACAACAATGACTCCAATTCAGACCCTTGTGGCACACCACAAGTGACTTTCCTCTTTTGGGACACTATGCTCCCATATCCAACTTTCTGACACCTATCTGACAGCCAGTCACCGATCCAACCCCATCCATTTCATTTTATTTAACAGTCTATCACAAGCTTTTGCAAAATCTAAGTATACTACTGTATATGCATCTTTCTTGTCCAAGACATTTGCCACCTTGATATAATATATGAGTTTGAAAACATCTCCCTTTAACAAACGTATGCTGATATCAACCCAGTACCTTAACCACAACTCCAGATATACAAACTGGCCTATAATTTGTGACCACAGCCTTATCACTACCTTTATGCAGTTTAACAATTTTACCTTCTTTCTACTCTACTGGAACTTGTGCTGTTGTAAGATTCTTATTAAACAGGCAACCCAGTGCTACTGCCATTTCCTGGGAACATTCTCTTAAGACATGTGGTGATATGTCATTAAATCCTATCTCCTTATTAAGAGCTTATTTATTTCATCATATACTTCCTGCTCACTCAGAATTAAGCCATCCTCTCCTATGTCTTCTACACCTGAGGTTTTATGATTTCACCTGATGAAGATGGAACTGTTATATATTTGCCAGGTCTGCGCCATTTTATTGAATTATATTGCTCTTCCTAAAATAATTTACTTCCTTTGTGAATTTTCCTCTCTACAATAACTACAAGACTTACAAAATTTCCCTGACTCTAATATCTGTGTTCATTCTATAAGAAAAGCAAATTCTTTATCTCTAGTCGATTCCTAATTTTACTCACGTGCTTACCCTGACTGTTAAAGGTCATTCCTTGCTAAAAGAAACGAATCCTGTAATTTCTTTCTGGGGCCGTCTCCTCTTCAGATATTGACAAATTTATTTTTTAAAGCTGCACCAGCCAATATCTTAGAATAGAGTGGACTCTTATTCGGGGAGACTTTTCCAAACCTTTGGTGCAAATAGGTGAATAAATTTAGTGCTTAAACTCATAAATTAAATGCTCTACTGTGGCTAAGTAAATTCTGGTTTGCAGTCGTAACCTCTATAACATGTTATGCCTTTCTTTCAATTCCCCCCCACTATGGTTCAGATTAACAAGTGGTAGTCAGGTATAAAAGAAAAAACATATTTTTTGGAATCTAAAGACATAATATACACTTAGACCAATCTCACTTTCAATTAGTTCAAGGACATGCTAAATCAAACTTTTTCAAACTAATTAATACTCTAATACATGAACAATAAATCCTTCTTTTGAGTTAGAGACTTAACACACATAATATACACATTATATACTTCTACTCAATTTTCTACCTACTATTTTAGTCTTGCATATTAAGCTAGTCACAATCATCTATAATAATTCCTAACAATTTGTCTTATGGATATCAGCCACTGCTAAATAATCACTTAAAGTTCTCAAATATGTCCATACTCGATAACACTACAATGATCTTTCCCTTTTTCCGACTGGGTAATTATACAACAAAATCTGTACTTTACCATTTCTTGGGGCAGGATCTCCAGGTCCGTCTGAACTGTCCTTCTTTGTTTGCATTACCTTTCGACACTTCCATAAGCTGCGTCCACGTGGTGGGTCACTATGGTCATCAGATTAAACTATGCTCTACACCAGGCGTTTTTCCCTCGTCTATTCTCAATCTGTTTCGGGCCATCCTCGTTTCTAGCTTCATAATATATGTCCGCAATATTATTCCGTCGGAACTTTCAGCAAAGGCAGCATATGCCGACATCTCACGCTTTAGTACCGGCAGAAATTCAGACATCGAAGAGAAAGGTGCACCTTCCGATATCGAACTACCACCATCAGGAAGTACCGGTCCACGAGAAAAGTCGAATCATCATCCAGCAAAATAGGCGAAAAAAAGCCTTGAGAAAGGGGGTGCAAATCCTTTTTATTCTCCCTTCACTTCCCCCCTTTTTAGCATCCTATTACTAGCCGTGATAGTGCCCTCTTACTTTCCACGATCTTTTTCCTGCCCGTTACTCACTTTGTCCGCTGGAACATCGGCATAACGGGATCGCTACCAGCGTCTTCCAGGAAACAAATGTGCACCGCTTTCCGAGATTGCCAATGCCTTAGGCCTGCCCATGACCTTTAGACTAATGTTTACATCTAATTACCCATTCATTGTATGAAATATATGATGTATTTCATATAATACTAATTTATACAAGGTATTACAATTCTACTAAAAGGAGGTAATTCTATTTCTATTTACAGTTAGTACTTTATTTCTTCTGCTCGAGTACAAGTTTTTTCTCTCAGCTGATTTTTCTGACTTGTTAAATCCTGAATGAACTGTTTCTTTAATAAAGTGCTTCATTCAGGATGTAACAGAACACTCTTATAAATTATTCACTGAATACCTCAATGATGTCTTCTGCAGCAGATACCATTTTCATCATCTTACCATAATCATTCTTCCTGCTACTTGCCACATATCTGAAAAATTCTATGGTTTTTCTTTTAATATAAAATAATAAAATATAAAAAAGTTTTATTTAAATATCTAAACCATAGATATTAGTAAAAAATGGAAATTTCATTAAAGAACTAAGCTTAATGGCATAAGTAAACATATAAAAAATTACTAAATATTACAAATTTCTAAATGTACTGCATCTATAGTGATGTGTGACATTACTGTTGCAATAGCTTAGCTTAAAAAAAAATGGCACTAGTGAAATTAAAAGAAGGAAATGCACTGGTTAAATTGTATGGCATTCAGTGTGTATGAAATTTTTACAATAAATTTATCTTATTGTTAATATTATAGCATATTTCATACAGTTTATTAATTATTACAAATACATCAAGTGTTTCTTATATTATTTATGAACATAATATAAGAAATGGCAAATAAAAACTAAGCTATTGCAACAGTAATGATATGTATGAGAAATGAAAAGCAGTGCCAATGTGTGATAGATCAAGATTTATTCAACAGAAAATTCAGTTATATAAAATTGAGATGCTGGATGTTGGGTAACTTGCTGCATTCATATTAAATGTTTTCATGCTGCTATTACAAGAATGCCTTAGTGTTCTAACATGTTATTTTTTTATGTGAAAAAATTTTTCCAGCCAAAAGGCTGCGGGTTCGAATCCCACCTTAGGCATGGATGTTTGTGATTGTCTGTGAAAATACTAGTGGTGGTCAGTAGATGGCATTGGTGTAGTTGCGGTTCATTGATGGATTGGGTGGTGGAGACAAAGAGTTGTAGAGTAGGTGCCCTCCCTGGAGGTGTCGGATAATAATAATAAAAATCATTCCTCTTCTCTTATCTTTATCTATCCAAGAGGTGTTGTTATAATATGTTAAATTATAAATTATGAATAATACTAAATAATAACCTACTTTTCTCTTTCAGAAAAATTTGTGTCGACATCATATGTTCTGGAAGAATGCAATGCTTTGTCATAGGCTACTCTGGTTTCTTACAAGAGGACTTTTATAAATATTAACGTACAAATTATATCATTATTGTATGAGCGCCTTCTACAAGCTTGACATTGGAGACCCACTATACCTGCACATTACCATAATTTTTGAATGGAAGAAATAGCATAAAATTTATCTCATTAAGTTGGCTTAGCATGAAATATGCCTAAACTCATTTAATGATTTTGGTTCTCATATACAATCCTTATGCAGTTAATCTATTATATAAAATATCTCCTTTTATCCAGTTTTGTATTCTATTTCTACACACATACACCTTTAAAATATATCATTTTGGATAGTACAATCCTTCAAGTATGATAAAGAGTATTAAAATTTTCCAAAAGCTGATAATTAGCATACTCAACTTATTGATCCAGGAAAGAAATTTAACACTTGATATCTAATATATAAGAAGTTCTTAATAAGATATGCCTTGTCTACCTAAACTTAATTACAAAGATTAATAGAGATTGCTGCAACTTGTGTATTAACAAACAAGAAGTTTTATATATGACTTTCTTATTCCTTGCTTTGAATGATGAATTAAATTTAACAAAACAGAGTGGTAGTAGTGAACCTGACATCTATAGCATCTTTAGATTTCGTGATCTGCTGCTACACTAGCTTTTTTTTTATGCTCTTCCCATAGCACTTGGTACAATGAATGGACTAAGGATTTGATAATGCAGGGATAAGAGATGAAATCTGATGCTGTTTTTTTAAGCTAGTTCAGATCAATAATACTCCAAATGATGGTCTTACACAGTGCAATGAAAATCATCTGTCATTTAGGATGGTAGGTTGGACATCCATGCAATAGTGGGATTCAATCTTTACAGTATGTGTTAAAGAAACCAGAGGTGCTATCCACTCATGATCTGTTGAGTGGATAGCATATACTCAACTCTTAGTATAGCAAACACCATTATAACAACTCTCTCACTATAATAACGAATAAAAGTCCTTTTATTACTGTTAGGACTGAATTCCCTCACAGACACTGTTCTAAAATATTAAAAAAAAATCACTATAGCAAACTATTCCTGTAGTCTTCTACATTCTCTATAGTGAGAGTTGACTGTATCTGATAGAAGCTTTCATTTTTAAAAGTACTGAAGTCAGGTATTACAAGTGTATAAAATACCTGGATTTGTTAGCTGTATATTTTTAGTATCTCTGAAAAATTATTTCATGTGAACAGTCAGCAAGATCTATGTTGTGGTTCCAAAATTATTCAGCTTTATTATCGATTTTTTATTTTCTATATAATAATTGTTAACAATGTGCAAAATGAATTATGTGAATTTCATTTGAGATAATACTGAAGTTTTGCTAATATCTGAAATATTGCAGAATTGATACCTTAATTATTTACCAATTTTGAACCATCAATTATATAACAAAATATTTTTGTTCATGTAAATTCTTGAACATTTTTTAGACATTTCATACACCAGTTAACTTTTAAATGGTTTCAGGGCATTTCGTCCAATCAAAATCTCATCCATTCCCTCGATTTCGTCCATTACTTTTCTTGTCCAGTAGGACATTTCGTCCAATTGAAAATAATTGGATGAAAGCACCCTGGGTTTGAGGTTATTCGTGCAATCTTTCGTCCAATTTTTCATATTAGTCCAAAGAGTTATAAGTAACTTGTGATCATTAATAATAGTCAACTGACGTTAAATTTTTTTTGTAATTTATCCTTAAAATTTGACAGTGCTGAATATGGCGGAAATTGTGATGAGTGACATGGTAAACCAATGCTTTATCTACAAAATTGTTATTTTCACTCTTATAACAAGAATAAGACTAGATGATATTGGCGATGCAAGGTGCACACAACTGCCAGTTTAGACAACATCGTGATGTACAAAGAAGGCAAGGACGATCACCAACATGAATCAGGCATGGACGGAGAAGTTAGGAAAGTTAAAAATAATCTAAAGAGAAGGGCGCAAGACAGTGTGCATGGTCCACCTTCACGTTATGCGTATGGTTATAGGCAGTGGTGAGCTATAAGGGGCTCACGTGAGCCCTTTGTTAAATTTTTCTCAAATTTGCGAGCCCCTTGTTCTTCTTGTTTAATAATCTTGTAGAACTAGAAAATACCACAGTGGAATTATACATGCTACTTTAAATTCATATGGATTTTCTGATAACTATATAAAAAATCATTTCATTGCATTTTGTTCTGATGGAGCTAGTGTAATGTTAGGAAACAAATCAGGTGTTGCAATCAAACTTCTACAAAACTTTCCCAATGTTGTGATATGGCATTGCGCTCATCGTTTACACTTAGCATTAGACGATTCGATAAAAACATTAAAGAAATTAATCATTTTGAAATATTTATCGATAAATTATATGCGTTTTATCATCAATCACCAAAAAATCAACGAGAATTAAATACGATTGCAAAAGACCTTGGTATCGAAATTTTAAAGATCGGCCGTGAGTTTGGATCATGATGGGCAGCTTGCGGTTTACGAATGGCTCTTGCTTTGTGGAGAAATTACCCAGGTTTATGCAAGCAGTTTACATCGAACAATAAATATAAGGGCTTTTTAAACCGACTTCTCAATTTTGAATTTTTAAAAGATCTAGCATTAATGATTGATATCCTACAGGAATTATCATATCTGTCAGAAACTCAACAAAGTCGCAATATAAGTATTATAAGGGCTAAGTTAGGTTTTTTTTTTTTTTTTTTTTGCTCAACTATGCGAGCCCTTTGTTAAAATTTCCATAGCTCAGCTCACCACTGGTTATAGGACAAGTTCAGCAAGATGAAGTATTACTTATGTTGCCGGAGAGGAATAGTTTACGGAGGCAAGTCAACAGATGGCAGATACTGCGAGGCCTCGTACACCCGCAAATTTGGTTGGCGTTAAGATACCGGAAGAATATCAACTAACATTAAATCATGACAGATTTCTTTTTTATGATTCTGGTGTACAGGACGAGGATCGTCTTCTTGTTTTTGCACAACGGAGAACCTAAGATTACTTGGAGCAAGTGACATTATCTTCTCCGATGGCACATTTAAAACTGCGCCCTCACAATTTACTGTTGTTTACTATGCATGGAATATTTCGAGAGCATGTCATGCCTCTGGTGTACACTCTAACTGCCGCAAAAACTGGGACTACATATCGCTCAATATACCAGCATGTTGTCAACACCACAAAACAAGCAGGAATCATCGTGAATCCACATACTGTTATGATGGATTTCTAGCTGGCGAATATGCATGCTGCATGCGATATTTCCTAATGCAAATATAAAGTGTTGTCTATTTCACTTTTTTCAGCCGCCACGTCACCAAAGGGTGATATGTGGCGGCTTTGGATCACAGCAGTATAAAGTTGCAGGAAGCCCTATATGTGAAGAAGCATCAATGCTGCTCAGCTTGCCATTCGTGCCAATCGACAACGTACTCGAGGTATTTGACTACATTGCAGAGAGTGTTTAGGAAAACCTGGAAGGAATGATAGGGTATATTGAACGTATTTACATTAGTGGGCGTTGAGCTCGAGGGCAGGCGGAAAACCCTCACTTTCCACCCGAGGTATGGAATGTCCATGATTTGGTCATCAATGGGACACAGAGAACCAACAATTCCGTAGAAGGTTGGCATAACAAATTCCAAAAGTTGATGGTGGTTTACCTCCATCACTTTGGAGATTTATAGATTCCCTGAAGGAGAAACAGAGGCAGAAAGAATAAGATATAACACACCTTCTTGGAGGTCAAAGAAACATCAGAGCTCCTGTGAATAGCCTGTACCTACGTAACCAAGAACGCATTTTCTCACCTAGTACAGCAATATCCTCAGTACAAGGCTGAAAACAGACTCAACACATACCTGCGGTCAATCGCTTATCGTTTGAAGGTGAACCCAGCCGAGGAAGTCAATGAGGAAGACTAAATTCTCCAAACGCCGCAGATTTTAAAATCCATTATCTCGTTTTCACATACTGTTTCACATCAATTTCCAAATTAATTCTTTTGTTTCCTTATTTGATTTGTTATAATTAAATGCTCACATACATATCTTGTAGAAATTAAAACAAGTGGCTCAGAATCACTCTTGCATTTTCACTGAGGAAAAATCTAGGTTGGACATAGTGATATATAGGACAAATTGAGATTGGACAAAATGACCGACCAGACAAGTGTTCCCTTGGACAAACTTATAAAAGGACAAAAAATCTTGGACCATCTGCCCTCAAGCCTTTTAAACAGTTGCTTAAACATGGATATGTGTGTCACATGAGGAGTATTCAACTTTACTGTAGTTATTTATTGACAATATGCTATGCTCACAGCAAATTAAGTATTTTAGTTCAAAATAAAGGAAATCATAGGTGGGAAAGAAGTAAGTAGTTTTGCTGATTTTTACACAAAATTTGATATTAACACAATGCTCCAAATTGCGATCACACATTTTTTAAGCAAAAGTTTACATGCAGATCTCTATTGTTTTTGTAATAGCCAACTAGTAAATGGCTCTATCAGCTTGCGGTTTATGCATGCATTAGTTAAAAGATATACAAACACGATTACTCATGTGACTCCAACCAAATCACCACATGGGTGACTATGCAGCCGTTCGGGGAATTAAATTGTCACACCTCATACACTCATATATGGCAAGTAGCTGCAAACTAGACAAAGTACAATATTTTTTTATTTAATAAAAATTTCTAAAAGGACCATGCTAATAACAAAAATTAAGGTAACAAATTTTTTAAGATGCTATCTTTCTGAAAATTTTTCATGTTGCTCCTCTAAAATGCGAGTCAATACAATATAGTAAATTTGCCTATATTCTTAAGGGGTACTCTCTGGTGTGGAAACATTGGTATTCCTGTGATTAAATATTAAAACATAAATGATATATATTCAGCCATATATTAAAAAAGTGATAACATGAAAGATGTATTTAGACATACCTTAGAGAAGATCTTCGTGTTCTTGATTTTAAAATTTTTGGGACATAATTTTGGTAGAACAATGTTGGTAGATATAAACACATAACTCTTAAAAGGAAAATAAACTACAAGAAGAAACGAACTCACACAAATAATAATTTACAAGCTTAAAGTAGATTTTAAAAAAAAAAAAAAAGTGTAATTTTTTTTTACCAGAAGGGAATAAAATAAATGGTAACAAATTATATTTTCCAAAATATCAATGTTGATTTGTTTTGCTGTTCTTATTGTATATTTAATGACTCAGTAAGGTGTCAATGGATTGGAAAGAAGATAAAACAGTCCCGCAGCACATAAAGGAGTCTCCAAGACAGAAGTAGCAAATTACAGGCCAATCAGCATCTCAGGAATGGTGGTTAAAGTACAGGAAAACCTCGTTTAACATGATTAATTAATCCATCAATTAATGTGCATTAAGCAAATACAATAACCAATAGGAATGATTATAATTCATCCATCAGTTAGCATAAATTTGAAAAAAAAAAATTACAGTATAAGCTATAATAGAGGATAAAATCATCAAAGAAAATAAAAATCAATTGCTTAAATTTTTACTTAATATCTAAACATTTGATTGAGCTAATTTTTTACAAAAAAATTAAGTAAAGATGTTTGAATAGCACTTTTTCATCTTGTCACGCAATTTGCGATAGCTAGCGATCACTTTATCAAGATTTTGGCAGACTTTCAAAATTTCGTTTGATATCAGGATCAACATCAAACAAAATTTTTTTAGCATGCTCAATGTAATTGAAAACTAGCTCAAGGTTCTTTTGCAGTTATTTTCTTAATCATAACATTCTCTTCTTGTTCGCACTCCTTCACTTCTTCCTCTTCATATGCACACTTCTTCTAGTTCAAGATCATTCTTGCTTAACCGTTCTGAATGGGGATCGAGCAAATTTCATCTTCATTATCCAGTTCATTAAATCCAAGTTCTTTTCCAATTGTGCTGATTTCTTCAATAATGTTGGATCTTAGATTTTAAACTAACACGATAAGCTCACATAGGCTTGAGTTTAAAGTCGCCTTCTGCATTGCCTCCTAATAAAAGCGTAAGACAATCTTTAGATACTTTGTATACTGGTCTAGATGCTTCAGTTTTAGCTAGGAAAGTTTTTGTTGGCATATGCTTCCAAAAGCGATCAGTTTCGTCGACGTTGAATATTTGACAATTGCCATAATCACCATCCTCTAAATTAAAGCAAAATAAAGGGAAAGTGATTGAGCAAGAGAACAGAGTTTGCACGTGCGCTTGTGATAAGAGCTTCAAGTCAACTGCTGCCGTTTTCTGTAGATTGGCGACAAAAAATTTTGCATAATGTAAAAAAATCACATCAACTGATTAATCACTCACTTAAAGCAGGAAATAGTGTCATTTCACTCAATCACGCTGATTAGCGTGCATATCGAATTTGAATTAAGCGAGGTTTTCCTGTATTGGAAAAATTGGTGAAAGACAGAACCATTCAGGACTGGATGGAGAGGAATATAATACTCTATAAGGGACAATATGATTTTGTGAAGGGTAGGTCTTGCATTAGTAATTTGCTTACTTTTTATAATAAAGTGACAATTGAGTTGGATAAAGGAAATGGCTACTCTTTGATATTGCTAGAGTTTGCAAAAGCACTTGACAAGATTTCACACAGAACTCTATTGCATAAGTTGGAGCAAATGAGGGATGGATATGAATCTGGTGATTTGGATTAAAGGGCAGCAGAGACAGATATCAAAGCGTGGTTTATAAAGGAGTTGAGTCTATAAGAAGGCAAGTAACCACTGGTGTACCACAGGACTGAGTACTTGGTCCCTGTTGTTTAATCTGTATATCGGTGATATAGGAAATGATTTGACATGAAATATTCAGTTATTTGCTGATGATGCTAAAATGGGAAGAGCAACGGTAAATGAAGGTGATGCACAGATCCTGCAGGAAGACTTAGACTAGTAGTATGGGCAAAGGTAAATGGTCACCAGTTTAACATAGCCAAGTGTAAGGTGATGCACTTTGGGAAAATATCAAAAGCTGTGTGCTATATTGATGGAACTGAACTGCAAGAAACTGATCACACCACAATCACATCCAAGTCTCTGGATAGTGAGTTGAAGTTTAGTGGGCATATTGCAAAGGTAACCAAAACAGCACATCAGATTACTTGGTTGTTGAAGAACACACATGCTGGGATAGACAGATTATTGTTCCCCTATACAAGGCTTTAATAAGGCCACACCTGGGTTACTGCAGATCTGGATTCCGTGGTAATGAAGTTGTGGAGAGGATCCAGAGGTGAGTGACAGAAGATTGTGGCAGATTTGTGGAATGCTCCCTATGAGAACAGATTGATGGTCTATAGCTTCAAAAATTATCTAATAGGAGAAAAAGAGGAGACATGATAGAAGCATATATGTTACTAAATCAGTTTTATAAGACTGACACCGAAGACTTTTTTCAGTACATAGCAAGAGGGGGGAGAGAGTTAGGGGGGGGGGGTCACCAGTGGAAATTGTGTAAGAGGGACTGGATTTTCTGCTTGGAAGGTCGTAAATGGATAGAATGGGTTGCCAGAGGTGGTTGTGGGTGCTTCGTCAGTGAATGAGTATAAGGAGAGATATGATAGGGATTGTGTGAGTGATTGCTAGTATATGTATGTTTGATGGATCTCCTCTATGATGAGTCGTCTAACAAAGTGGAGATACTCGTATAATAATAATATTAACTTCTCCTTCTTGGAATGATTTTCACACAAAGGAAATGTTCTCCAAACAATGCATCATTTCTAGTCACTTTATGGAAATCCTATTAACTTATTTGGATATTGTCCTTTATTATTATTATTATTATTTCGGGCTACTCCAGGGAGTCCTTAGACTCATCGAGGGAGGCCCTAAACTCCATGTCCACACAACTATTTGACATTCTCACAGTATCTATCATACCTTGCCTTGAACTCGCTCACTGTTATAGCACCCACAACTGACTCTGGCAGCTTATTCCACTCATTTACCACTCTAAAAGTAAAGAACCCAGCTCTAACACCCCCGCCAACCACACTCTTGCCCAGTTTCCATAGGTGTCCCCTAGTTCTCCCACCACCAGTCCTGATCTTAAAAATATCCTCTGAATTAATCTTATAGAATCCTTTTAGCAATTTGAATGTCTCAATCATATCTCCCCTTTTCTGCCTATCAACTAGTTTCTGCAACCCACAAATCTTCAACCTGTTCTCATATGGTTCATTCCATAGTCCTGCTATCATCTTAGTCACTCGCCTCTGGATCCTTTCCACCTCCTCCCCATCAAGAAGGAACTGAGGTGACCAAATCTGGGCACAGTAGTCGAGATGAGGTCTTATGAGGGCTCGGTACAGAGGTACAATAACTTGCTTATCTCTGCTTGTCAAGGTATTTTTCAACAACCAAGTGAGTTGATGAGCTGTTTTAGCTACTTTTGCAATGTGCCCCCTAAACTTCATCTCCCTATCCACCAACACTCCCAAGTCCCTGGCCTCATCAATCTCTTGGAGTACAGTTCCACCAATGTGGTATACTGCTGCTAATCTTTTCACCCCAAAATGCATAACCTTACATTTTGTCACATTAAATTGACATCCATTGTCCTTAGCCCAGAACTCCAATCTATCTAAGTCATCCTGCAAGACTTTGACATCTTCTGCATTCACTATCGCCCTACCCAACTTTGCATCATCAGCGAACAAATGAACTGTTCCACTTAGATCCTTCCCTATATCATTAATGAACAGATTAAACAGCAGTGGTCCAAGAACAGAACCCTGCGGCACACCACTAGTCACAGGCCGTCTTTTGGACTCTACTCCTGAATAAACTACTCTTTGATATCTCTCCATCAACCACCCACCTATCCATCTCACCAACCCTATATCCATTCCCATATGTTGTAGCTTACGGATTAGAATTCCATGTGGTATCCTGTCAAACGCTTTTGCCAGGTCCAGCAGTATCACTGTAAACCCATTTCCCTTATCCAGTTCTGCTGTCACCTTGTTATAAAAGTTGAGCAAACTACTGAGGCATGATCTACCCTTCACAAAGCCATGCTGTTCCCTGTACAGTATCTCATTTTCATCAATCCATTCCTGTATTTTTCCCTTGACTACTTTCTCCAAGACCTTGACAATGACTCCTGATATGCTGATCAGTCAGTAATTTGCCACCTTAGTCTTGGATCCTCCTTTATGCAGTGAAACTATTTTCCCCTCTTTCCACGCCTTCGGGACTAAACCAGACCCGAGACTCAGATTAAACAACATGGTCAAGGGCACTGATAATTCCTTAGCCGCTTCATGCAAGACCCGTGCCGGTGTACCATCCAATCCTACAGATGTATTCACATTAAGGTTCTGTAATAAACTATTCACCTCCACTTCATGCATCACAATTCCCATATAAACTAATGGTTCCTTCATTTTTTCAATGTCACCACCTGGATGATATACTTTTGCAAAGTGTGCGCTCAGTAACTCCACTATATCAACTGGTTCAGTGACCTCCTTACCATCATCATTCCTTAAAATCATTTTGCCATGTACAGTTTTTTTCTTGCTTGCAGCATATTGAAAGAACTGTTTGGGATTCTCTTTTGCTTGCATAGCTAGTTTCCTTTCATAATTGGCTTTTGCTGTTTTTACCACACTCGTTACCCTTCTGGCCTGCACTTTATACCATTCGTGTGCCTGCAGGTCACCCCTTTCTTTAAATTCCCTCCACGTTTGTTTCTTTTTTTGCAGCTCAAGCTTAATGGTGTTATTCATCCATTTAACCCCTACTTGTTTTATTATTCGGACCTTAGGTATACAATCAGCCATAACCTCCTGTAAATGCTCCTTGACCACTTCCCATGCACTATTGACATCCAGCCCTTGCAGTTGTACATGCCATGGCACTGATCCAAGCAATCTCCTAAGCTTGTCAAACTTGCCAGCACGGTAATTCCACACATACCCTGTCTTAGTCAAAAATTCCACACCTTTAGCCACCTCCCAGGTCAAGACCTTATGATCACTCTCACCAATAGGTGGCAATATGGTCATATTCATTACAGTCAAATTGTGAGATGCTATTACCAGGTCAAGCACTCTCACACCCCTAGTATTTTCGATTACATGCTGTCTCAGATAGTTATCCCTTAATAATTGAATAAAATCCATTTCCTTCCTCACATGTGTCCTCTCCTCCTTCCAATCAATGTTACCATAGTTGAAATCCCCCATAATAATTACCCTCCTTCCACTCATTTCATCAATTTGTTTATGCATACTATCTCCACCATCTATTCCATCACATGGTCTATAGCAGCACCCAACTGTATATTTTATTCTGCCAGTCTCAATCTCACACCAAATAGCCTCAAATGAGCTCCTTTCACTATCCTGCAATACAACTTCAATTCTCCTTGGCTGCAGTTCATCAGCTATCATCAATAACACCCCTCACCCCTCTTTAAGAATATGAAATGGGGGGGGGTTAGTATTTTGCATAATTTTTCAAGCCTTGTGTGTGTCAAAGGGGAAAATAATATATAATAAGGAACAGGATTAATAAAGTATTTATAAACACTGCAGTAGGAAGCTGTTTTCACAAGTAATATTTTTTGCTTGATAGTAGACAACATTTACGACTACTTCATGTCGTGTACTGTGAAAACCCAAAAAATGGAATTAGACCAAATTAAGTCGTGTTTATTTATACAGATATGGTAAATTTTATATTCATACATTACTTTTAATTTGAAAAATAATATTTAATTCAGTTTCTGGAAAAGAAAAAATCATCTATTCTTTTAGACTGATGAATCTTAGCTCTCTTTTGTTTCTGTTCTTCTTTAATAGATAGCTTCCTTTAAAGAAAAGAAAAAAAAATCAGATAAAATACTAATCTGATTAATTTAAAAAATTACTAATTTCTTTAAAATAAATCTGAAAATTCTAAATAATTCCTGTTTGGACTTAGTCTCAATTATGAAACTAAGCAACCTGCACATGTGTTGCTGAGTTGATTTATGGAATAAATCATCAGCCATTGTCAATCCACTGCTGGATGAAAGCCTTTCCAAGATTACTCCAAAACTGTCTGTCCATGGCTCTCTTTTCCCATGCCAGTCCTACAGATATCATCAATCCACCATAATTTAGGTCAGCGTCTTTGTTTTTCTTCTTGTGGAATCCAATCCAGTACTTCTTTTGTCCATCACTGATCTTGTCCTTGAGCAATATGCCCAGCCCATTGCTATTTGAGATGTTTCACTCTTCCTATGATGTCAGAGACTTTGGTTTGATTTCTTATCCACATATTTCTTTGTGATCCATTCTTGTGATACCAAGCATACTTCTTTCAGTGCTAAATTGTGTTGTTTCCTTTGCATTAAGTGTCCATGTTTCACAGCCATATGTCAATATATGAAGAATATATTGGCTGAAAAAACTTTTCTCTTCAGGCATAATGATAGTTGGCGTTTGAATATAGTTTTCCAAATGCTTTCCACCCAAACATTGTGCATCTTTTAATTTCGTCTATGATATTTTGTTCCATTGATAACTGTTGTCCCGAATATATGTAATGATCTACTTGTTTAATTTCATCATTACTGGTCGGACATAGCTATTGAACATAACTTGGGTCATCTTTATGTTTATCTTTAGACCAGCTGTTTTGCTAGCAATTTGGAGTTCATGGATACGAGTCTGTAATTCATGTGCAGTTGAAGTGAAGATAACTGTCATCTGCAAAGCGCAATTGGCTTAAATATCTTCCATTTATCTTCAGACCTTTCCCTTCCCAATAAAGAAGTTTGAATATTTCTTCTAGGCACGCTGTGAATAATTGTAGAGATATTGTGTCACCCTGTCTTATACCTCTCTGTATTTCCACAGTGGAGATGTTTCCATTGAAATTAATTGCTACTGTGGCATTGGTGCATGCTGATTTGATGGTCCTGACATATGGCTCCTCTACTTGTTGTTTTGTAATGCTTTAAGTATCGCACAAGTTTTTACTAAATCAAAGGCTTTCTCATAATCAGTAAACCAAGACATAATGGTAACTGATATTCATTACACCATTCGATAATCTGTTGTACCACTTCAAAAGCCTGCCTGCCTGTTCTTTTGGTTGTGCTAGGTCTAGAATCATACAAAGCCTATGAGCTAAGACTTTTGTAAACCACTGATAGTAGACTGATGGATCGGTAGTTCATCAAGTCTTCTACCTCACCTTTTCTTATTTTTTTCTATCTCACCTTTTTTATACAATGGTCACTTCCAATGTTGAAGGTGTTTATAATAGGTCTTGAAAGATGTTTATCTTATTGCTGAGAATAAAGTAAATTTCACTAGTTTTTCCATTTGGACTTTTCCATGTCCACTTCTTGCATTTTTTTTTCTTGAAAAAAGAATTCATGATGTACAAGTTTTCTTTTTCTGCAAATTCTATCAACCTTGCTCCTCTATCGTCTCTCATGCCATATCCAAAATTTCCCATTGAGCTTTCATCTGATTGTTGTATACCAATTCTGAAATGATGTTTTCCTGTTGGCATCTTTAGGGCTTACATAGAGGTTTAAACAATCTCACAATTATGCGTAACTGCAAACTGACTAGAATAATTACAAATAAAATAGTATCGAACGTGAGTGAAACACTAGTTTGGTTCAGTTAATAAAATTGATCAACACTTGATCGGTAAACCAAAAAATATTATTATTTACTAATTTATGATCAAGAAAATAACCTTCATGATGTTTTCCTTTATTGTAAAATTGGGATACATCATGATAGAAGTCTTCAATTTCTTCAGAGGTATAACTTATTGTTGGTGTACAGACTTGAATGATCTTAAGAGTGTATCTTTTTTGAGATATGAACACAATACTTGCTATTCGATCAGATATACTGTCAAATTCTATTATGTTGTTCTTCAATTTTCTGTTAATCATGAATCCAACTCTGCTGATTCTATCCTTATCTTGTCCTCTATAATACAGTATGTCTCAGTTTTTCAACTGAAGAATTTCTTCACCATTACATCTAACTTCACACAGTCCGAGAATGTCCCATTTTAGTCGCTTTAGTTCTTCAGTTAGTTTAGTTAGCTGTGCTTCACTGCTCAGTCCTACATTTAAAGTTCGAAGGTCTGGTTACCTGGGGATTCTTAGCACGCACTGCTTTCACGTTTAACTGCCTGCTGCCATAGGTAGTAACAATCTGGCCTCCAGAGAAAAAATCAAATTCTATTATGTTGTTCTTCAATTTTCTGTTAATCATGAATCCAACTCTGCTGATTCTATCCTTATCTTGTCCTCTATAATACAGTATGTCTCAGTTTTTCAACTGAAGAATTTCTTCACCATTACATCTAACTTCACACAGTCCGAGAATGTCCCATTTTAGTCGCTTTAGTTCTTCAGTTAGTTTAGTTAGCTGTGCTTCACTGCTCAGTCCTACATTTAAAGTTCGAAGGTCTGGTTACCTGGGGATTCTTAGCACGCACTGCTTTCACGTTTAACTGCCTGCTGCCATAGGTAGTAACAATCTGGCCTCCAGAGAATGAGAGCCATTTTATTTCTGTTTGATTTATCTTGGAAGATTGGGCCATAATTCACTGTGCTGGCCCACTGTGGGTTGATGAATGGCAATATTTTCACATTAAATCAAAATTACTGATTTCTTTAAAATAAATCTGAAAATTCTAAATAATTTCTGTTTGGGAATTAGTCTCAATTACGAAACTAAGCAACCAACACGTGTTGCTGAGTTGAGTTGATTTATGTTATACCAAGAATGGAATATATATTACATATAAATGCATTATATTGCAATACTATATCTAATTTTAAATGAAGAATAAATTTAAAACACAAGAAAAAATTATACTGACAAAATTAAAACAGTAATGTAGCGGTCAAGTCCTGACAATTAATCTATGATACTGCTTTGTAAGCAAAGCATGACATCAGAAATGTAAGTTGTTTTGTTTGACTAAAAATTGTGAAGTAAAAAAACTTTACTTAGATAAATTTAAAACACAAGAAAAAATTATACTGACAAAATTAAAACAGTAATGTAGCGGTCAATTCCTGACAATTAATCTATGATACTGCTTTGTAAGCAAAGCATGACATCAGAAATGTAAGTTGTTTTGTTTGACCAAAAATTGTGAAGTAAAAAAACTTTACTTAGATATGGCATGATATTAATAAAACTTCTAATGAAAGAAATAGATAAAAGAAAATAAAAAACTTTTAAATTTATATTAATTTTTAGAGTATTCCATGACAAACAAAAGTGGTCATGATTATTTAACAAGGTGCATTCTAAAGTAATTATTCATGTTTGTAGTGCAGTTTATAGTGATAACATTACACTATGTTATTGTAATATCATATGCAAATAAATAAAAAGGCAATATTTAGAAAACACAATTGGAAATGAATTAGAGATGGATATTAGAAGAAAGTGAAACTTAACATGTCTAAGCATAAAGAGCTTTTAATGGAATCAAAAGACATCAGAACTTAAATGAGGACTTGATTTAGTCATTTTACAGAAATCTTTTTCATTAATGCAAAAACTGATTGGTTCATGAAAATTAGCTAACAATGGCTAAAAAAATAAATAAATAAATAAAAAAGTATAGATGAATAGTTTCAATCCCTAAGTTTACTTATGGATAGCAAACATATCTTGATAATAAGATGGTAAACCATTCATCTCTGGAAACAAATGTGTTGATGTAGAATGCCTCTTAGTGAAAAAAATACTTACACTTACTGAATACAGAAAACACATTTTTGACTACAACACACTGTCTGATATAACAATTCTAATTAGAATAAAGCCATATCCAGTGAATGTTACACTCATACAGGTTCAAGTGAAGATGAGGTTTTACAGTTGAAGAATTTTACAGCAGCATGCAACAAGTGGTACACAGTATTGATAAAACTGATTTTCTCTTGATATTAGGTGACTGGAATGCAAAAGTGGGAGAAAAAAAAAAGAGAATGAGACATCACTGGAAAATTTGGTTTAGGCCTAAGGAATGAAACAGGGGGAAAGAACGTTGGAGTTTTGTTTTGAGAACAATTGCTTTATTGCAAATACTTGCTTTCATTCAATAATACAGAAGATTGTACACATGGCCTTCACCAAATAGAGACTATAGAAATCAGATAGATTATATTGTTGCCAGCAGAAGGTAGAGCGGCACTATCCAAGGAGCAAAAACACTACTTGGTGCAGACTGTGGGACAGATCATGAATTATTGATAGCTGAAATTAAGAGCTAAGAAGAAACAAAATGACAGTATCAGATTTGAAACATTTAAAGTAACAGTCGGAAAGAAATTAAAAAGTTTGGAAAGACAGGAGGAAAATTAGAACTGTGAGAAGAAACAAAATGTAGAGTCATAGAAGCAACAAGAAAGAAAGATTGTAAATAGCTGTCAGAAGTTATTCAAATAGCAGAGGGGGAAAAAAAAAATCAAACTTCAGAGAACCAAAGAAAGGGTTACACAATTGTATGCAGATTTCTAGAGAGAAGCTAGGAAAGATAAGGAAAAACATTTAAACAAAAGGTGCAAGGAAATTAAAGAAAGCAATCCTCAAAATTAAGTGGATATTGAATACCACATTATTTCTTAGCCGAATAAGAAACTCAAAGATAGGAAATCTAATCTAAGAGTTTCATGCCGAATATAGAAAACTATATAAAGTTCGGCGAGGCCAAGCATAAGCCAACGCCTAGTAGTGCAATGCTGGGCAACTCGTAGTAAAGGTGGAGTAAGCTCCAATCACTGTCTTTAGTATTTACCCATAATGTAAAACACAGCTCCTAGGAGATATATTATTGTTCTACATTATGAGAAGGTCACTACCCAGAACAGTTTCGACCTTTTTTGAGGTCTCGTCAGTGAGTAGGTAGACCTAGATGTAATACTAAGTTTCAGTAGTCAGAGCTTATTTCTTTACTGTACGATTCGCCGAAAGGTGCACAAATACAATTACTGAAATAAGAGCCAACAGGCTTCACTTCGGCGAAGTGAAATATTCAAAATTAAGTGGATATTGAATGGTGTTGGCTTACGCTTGGTCTTATCGAACTTTATATAGTTTTCTATATTCAGCATGAAACTCTTAGATTAGATTTCCTATCTTTGAGTTTCTTATTCAGCTAAGAAATAATGTGGTATTCAATATCCACTTAATTTTGAATATTTTACTTTGCCGAAGTGAAGCCTGTTGGCTCTTATTTCAGCAAAGAATTTCTACCAATATTATGGGTAGAACAAGAGATCTGTTTAGAAAAATAAATTATGTTACAGGGAAGTTTATCCCTAGATTAGGAGTTGCAAAAATAATTTGGAAAAATGTCAGATGGAAAAGAGTATGCAGAGGATTGTACAAGAAAGATAATAACATTGAAAGAGAATTTGTTGAGGAACCTATGATAATGAAAATTGAAGTGATATTGGCAGCAGAATAGCTGCCAAAGGAAAAGCTCCTGGAGCTGATGGGGTGTCAGTGGAATTACTGAGAGCAGCTGGGGATGAAGTAGTTGATGTACTTTGGACATATTATGCAAGCTGATGAATTATTGGAAAAGACAGTTATATTGGGGAAGATTGAGGGAATTAGAAGAAGAGGAAGTACACAAAAGAGTTATATGGACAACTTAAAAGAACTTACTAACTTGAACTTACAATTGCTGAAAGATAGGACAAGAGGCCAGGTGGGATGGAGAGCCTTTGTGCACAAGATCACCAATACTCAAAAATGACTGGATGGTGCACAACAACAAAATGAAAAGAAAAAAAAAAAAGATGAACTCTATTTTAAGCTTTCCATAAGGGGTGATAACCTCCACATAGCCTTTAAGGAATGCAGAGAACTGATGACCTAATGTCCAATCCTCACCTTCTCATGATTTATCTCATCAAGAGATATTCTCCTGGCTACTGAAAAAATAGGATGGGCTAGCAATTTGGAGTTTAACTAACCAAATTGTATTTTAAACTGGTTTGAACAAAAAGACAATGATTGTACAACAGGCAAAAAGCATGCTGGGTGTGGTGCCGCCTAGTGAAACAAAGATGCAACTGCTTTTGTCAGTAACTGACAAAAACGATGAACTAGAATGACTACGATGAACAGTGAAAAGCAAGCTACTGGAACAAGCTCAAACTCAACATCAGCACCATCACATAAGAAGCAGAAGAGATGTACCAAATCAACAAAATTTGTGCTACTGAAAAATAGAAGACACGTATACGTGAGATATTTCTAAGTAACAACTACAAAATGTTATATTCAGGTAATAATGATCATGGAAAGAAAGAAGTAGTGATAGTATTCAACAGTAAATGCCAAGATAATCTTGAAAATTGCAGAAATTTTCAAGCAGTGATGTATGCAGACAATAAAATGGAGAATTGGACAATGAAACTTATTTGTGCCTATTGTCCTAAAGACTCTACTAAGAAGGGAAGGGATTTTTCAAATCATTAGAGAAGGCTGCAGAGATAAATAAAAAGGGGGCCATGTTAGAGATCTGAACAACAGAGCAGAACATTAATAGTCATAAATTTGAAGAAAAGAGTGAAGCTAATAATAATGGTAAGTACCCCCTGCATTTCTGTCCATGACATTAGATTACTTATTACTGACAGTGTTCCAACATAAAGATATGTGCAAAAGTTTTAAAAAGAATCAGTCACACAGCTTTCAAAGGTGAACTGTAGACTCTAATATACAAATATTATTGGATTAAAAAATGAAGGAGTTTGAAAACACAAATCAAATTCTGGTGGCCAATGCCAACTGGCAGAAAACACTGATTGATTTAGCCAAAGAAGCAGATGAAGTTGTTTGCAAGGATTGAAAATTTAGAATTTCATGATGGACTCAGAAGTTTAAAAAGGCAATCATAAAATAGAAGACAGTTCCAAAGTTCCTAGCTAGTAATGAAATTTGAATTCATTGCCTGGTGTGAGATGAGTGCTCTGCTTATTGGAGGCCTGAGCAGCTGGAAAAAGTTTGATATTTCATCTCTAGAGCAGGGTTGCCAGACTATGTAAAATATACATAAAAATACAAGAAAATTATAAAAATTAATAAAAACATCCAAAGCCCACTATAGCTTACCATCTTTCTTGAGTAGGAACTACATAAAAAAAGTATGTTGGCATGAGCTCTTAGAGAATATAAAAGAAAAATGTAAGAAAGGGGACACAGTGTGTAAAAGAAGATAAAGAAGAAGGTGGTGAAATGTTCTAAAGGCTATTGAAAAAAACTTTAGAAATGGAGGAAAACATACTGGAATCAGAGATGATAAAGGTGACATTAAACTAAAGGTGGAAAGATATTTGTTTCAATAATGAAATACTATAAGTTGGCATATTGAAAAGAATTACAAAACTGGAAGAAAATTCATGTAAAAAACTTTATTAGCATAGAATTTTCGCCAAAGTATAAGAGGCATCATTAACACAAGAACACAGAATGGCAATTAAACATTAACAGGCAATTCTAAAAAGCACCACCTAAGTCACTAATGTAAGATAACTATAAAAGGTTAATGATTTCCTAACTTTTTTTTAAAAAAATTAATATATATATATATATTAAGACAAAACAGAGCTAGAAAACATTAGCTAATTTAAAAAGTACTCTCTCTCACAAAGGGAATAGACATTGACCATTGGATCTGTTTAAGTTAGAATAGTGAAGTAAAGTTTCACATGTTTCTTTATAAAGCCGTTCTATGAGGAAATAACTTTCATGGAGAACTCCTGTCATGTTCCAGTGAACTCTATGTTTAGTGTCGATAGCATGCTCAGCAAATCCAGACTGCTTAGGCTCATGGTATTTAATATAATTTATTTTCTTCTAAATGAATAAAAGCAGATCCTCCTTTGTCCGAAATACGATAACCCATAAGAACAAGGAATCTGGTAGATGCCTGGTTCACTAAGAGGTGAAAGCTTATCTTTAGGAGAAGCGAGAAAGTGAAGATTTTTCTGATGGGGTGAAAGGCAACAAAAATATTCAGTGGTTTTAAAACTTTCGCTATGTGTTCACTAATGGCATGCACATAAGGAATAGGAATGCAAGTTATTTCTTCTATATTTGAAGAGGTAGAGATACCATAACTGTTAAAAGCTCTTTTGATGAAAGAATCCTTAAAACCATTAGATAAAAAGTTGAAATTAACATGTTGTAATTCTTTCTGTAACAGTTTGGCTAAAGAACATAAAGAATGGGCATGATATACTAATGTTTTAATAATTCCAGCCTTTTGACTAGGATGGTGATAAGATTCAGCATGGACATAACGGCATGTATAAATCTTCTTCCGAAAAACTGAAAGATATAAAAAGGCTAATTGCTTATTTACTTTTTCTCCTAATGTGAATTGGATAGTGGGATTAACATTTAATTTAGAAAGAAACTGCTGTAACTCCAAATAAGAGCCATTCCAAATTGCAAAAATATTCACATATCTGAACCAGCAAGTAGGTCTAAGGGAAAAATTATCAAAAATACGTTGTTCAAAGTGTTCCATGAAGCAGTTGATGATATTAGGAAAAACAGGACCGCCCATGGCTGTTCCTTTGATTTGTTGATATTTGTTTTTAAAGGAGAAATAACCAGAATGTATTATAAAATCAAATAGCTGAACAATATCTGAAGGAAATTCTTGAAGTAATTCAATGGTGTCAGATAAAGGAACATTAGTAAACAAGGATATATCTAAACTAATAATATGTGAAGCATCCAGATGAAGATCAGAAATTTTATTTTTAAAATCCAAACTATTTTTTGTTGAAGTAGAAGTAAATTAGATAAGAATTTAAAAATTTTATAAGTGGGATATCCTATACAGTCTAGGACTGGTCTTAATGGAATACCTAATTTATGATCTTTGGGCAGACCATACAATCTAGGCAGATGACCAAAGAAGGTTTTAAGCTTTTTCTTTTGATCTTCATCCCAAATAACTGTGTGCTCAGATATGTGCTTTAAATTCATAGAAAGAGAGATTAGGATGCAGAGGTTTGGGCACTGAAAAGAATTTTTGCACATTCGAAACGAGTCCTGTTAGTTGAGTTTTTGAGATAAGAATTGGAGACCTCTAGCTATGCTATGAAAAAAGTCCATAAGGGGTACCTTATTGGAGAAACAGTGAAATCATGCCATTTGATAAAACAAAAAGTTTATCCTCTGTTAGTGGATGGCTGGAAACATTGATGACTAGTCTATCCATATCACAGACATTATGAGTGCTAGTTCTACAGTGGCTTACAAGTGAACCACTGACACTTTAAATTATCACAAGAAGCATCAAAAACATACAGGTATGAAGTTAATGAAATGCGTAAAATAGTATTCAAAATTTCAGCTGCTAACACAGATTTTAAAACATTCTTGATATAAACAATTTCTTTAAGAGGGCTAGAGATTTTTTAGTTTCATAGAGTTGATAATTTAAAAGTGACCTAATAGCCTTTAAATAAATCTGATGAGCTTTATGAGATCTATAAACTTCTTTTATTTTACAACAGGTGGAATAACCTGAACCATCTTATAGCAGTTTAGAAATATAATTCTGTTGCTGCATTTAGCCTTCTTTACTAACACTTTACCATATCTAGCATACTGTTTAGAAGACTGTAAATTCTAGATATCTGTTTCAATAATGAAATACCATGAGTTGGCATATTGAAAAGAATTATATTATATTATACTAATCATTAGTGTAATCAGTATAATCGGAATGCAAAGATTGGAAAGGACAATGAGGATTGGAAAGAATAATGGACAAATATGGATATGGAGAAAGCAATGAAAGATGAGAAAAAAATGCTTGAATTTGCCTTGAAACATGATGTGGTAATTTGTAACACGAAATTCTGGCAAAAAGAATGCTGATAGCAGATATGGTGGTCACCTGATAGAAGAACTAAGAACATGCTAGATGTGAATAAGCAAGAGGATGGGCCACATCAGTTCAGCAGTGTTGAACATTTCAAGGAGTAGACATGGAATCAAATCAGAGTTTAGTGATTGCCAACATCAAGTTGAAATTCAAGTGAAGGCACAGTGTCAGAGACATGAGCAAGGAAATCACACCCAAAGTGGTTGGGAAGAACTGAAATCCATTACAGAAAAGGAACTGGAGGATAGAAAAAAAGTGGTGTCTACAACCTAGAGAGCAATGGAATGAACAGCCCCAGAGACAGAAAAGCCAGAGAAGAGGTGGATCTCACAGGAGACATTAAAGATTAGGAAATAGATCTCTGTTGAAATGGAAGAACAGTACAGAGTGAAATGCAGTGAAGTGAAGAAGGCAGTCAGACAAGCCAAATCAAAATGGCTAGAGGAACAGTGCGAGGATATCAATAAATACTATTGAATACAAAACAACAGAAATATATAATATGATCAGAAACATCAGCAAGAAATGGAGCCCAAAACAGAGAATCATAAAAATATGAAAATGGTGAAATTTTGATGAGCACAGAAGAAATAGATACTACTCAGAGTTGTATAAGACACAGGGAGATGTTGAGGTCCAAAAGAAGTTAATTTAGTAACTGAGGGAAATATCACCACCAAAGCACAGGGGAGAAACAGATATAATAAGCAATAAGGATGTACAGCCAGTAACATGTCTGAAAAATCATAAAATCCCTGGGAATGATGAGATCACTGGAGAGATGCTGAAACATGACAGTGAAGTGATCGCATGTTTTATATACTAGCTGTGTAACATGGGTGGGATGAAGGTAAAGCACCAAAAGAACAGACAAGATCACTCCTAATACCATTCCCCCCCCCCCCCCCCAAAAAAAAGGAAGCAAAATGGACTGTAAAACTACAGAACAATTGCTCTAATGAGTTGTATGGGAAAAATACTTATGATATTAATGGAAAGAATAAGGAAACTAACAGAAGAAAATCTGGAAGATGAGCAAGCAGGATTTATAAGAGACAGAAGTATTGTGCACCAAATATTAATGTTAAGAATAATTGTGGAGAAAACTCTATGTAGAATAAAAATGTTTATACCTGCTTTGCTGACTTTCATAAAGCATTTGATAATATAGATCAGAAATTGGCATGGCCTGCACTCAAATCTTATGGAATGGACAGTAACGTGATATGTCAATGCAGAGCCTGCTGTGAGGAATTGTGGAGAAATATGAAAATGGTTGCAGACAACAAGAGGCATGAGAAAAGGAGAACCAATATCCCCAAACATCTTTATCATGCTTTTGAAAAGAATAACAGATGTCATAAAGGATAACATAAGAGAAATTTCAATTCATTGTATACAAATAATTTATGATTTGGAGATTGTTATTGAAGGAGATGAGTATGAAGTCATCTTCTTCAATAGCCATCTATGATAGTAAAGTTAAGAAGGAAAGGGATGTGGGTTGATAATGAACATCGAAAAAACAATGCTATTCAAAAAGTAGATGATGAAAAAGCAAATAAAGATCAGTAGACAAGAGCTAGAAGGGGTTAGGAGCTTCACATACCTAGGAAGCAACATGACACATGATTTAGACTTGAGAAGATTAGGAATAACGTCCTAACTTTCTATAACAAAAGCAAACCTATGAGCAAGATATGGAAAAGTAAATCAGTGAGACTTCCTATAAAGTTGAGACTGGTGGAAACATACGTATTCACAAGCACTCTCTATCAAATTTACCTCAGAAGTAGAAGATAAAAGTTGTCTTCCTTTTTTGGATGTTCTCATTATACATCACCTGAATGATAGTCTACAGTTCTTAGTATTCTTAGTATATAGAAAATCAACTCATATTGGTAAATATATTTTCTAATTAATCGTCATCAGTCTTCAAAACAAATATTTCGTAGATGTTCTTTATTTACGAGTGGCCGGACATCGTCATCATTTGAAATCTCTTGGACATTATTTGTATAATCTCATTGTATACTTCGGCTGGTTTATTATCAGAAGTCAGTAATAAGATCTTGCTTACCACTATGCTGCAATTTTTTATTAAGTTCATAACATGGAGCTAAACAAATATCCAGTTGTCTCCTGAATTTTCTGGAGCACTCCATTGAGGGATCATTATCTGTAAAATAACGTTCTAACTTTCTAGCCAAGTCCAATCCGTCTGCTAATTCATCACAATCAGAATCTTCGGCAGAACTTTCCCTGCCATTTGGTTTGACATCATCTATTAATTGTACCAGTTTCTCTTCATTTAAATCTGTTCCCCATCAATTCACTAATTTTGTTTTCAACCATATCACAAAAGCCCTCTAAGTGGCATTACTATAAAAATAGCATTACATATTGTATGTAACTCACCAAAAAATAGTGCTCAGCTTGAGATTAACACTCTTATGATTTTTAAAGCGCTTTCCTGGCAGAAAACGAAGACAACTTTCAACAATAAACACGTTATATGGTAAACAATTGACATACATGCGTGCTAAAGGGTATTTCCTCGCTACTTATAACTACGTGTGCAATACAGGCAGATGCAAATTTAACGAATATAAAATTTAATTTTTAATTCGTGCGGTGAAAAATATGTGAAAAGATAAAGGGTTACTATAATTTGTAGACCGTGTTTTTATCGAAACCACGTTGAACAAGGGTTACTACAATTTGTAGACAGTGTTATATCGAAACCACGTTGCATAAGTACCATATTATACGAGGGTTAACTGTTCTTTCAAATACTTGGGATATTATTTATCATACAAAGAAGAAAAAGACATAACTAAACACACACACACACACAGTAATAAGATTTTTAATAAGTATTTTGTCCTAAGGACATTCAGTACAGTTAATTCAAACAATACTAGGAATTACATAGAAATCTGGCCTCGCACAACACGGAATTGAAAACCCAACCCATAGGATCCATTGGAAGAAAACCAAACTTCTACATAGATCTTCATATGAACATGAACGTTTATATAAAGAAAGTGCTGAAGCCCTACGTCACAGACCTAATTTAATGACGTTCTTACTATCCCTAAAGTCTGGGAAATTGTCATCCTAAATTGTGTAAAATAATTTTATGTTATATATTTTTTTTCCCAGATATATTTTAATTTAATTCTATAACACACTACTGCAAGCACAGAGGGATTCCACTGTAAGCATGCACCCTAACTGTATGTAATTCCTAGCATTGTTTGAATTAACTGTACTGAAAATGTCCTATGATACTTTACTTATTAAAAATCTTATTACTGTGGTTAAGTGTATATGTTTAGTCATGAATGCTCCACAGGTTTCATTATATAAAAAAAAAAAAAAAAAAAAGGACAGACACTAAAATATCAAACTTTGTCAAAGTAAATGGCATAATAAATAATATATTTAAGCTATCCCTCGTACAAAAACACACTAGAATCAGATTATATACTGTCTTGTAAAAACCAACTCTACTATACAGAAGTGAAACATGGATCATAAAAAGGAAAGATGATGGATGAATTCTCAAACAGCAGAAATGAAATTTCTCTTTTTTTGAGAAATATATCAAGTGCTGGATATATCAAGTTGGACCATAAAACAAATGAAGAAATTTTACAATCCCTGAACATAAAACCAATTAATTTCTACATAAGTCAGTACAAACAAAAATGGATAGAACATTTAAATCAGATGGACTACCGAAAATATTATACAAATATAAAATAAGTGGAAAAAGAAGAATTAGAAGACCAAGAAAGAGATGGCATGAGACTGCAACAGGCTACCTGGCCTAAAATCCATGTCAGGAAGAAAGAAGTTATAATAATGTAAACTTTTCATGAGATGAGAACAATGAATTCTGAATATCCCTTGAGGGTGTATATCAGGAATTTGATCATGGTGAGCTTTTAATAATTCATAAGCAGAAAAAGTAAAATAACTGAACTATGGAACCTGTACTTTCTTCAGAGTACAGCAATACTGCAGTTTTCCTGCAGGGTGGCCACTAGAGAGTACACAGGAAAGAATCTAATGGTAGCATGTCAGGAGGCCTTCCAACCAGCTGGCGATTAAGCCTGTTACTGCTTGCTCTGCTAGATCATGATGATGACAGTCCAAGTATAAGGAAGTACTATCAAGATCACACTTAGATTGGGTTACAGAAGTCTTTTACCTCCACTATATGGCTGCTGACAGTACTACCCATGAACAAATCCAATAAATAATAGTATTCAGGAAGTACTATCAAGATCACACTTAGATTGGGTTACAGAAGTCTTTTACCTCCACTATATGGCTGCTGACAGTACTACCCATGAACAAATCCAATAAATAATAGTACCATTGGAGTAAAAAGGATCCCACAAAAATAAAAAATCCATAAGCTGCAAAAACTAACAAACATCCTCTGCCTCTCCTCTCCCCCCAAAATAAATAAATAAAACAACACAGTACCATGCAAAAAATATACAATTTACATATTCTGTGCAATAATGAAGTACCACTGATGTCATATGTGGCTACTATAAATGGGCACACCTATTCTCTGTATGTAATCAGTAAGCACGTGCCAGTACTGGGGAAACATAAGGCCTGGAGGGCAAGTGCCAGTATTTCAGAAGCAGCTGCACTTGTTGGTTGCTCCCATACTACTGCATCAAGGGTGTACCAGAACTGGATTAATTATTAACAGATGTCCATCAAAAGGGTTCACATTGGCCAGCCACATGTGGTTGATCCTAGAAGTGAGCATCGGGTGTCACAACTGGTATCTCAGCAATGATGTTCAGTCACACAGCTCACCCACCAGTACAATGGTGGGGCAGTTCAATCCACATGCATCATACTCTGCTTCATCTGAGGTTCCACAGCTGGAGACTAAAAAGGATACCCACGATGACAGCCAGGTATTGCAAATAATGTTTTTGTAGGAATGTTGGCAATGGACCTTCGACAGATAGAAGAAGGTTGCCTAGAGTGATGAGTCCAATTTCCTACTGCAGCATGCTGATGGCTGGGTTTGCATTTGGCATAAACAACATAAATTCCTATCCCCTAGTTGCACAGTTGGAGGTGGTGTTATGGTCTGGGAAGTTTTTTTACTGGCACGTTCAGGTCTGATGGTTTTCATCTCACAAACACTTAATGGTGAACGCTACAGGGACCTGATAGCTGACCATCTCCATCCATATCTGCAGATCTACCCCAACCACAGTGACATCTTTCAACAGGACAACGCATCGTTGAGCTTGTAGTTGAGTGGTTGGAGGAACATGACAATGAATTGGCCACATTGCTTTGACCACCAAACTCTCCTGACTGTAACCCAATTGAGCATGTGTGGGATATATGAACTAATGAAGTTGCTGCAGCAGACATGGGTCGAATTACACATGGAGGATGTTCAACACATTGTGGAATCTGTTCCTAGGTGTCAGCAAGCTGTGATTGCACAGAGAAGTGGACCAATGTGTTATTAGGTAGTTGTTCCTAATGCAAAGCTAACTTAGTGTATATTTTCACATTCACTTTACCAACATGAGGGAACTCAATGCTAATATTAACAGCACACATGACCACTTGCATATATCTGAACCTGACTGCTTATTTCTTACAGAACCATGAGGTTCTACAATTAGTTCACCTGAACTAGTCTAATTACATTCTGCATGATTCCTTCAGAATTCACATTCCACAACAAAAATTACTAATCTTTGAAAGGCTTCTATATAATGTCGCTTAAAATTTCCTTGCTTCCCTTTATTGATTTCATATGCTGTCATTACTGCTGTCCTAATTCCAATGATTATCCCTGACAGTTGATTTCTTATAGTGTATGTAATCAAACAGTGAGGTTGTCTTTCTTGAAGACTTCAATTTGTCATTTACACTGGCTTCCCCCCTCTCTAAAGTAAAAGATAAGTTTGAGAGATGACAAATTATTTAACATCATTAATGACCCAACACAAACTGTTTACTTACGGGGCAAATACCAGATAATCTTCATTCTTCCAACAGCTTGACCCTTTTCTTAACCAACTCTCCCTCCAAATATTAACTCTACCAGTGGCAACTCATCCTATAACCTTGTCCACATTTTCTTTTCTACTGATCATTCTTCTCCCAGCAAATATCAGCTTTGTGTCCTTTTGGTGCTACGAAAGTACTAATTTGCATTGACCTCAAGGATTTCTTCACCTCTTTTCCACAGTGCAATTACTGTTTGTGTTCTGACTAAATAATTGAAATAATTCTTCTTTTACATCTATAAAATCATCAACAAATCTAAAGCAGACTTTTTAAGTGCCAAATGCAGAAAGCTTGACTCATGCTCAAATGACAGTCATCTTTCTTTCTTTTATTGTTACATGATACGCATTCATCATGTTGATTATTGAGACAAAATTCTGCGTTTACACTTATCTTAAACTAAGATAAAATATTATTTGACAATTTGATCTCCACATCAAGGTCATCATCAGGAATATATATGTGTGTATGCACACACACAAGCTACATATCAATACATTACGGTGAGCTACAGTATTACTGGTCAGGTCAGCTGTTGACCCTAGTTTGAACTTGACCTCTGCAAGGGAAAATAAAAACAAGAGAAAACAAATTAAATAATAAAAAGTAATGATTAAATACTTTACATACTTTATGGCTTTCCAAATCCTTGGGACTGGTATGCAATAATTTTTATTGAGATTAGGGAAATGGATTAGCATCCCACAAGCTTCTCTGAATTTTCTTTTGTACCAAGTTTTGGCATGGCATAAGGGACTGAGTGCTTTTCCAGTCAGTCCTGAAGCACATTTGAAGTGCATGATCAGAAAGGCCTCATTTTCAATAATGAAGGAATTGAATGTGTCATTTATTTTTCTTCTTTTCTTATTGCAATTGGATGTCCTCCTTCCCTTATGTAGGATAGGTTAGTTACAGCTGTACTGGATTTGGTATACTCCTGGATCAGCAAGACGACGAGGATCTTTAGAGGACCTGAGTAAACTTTTAAATTTTATGGGTAATTTGAACATAGCCTTAATATTATATTTTTGTGATGTTCTATTTTCTCAGATATTCCCCTAATGCAAGGAAGAGCCATGATTTTGATTGCCAGTTTTCTGTCTGATGTTCACACTATCTGTGGTAGTGGATGGTTCCTTATTCAACTAATGCTGGGTTCCACAAAGTTCTATCCTCTCACCAACTCTCTTCCTGCTATATATCCATGACCTACTTCAGCTGACCTTAACCCAATACACAGTTTTGCAGATGACAGCACATTGCAGTCCTCCTTTTCATTTGATAAACCTTATTCTACACAATTCACCTCAACCTACAAAACATCAACCACCACTACCCTCAAATTCTGATCTCCAAGCCATCCTCACGGGGTTCAGATAACCTAGTCAATTTCAATGCTAATAAAACCCAGTACTGTCTTATTTCTCATAAAAAAGAACCATTTTCTCCCAGTATTATTTTTTAACAATACCCAATTTTCGAGACAATTTGAGATTTCTCCACTTGGAATTACTCTGACATCAACACATCACAACCACTGCATCCTCAGCTTCCAAAAAACTAGGATTTCTCTTTTGTTCAAGATGTTACTTCACCCCTGAACAGCTGTTAACCTAATACAAATCAAAAATCCACCCAACTCTTAAATACTGCTCTCACATATGGGGTGGGGCCTCAATACAGAAGGCAATTACTTATTAATGACCCATCTCTTGCCAACTCACTCCCCCCACTTTCGCACAGATGTTTGGTTTCTGCAATATGTGTATTCTACAAGTATTTTCATGGAAAATAGTATCAATGATTCCCCTACATAGTACTACACTTGTTGGAATACGTGCTACTGAACATCCCTTCACAGTGCACCCTGAAACCCACGGAACAAGTTTCTTTTCCTCCTCCTTCATCCATGCAACTGCTGTACTGTGGAACAGTCTTCCCCCTGTTGTGTTTCCCAAGAAATACAATATACAGTAATTTAAATCAAATGTGAGCAAGTTCCTCCTTTCCCAACCCACTACCCATACACGGCACTAATGTAACATACTATAGGTTGATCAATGAATGTCTCGTGTATGGGCTCAACATAAAAAAAATTTTTTAAAGGCACCTTATTGTAATCTTTTTTTTTGGTTGTATTCTTGTGGAAAATTCTGTTGACTGTTTTCATGTTATAACCATTTTTTATAAATGTTTTGCTATTATTTGAAACTCATTTATCATAGCGTACTCATCAGAACAAATTGTTAGGTGAAGGTGCTAGTGATCCTTAATTTTTGTGTTGGATGGTAGCACGAGTCTGTGTGTGTGTGTGGTAGGCCATGAAGGAAAGAGCATAAGGGAAGTATGACAGATTTATCGAAAAAAGGAAGTGTGCTTTTTTTGGTCTCAGTGACGAACTGGATGTGTCTATGTGGTTTGTTCAGATGGAATAGGAAGGTGTTCAAATTTGGTCACTGTGGAGGCAAATACACTCTCAACATATTTAAGCCAAACTATGGGAATCTGGGCAACAAGCTAATCTTGAGCTTGTTGCTCAGAATCTTCAATAATAAAAGTCAGCTATTCAGAGAGAAGAATTAACTCATGGTCATACCTTCTTTTGTAGGTAAAAGTTATTTTGACATACAGAATAACCAGAACAAAATATGTGGACCTTTAAAGAGAGCCACGAGATTGGGCAGAAATTTGTTCTGTAAGATATAAGCACGTCAGTGAGTGGGACATCGAAAAGGGTGGTTATACTTAAGCTGGTTAATAAATCTTCGTTGTTGAGCATAATGTTCTTAATTCTGCCTCTTGTGGAAGGAACTGACACAACCTTCTTATGAAATATTTGTGTTTAATTCTTATACACAACATTCTTATGAAATGTTGTGTATAAGAGGAGAAATGGTCTGCTAACTCCTTGAATGCAAAAGCTAGTTTCTTGATTAAGTGATAATTAGGGCTGTCAGTTCCTTCCACTATCACCACAGCAGCACTTATTTTTGTGCATTTTTGAATATTGTAAATTCTAGGGGTGCAGGCATAATGCAGCAATAGTTTAACAATTTTTCTCAACTACATGCTACCCGACTTAAGTATTTCTGTTATGTTTGTTTAATGTGGTTTGTTATATTGTAGTTAACCAAGTTGTATATGTTGTTGGCAGATCAACTGACCATTAAGATTGAAAACAGTAACACATTTCCTTTTTACAACACACTTGTCACATCTTCCTTCAGGCAGTCTTTTCTTTATGGTCTACTGTAAACCTACACAGACTCATACCACCATCAAACACAAAAATTAGGTGTGATTAGCATCTTTAAAAATAGAGCACTAACAATTCTTTCTTTCAAGGTTACATCACAGTTAACATTAATTGTGTAAAATTTATGGAGAAAATGACACATTAGAGCAATTACTTTACTTACAATTAAGAAAATAACACTAGACGATTTGATTTCTATATCAAGGTCATCATCAGGAAAACACATATGAACAAGACACAATCTAAATGACACTACACAAAAGTAAGATATATCTAATTGCTTCGTTGATCATTTACACTAGCCCATTTACGAATGTCCTGATCGATGATGCGATTCTTCTCGTACAGAACAAATTTCTGTCTAATATCATGACCCCTCTTTGCCCACAATACTTCACTCTGAGTATTTCGTATGGCAAAATTATTGCTACCTGCAAAAGGAAAGTATGGCCATGAGCTCACCACTTTCCTCCCCACAGCTAAAGATCCCCCTTCCTTACTTTGCCCACCCAGGGATTTACAAAATCCAGTGCACCTACAATTTACTCTACATAGGGGAAACAGGGTGCACTATTCCAACAAGAAAAAAAACACAAATGCCACATTAAATTCCTTCACTATGGAAAAAAAATGATAAAATATCAACCATTTTAAATACTTTTACAATCCAACTTTTATAATCCATTCAATAAATATATACAGGAAATAAAATAGCAGTGGACATCTCAGAATGGAAAGTAAATGAAGACAGCTATAGATACACTACTGCCACTACTATTTGAAGATGATCAAATGGTATTAGCTACATCAGAAGATGATTTACAAATATAATTAAAATCATTAAATGATATTTCAATACAATATAATATGATAATATCTAAAGAAAAAAAATAATGGCATCCAAAGGAGAAAATCCAATAAGAAGTAAAATAGTAATAGATAATAAAATATTAGAACAAGTAAATACTTTCACATACTTGGGATGTGATTTATCATACAAAGAAGAAAAAGACAAGACACTAAAATATCAAACTTTATCAAAGTAAATGGCATAATAAATAATATATTTAAGCCATCCCTAGTACAAAAACACACTAGAATCAGATTATATAATTCTTGTCAAAACCAACTCTACTATACGGAAGCAAAACATGGACCACAAGAAGGAAAGATGAAAAATAAATTCAAACAGCAGAAAGTTTTTCTTAGAAAAACAGCAGGATATACCAAATGGAACCATAAAACAAATGAAGAAATTTTACAATCTCTGAATTTAAAACCAATTAATTACTACATAAGACAGTACAAACAAAAATGGATAGAACATTTAAATCGAATGGACAACAGCAGACTACTGAAAATATTATTCAAATATAAAATAAGTGAAAAAAAAAAAAAGAATTGGAAGACTAAGAAAGAGATGGCATGAAACCGGAATAGGCCACCTGGCCTAAAATCCATGTTAGGAAGAAGACAATGACTATGGTGAAACAGGCCTGTCAGACCATGCACTCCAAACATGTCACAGAATTAACTGGAAAGCCACAAAGTCCTTACCCTGGACCAAAATCTGGTTTGAAAAAAAAAATTGGGGGAAGTTTGTGAGATGCTGATACATTATCCTAATAACAACAAGAATGATGGATTAGTAATCCCAAGAATCTGGAAGACCCATCTTCAACTTATATAGCATTCAGAACATAATGGCAGAACCCCAACACAAGAAAACCTTAAGATTACAGGACTACAGAGATACATCTGATGTAGATACATCCACTATCACTTTTTTTAATCATCTGTACGTCTATTATGTATAATTTTTTTAAATTTATTTATTTTATTTATTTTATTTTAATTTTTTTTTTTTTCACCAGAGGTCAGGCTAGTGTAAAGAATTAACAAAGCAGTTAGATTTAACTTACTTTTGTGTAATGTCATGTAGCTTGTGAAGATTTCTTTAGGTCTCAAGTCCTCTTAAGGATCCTCTTACTTATCAAGAAATATACCAAATCCAGTGCGCTAACTTATCATACATCCTCTTTCCTCTACACAGATTCCAATAAATAAAGAAGAAACACAAATGATACGTTACATTTCTTCATTATGGAAAATCAAACCTTTCTGATCATACACTTCAAATGTACCAAAGAACTGACTTCAAAGGCACACATTCCCTTTACATCATACCAAAACTTAATACAATACAAAAGAAAATTCAAAGAAGCCTGTAAGATGCTGATCCATTATCCAAATCTTAATGAGAATGATGGCTTAGCAGTCTCAAGAGTTTTGAAGGCCCAGCTACAATCCATTTATCATCTGGGAATAGGATTGCAGAAGTCCAAAAATCTCCAAATACACACACACACACACACACACAAAAAAAACAAAAAAAAACAGAAAGAATAGAAGTATAGATCATAATAAATTTAGTTTAATCCTTTATCCAAATGTGAGCAAACAAAGTTTGCGCCTGAAAATATCTTCAGGACTGAGGAAAGGTAGTGCAACACCAGGCAACTCGGAGCAAAGGTGGTTGCATTATGGGAGATACTGAGATAGGAGTGATGATAGCTTGGTCCACCTTTGCTCCGAGTTGCCTGGTGTTGCACTATCTTTCCTCAGTCCTGAAGATATTTTCAGGTGCAAACTTTGTTTGCTCACACTTGGATAAAGGATTAAACTAAATTTATTATAGTCTAACCAAGTGCAAAATAAACTTTCAACAATCAAGAAGTACAGATCAATATGTAACTAGTGGTCCATACACAATAAAGAGAACTTAAATAGCAAGACTACAGTCAACAGTTGTTTCAGCAAGAAAATACCGTGAGTACACATTAATTAAAATTATAATAAAGGAAGTAACTCACGTAAAATATTATTTATTAGTAGAATTTTTGCCTGAGCATCACAAGCATCTTTTTACATGTATTAAAGATGCCTGTGATACTCAGGCGAAAATTCTACTAATAAATAATATTTTACGTAAGTTAATTCTGTTATTATAATTTTAATTAAAGTCGACAGTTGATCTAAGTGGTAATGCTGTAGTACATTGATTAACAGATAACTGCTTGTTATTCATTATTCCACTTAAGCTGCACACAGCATAGTTGACAAAATCATTTAATTAACATATTTACTATAAATATTTTAAGTCACATATCGTGGATAATCATCAGTGCAATACAGTTCGAAATTAAAAAATTAAACAAATATAAAGGTACAGTTGATCACTGAAGAACATGAGTTTTGAACTGTGTGGATCCACTTATATGCTGTTTTTTTTTTAATAAATATATTGCAAAAGTTTTTGAGATTTGCGACAATTTGAAAAAACTCACAAATGAACTGCATAGCTTAGAAATATCAAAAAAATTAAGAAAAGTTAGGAATGTCATGAATGTATAAAATATATAAAGAAACTAGTCTATTACTACCATAAAATGTGCACAAATCTATTATAAAAAGTTAAAATTTATCAAAACTCATGAACACAAGCACTTACAGACCATACATGGCACCATTCACAGTCAAGAAATGCAAACAAACATAAAGATGCAGTATTAAATCATAACTGCATAAAATTAACTATTATTAATTAGTTAAATTAAAAATTTTATAATGATTCATTCATGAACGTATAGGCTAGGCTACCACAAAGCAATTGTATCGATTGCACTAGGCTACCATAAAGCTTAGAATGAATACTACCATGAATCGCTATACCGATAAATAAATACGAATAATTTCTTATTCATGTTTATAACATCTACAGTATTTTGTATCATATAAGACAATATTGATATAGGTACTGACAGACAAACGATTCATCTCGTAAACAGACAACATAAACTTATGGTACCGATAAATACAATATAGTACAGTAAATGTATTTTCACTTCTTTATGATTTTCTTTTTTCTAGCTTACTTTATTTTAAGAATATAATACATACTATACAAAATGTGTTAATCGACTGTATGTTATTAGTAAGGCTTCCGGTCAACAGTTGGCTATTAGTAATTAAGTTTTTGGGAAGTCAAAAGTTATATGTGGATCTTCGAACAACATGAGGGATCAGAGCTCCCTAACCCCTATGTTGTTCAAGGATCATCTGTATTTGGATAATGGAATCTCTCCGTATATATGCAGTCACAAGACAGCCAGGTAAAAATTGATACTATTAGTATCAAATGGAGTGTGTGTGCATGTGGTTAAAAAAAAATAAAACAAAATAAACGAAGCATATGTGTGCCTGAGATAAAAACTTACTTAATTAAACAGTATAGTTCTTAATAATAATTTCCCATATTTTGGCATGGAGAGTCTATCGTTAAGGTTAAGATCTGGGTGGTGCAGAAGAACTTCGGAACTTTTTTAAAGAGATGCTCATATTTATGGGATCGTATATGGAGTAATTTGGTGTCATTCTAAAGGATCCTATGCTAATATTAGTAACCCTGTTCTACTAGACCTGATTTTTTGCATTTCTTAGAGATAATGCAGGACTGGTGTTCAGAAAGATGTATAGAACAGACTGGCCTGTTTGCCGAAAGTAGAATAAGTTGCATGGAACTGAAGCAGAAGACTTGGAATTTTATCTTTTGGAGATGTTATCATAGAGCTAATTGAATTAATACGTTTGAAAGTTGTGGAAACATTAAACTTATTTAAGCTATGAGAAATGCACTCTGAAATCACTTTAATGCAAGGGATAGTTATTCTATGAGTCTTATCTTCTAATAGAGGATGGAAGAAAAATGGTTGATAATCTTCTCTCTTGAACCTTAACAGAAATTTAATACCTCCACAACTTTTAAGCCTATTAATTCAATTAGTTCTATGATATATCTTCAAAAGATGTGTATATACATATATGTGTATGTGTATTCCTGATGATGACCTTGATATAAAGGTCAAAATGTTGTGTTATTACTTTAAAGTAAATTACATGCTCTAACATGGAAGTCTGTATCCACAATTTTAATCAAAATTGTGGATACAAAATTGTGGATTCAGTGTGGCAAAAATCTCTGAGTTTTGCCACACTGAAGGACTATGTTCTGGTACTTCACTATGGTTACTGAGGGAAATTTTGTCCTTCCCTGTTTTTTCTTCTTCTTCTTCTTCTGACATCCTAATGGTACCAAGATAACACTGCCAAAACATAATAATGACCTTGGGAAAATCACTTCTCACATTACTATGAAAAACTCCCCACATGCCTCCTATTAATCTTTTGACAAAAAGGTAGAAAAATATTCAATAATCTAGCTATTAATAAGTCTTCAGGTTCTGGTGGTATCCCACCAATTATGCTAAAATCTTGTGTTCCAGAATTAAAATCCCATTCTGTATTGCCAATACAAGGTGACATGCTCCTGTGGCATCAATCCAATACATTATCCACATTTATGCAACATCTCCCTAAAAAAGGGAGATCATAATTTTCATTGCCCTCACCTCTCAAAAGTAATGGTGAAGGTTATTAACAGCTAACTTCACTATCTGAAGGCTTGCACACCAATTAATTGGTTATTACCAGTATAGATTTCCACACTATTAATAAACAGCAGGTGCAAGTGGTTAGTCTAGTGGCCATGCGCTTTGCAACCATATGCCTGACGAAGGAGTGTCCTAAGTTCGATTCCCGTCAATGACGTGAGGAGCTTAAGGATCTTTCTCAGTCACAGCCAAGTTAGCCGGTCTTGGGCATGGACAGCAAGGTTTTCCTCCCAGTTTATCTGGGGGTTTTCATCCCGCAAGCAGGCAAACTGGCCACGTGAACATACAGGCTACAGGCATAGGATATAGTACGGCAAGGAAGACAATGGGAAACCACCTTCCCCCAAACAGCCGAAAGGCTATAACCACACAATAATAAACAGCAGACCCCCCCCCCCAGCCAACTTTGAAAAACAAGCTATGAAAGTTAAGAGACTTTTTGTTATTGCTCCTGATTATTTCCAAGGTATCTGATGAAGTCTGGCATTGTGGCCTTACCAAGCTATCATCCTCTTATGGTCACTCTCTTGCTCTACATGATTGGATTGCCAATTTTATTTCTCTGGTGTTCAAATGATTCAAGCTTTTAAACACTGATCTAGGATGGAGAAAATGTAGTCAATTTCAATACTGCCAAATTATAAGTTTTGATTTTGATTACCTCATTATAGGTTGGTGTACATGCTGCAAAGGATGGGAATGGATAGTATATTGGTTAGATGGATTGGCTCTCTGAATGACACCAGCAAGTTGTGTATGATGGAGTAGTGTCTCAAAAAAGCAGGGTAACCAGTGGCATGCCCCATGGTTCTGCTCTTGAGCCCCTGCTGTTTACAGTATGCAAATCATGTGGACTGACTAGCAATCTTTAGGACTGAGTATGCTTAGCCATGCTCTTTTGGCACAGCTGTCTGGGCACTAAACCCATTTTGGTGCCAGTCCATATGGCAACAAATGTTTTGCCACCAGTTAAAAAATAAAATTGGTATTTGGAAAACTGATTTAGATTGAACAACAGCACCATCTGTGAGTGACAGATGGTGCTATTGTTCCTGACGACAAGTGACATCTGAGTTCCTCTTATTTGCCACAAGTGCTTCTTTCCATTGCCATCTTTTTATTTATTTTTTAACTAAACACCTTCATTTTATTCATATGATGGCTAAAGAAATACTAAAGAAATATTTACACATAATGGATTACTTTATGTCTTTGACAAAGCAAGCAAAAGCTGATAGTGATTGAAATTTTGGTGATGAGTAAAAAAACTTGGGCAAAGCAAGGCTGCATACTAAAGCTGGAGAGAGGGTAACTGAGTTGAATGGATATTCACATGAGGCTTCTCTTACACAAATAAAGGTTGCACTTGTCAAAATCAATATAAAACAGAGCAGCAGAGACTCTGAATTAACTACTGTATTTGTTAATGAATGTTTGACAGACATATTCCAAACTAGTGTAATTGCCATTCTTAATGTGTCTGCTTTAAGAAAAATAACATGTAGAAAGCATAATTCAGTAGTGAACATACCCATCAATCCAATCAATTTACAAGTTCTGCCAGTATGCTACAAAACATACGTCCCTCGACCAGAAGTGGAAGAAAATTTATCATTTAATAGGCCTCAGTTAGATATTAATCTTTAGAAGAGTGAGCTGGCTCTTAGTGACATCTGATATGTGGTTTGCCAATGGTAATTTCAGTATAGTTCCCAGCCACTCAGATTTATGCAGTTTTGGCAAAAAAACAAAACGAAACATTAAAGTGGTCATCTTGCCATGCTCTTTTCCATAACAAGCAATGCATCACAATTCACAAGAACATTTGAGTTACTAAAAGATATGGAATCAAATTTGAGACCCACCTCAGTCACCTATGATTTTGAACAAGCTGCACACAATGCTATGAAGGACTCATTCCCTGAAGTTCAGATAAAAGGATGCTTTTTTTTTTCCATATAGAGCAAAATATGCAAAAAACATCTAGCTACATCAAGTTTCACCAATCTGTATAATACAAATCCAAATTTCACATTAAAAGCTAAAATGATTGTTGCCCTCACACCTTTGAACAAGATTGATGAATAGCTGGATGCTCTAGTGGCCAAGTTGCTACAAGAAATGAAAAGTTTACTGAACTGGTTTGAAGATGCACATATTAGCCATTAAAACAGATGAGGAAATAGAATACAAGCGCCTCTATTTTTTCCAGAAATTTGGAACCTTTATCAGTGAAAAATAAAATGGGAAGATGGCACAACAGGTCATGCAAAGCTAATCCACCATCAATTAAAAAGATTAATTTAGTATGAAACATCCCACCATATGGAAAGTAATAGATGGGCTGCATAAAATACACAAAGGTAGAAGGGCATATTATGAACACTTACTGGTGAGCATGAACCACAACAGAAACTAAAAAAGTATAGAGATGCAGAAAGAAGAATAAATGAAATTGTTGTTAGATGTGAAAACATATTTAGTCGAGCACCTAAGGAACCTGGTTCATAATTACCAAATGAACTAAATAAAGCTAATTTCTTTCATGCTTACACGGTGATCAGAATACATTATGGAAAATTATGGGGACAACTACCATGTTACAGCAAAACTTTAGTTTAATATAAACCAAAATGAACACTCGACGTTTCGACCTTCATATCAAAGTCATCATCTGGAGCATACACATATATACAGAGAAACAAGCTGCACTACAATCTACACGGCTTGCTAAAGATACTGACCAACCATTACAACAATTATTAGACTAAACTCTGGTGGAAAAAAAAAAAAAAAAATCTTTACTACATCAAAGCTAGAGTCCTATTATTATTATTATTTATTAGGTTACAAAATTAAATTGGGCTGGAAAGCAACATGTTTGTATATATGTATATATATATATACTAAGGGGGCTATGTCCCTCCTGGCACCTATGGCACCCAACTCCCCCATGTTCTAGACTGGTAGGCCGGTTCTCCTTGAATTCTGATGACTCGAATTTTGAAGACTCGACATTCAGGGTAGCCCGAGTTTCAAAAAAATGTGATATACAGACATGGCTGTGACATAAAAAGGCTTATCGTTTTGTATATATAGGGTAGATATATATATATATATATATATACACAATTAAAAAAAATAAAAACTGTGATTATACATATAAATTTCAACCAATTGGTATGGAATAGTTTCCAATAAAAGCTGAAAATTGCTTAAAGTATGCTAGATACTAAGTACGCTGAATATGTGCCATCCAAATTCTTAGAATTTTTATGCCACCATTATTGTTGAGTTAGGGTGGTTAATCAGAATTTCACAGGATTCTTTAAAGTTTCTTTCATACCAGGTTTTTGTATGATATAAAGGGCAGGTACTTTTCCAATCAATTTGCCACTTTTAAGCCACCTATAAAATAAAAAAACATATTCAACTCCTCTAAGGATCCTCTCCTCCCATTGACACATCCTAGAGTTTATTGCATCTACTGCACCTGTAACTTAACTTATATTGGTGAAACTAGATGTACAATCCCTATATGTAAAAAAGAACACAAAAGACACATTAAATATAATAATTTTGGTACAGAAGGCCTCTCAGATCACGCTCTCAACACCCTACACCAAATTGATTGGAAAAGTATCTGCTTTATATCATACAAAAACCTGGTATGAAAGAAAATTTAAAGAAGCCTGTAAAATTCTGATTAACCACCCTAATCTCAACAATAATGGTGGCATAAAAATTCCAAGAATTTGGATGGCACATATTCAGCCTACTTAATATCTAGCATACTTTAGGACTTGAAGCAATTTTCAGCTTTTATTGGAAACTATTCCATACCAATTGGTTGAAATTTATATATATAATCACAGTTTTTATTTTTTTTTAAATTATATATATATACACATACAAACATGTTGCTCTCCAGCCCAATTTAATTTTGTAGCCGAATAGATAATAATAGGCCTCTAGCTTTGATGTAGTAAAGGATTTTTTTTTTCACCAGGCCAATAATTGTGTAATGGGTGGTCAGTAACTTTAGCAAACCATGTAGATTGTGGTGCAGCTTGTTTCTCTGTATACATGTGTAATGCTCCAGATGATGACTTTGATATGAAGGTCAAAACGTCGGGTGTTCATTTTGGTTTATATTAAACTAAAGTTTTGTTCTAACATGGTAGTTGTCTCCATAATTTTCCATAATGTAAATAAAGCTACATTAAAGGTTTTTAGTGATTCCTAGCATTTACATGTCTGTTTATTTTGTAATTTTAACAAAAATGTAAATTTAACTTTATTTTTAAATAAAGATCCATTACAGTTATAAACCTTTTTAATGTTTTAACTCTGAATGTTTATAAATTAATTAAATTAAATAAATTAATTAATTTTTTTTTCCATCATAAAATATTAACACTAGAATCACTTATGTTTAATATTTTTTATTTGTAAAATTATCAGCTAAGTTTCACAGTCATTATCAATAGTTATAGGAAAACCCTAAAAAGAACAATTTAATTGCAAGCACGTGATATCATGTGCACTATAGGATGCAGAAGGATAGCTCCATCTTCATTAACAGATATTCAAAATAAATTACAATAAATTACAATAAATTAATTTAGTTAATTATTTTTAAATATAAGCAAACTTAATTACAATTAAGGAACACATGAATGGTGAGTTAATATAACTTTCTGAATTTTGGGAAGCTATATTAACTAATACTCACTTTTTTTTCTTTTTTTTTTTTGTAACACCAAAATGTCTGGTACTAATAAGTCTGATGCCAAATAAGATGGGGGTCCAAAATGGCTGTGCTCAATTGTCCCATTTTATGCCAAAATACAATCCGATCTCATTTCATGGAATAAAGATTTTACCTTACTCTTTCTTAATTATGATAATATTCCAATCTCTAATCAAGATCAGTTTTCTCTTTGTGGGTTGACTTTCATGTAGCCTACACTAGCATGGTGGATTTGGGATTTATACTGTTCTCACATTTGAAGTTGTGTGTCAAAAACCTTCTTAAGAATGCTTGATGCTACTAAAAGAGGAAAATTTGATTAACGACGACCTTCTCTTTTCCTCACACAGCTTCATTACTTCTCATAGATGCTTTGCTTCTATGTTATGTCTCGTTTGCAGGTATTTTCATAGCTGCTGCTCCACTTAACTGGCCACCTCCATTCTGCCACTTTTTTCTAACCATACAAGAACATAAGTGGCATGTATTTTAATATCCATACACAGTTCAGCTCCATACTCAATGAATAAACTTTTCATCCACTTCTTTCATTTCAGCTGCTTCTGTTCTTTGGAAAAGCCTACTTTATATTGTTTTCCTTAATGATTACAACTGCAGTTCTTCAAGAAACTCCTCAAAAGATTCCTTCTTTCTGCCTAAATTCATGCCTCCATTGAAGAGCACTGTTGGTATTATAGTGTTAGATTCTGAATAAGGAGAAATTTAAATTATTAATATTCCTTACTGAATCCAATTTAATCCACTATACCAAAGGCTATACTTGTAAAAATTATTTGATATTAATCCCGTGATTGTAAATTATTATTCATGTAATTGCCTTGAGTTTATTTATTAAATTTTATTAATTAATCTAAAATATGTGTTAGCAATGATAGCACCTTGTATTGAAATATTATTCTGTTTATTTTGATTATTCCTAATTTAATATTATAAGGAATTGTATATATAAGTTTAGTATGCCTTATGAATTATAATATTTTGATTTTTTATTTATCACTACCAGTATGTAAAGGTATAATGTTGTGCAATATTTCTGTTTTCATTTTATTTGTTACTATGGAGATGAGCTAGAAATAGCTAGCGCGTGCATGGATCGCGAGATATGGTATTCAACTGCAGAGAAGGAATGGACATAAGAGAGCGTGAGAAACAATTTTGGGCGGGAAAAAGAAGGGAGGTATATAAGCTGAGAGCGGAGAAAATCAGGGCGCTTCTCTTTTTCAGGACCGACCATTCTGGGACACGAGAGCATTGAGGATAGCACAGACAGATGAGGAGAATACTAGGAGGCAGCAAAGTGAATGCAAAGGATTGCTGTGTCTAGAACCTTAGTGCTGTAATTGGACTATTTAAGGACCGGGAAAGTAATAGGCAACTGAGAATAATTCTAGAAGTTAAAGAATTACTACATGCTTCATTAGTTTCTTGAGAGCTGAATTGGTCAAATAGTATTAAAGAAGGAATGAGCATTTTCCTTTATCCAAGTACGTCTATACACATGAGGTGCGACCATTAATAGTTCAGTTATCATTGAGAAGATTTATTCTAATAGTACTGCCATAGTGTGCTAAGTAAATATAATTATAAGTGTGCCCATAGTGAAATTGATGAGCAAAGGATTTATCCGGTAAGAACTGTCCAATTTTATGTTACTTCAGTGCAGAGATATATGTGTAATTCCTCCTGTTATTCCCCACATTAACTATAATGTTTTTTGCTGAAATCAGCCAGAGTATGAAGTATGAAAGTGTATACTCATGAAGCAGTTGTTGCCACCATTAATGTATTAAGACTTTACTGACTGTGTGATAATAGTAAAATTTCTTACTAAGAGATTTTGTGATATTAAACTCTATTAAAAGTTATTTTAATATTGTGAAAGCTATAAATCTGATAGCAGAATGCCCATAGACTGAATCTGTAAGATGTTGTGACCAGTTAAGTTAAGACATTTATATTATCTTGTTCTCAGAATTGATTTTATATGTATAATATATAACCCAGAATTAAATGTTTTGATGATTTTAAAATTGTTTGCCTGAATCTCCTTTACTGCACCGTTCATGAAATTATTGGACCTAGCAGGAGCTTCAAACATAAGAGATAAACTCGGTCTACGTAAGAAATAATATTGATATAAATTTAGTTGATGGTTGGTTTCGCTACATTTCATTAGACTAATCTAGAGTGGCGCAGTCTAAAAATATAGATTTCTCTATATTTAAATTAGTAATCAACCAGCAACTTATTACTTGTTTAAGAACAGAGTTAAAACAAGATGGCGGATCAAAAACAAGGAAGTACGATCCAACAATAGGTCCTTTGACTTCTAGTGGGAAGTTAACATAAATAATAATGCAAAAAAAAAAAAAACAGTATGAAGATTCTTTTAAGAATCTGTCTTTGAAATTACATGAAGTTTTTAATAGAAATATGTTTCTGTGTAAAAAAAAAGAGAAGAGTTAGCCAGCCTGGTGATTGAGTGAGTAGTATGTCTGCTATCCAATCAACATCTGTAAATTGGAATTCATTGTAGTATGGACGTCTGAAAGTCATTAGGTAATACGCAATTATCATCACTCAGTGTGAGATAACCACCACTACATGTAATACAAGTTTAAAAAATGGATTATCTAATTATCTAATTAGATAATCTAAGTGCTGATCCACAGCACTAAAAAATGCACTATAAGGTTACAATCTTTTGTGAGGAAGAGAGGATTCATTTGAAAAAAAAAAAGTATCTAAGTGGCCAAATCACAAACTAAACAGCCACCTTTATAATTTTTTTATACAAATTTCAAAGGGAGAGAATATTAAAGGAGTCAAAAATAGTAGTGAGATCTCATGGAACCATGAACAGGAAGTACTAAAATTACATGGCATTTTGAAATCCCCTAATCTTGAATTACACTATTTTGACCTTGCATATACAGATACATACCACTCTTTCAATAGTTTAAATTATAGCTATAGAAAACTACAGCAATCTCTCGATTACCCACTCTTCAAATAAACAAACCTTGAAATGGGTCAGTGTGCATCATTCAACTGACTTCTAGTGAAGCACTATGTAACTGTACTGACCATTCAGTTATCTGATCAGCAAAATTTGATTCTTTAACAATACTTGTGACATAATGATTAGAAATATATACACGTTTACACAAGAATAATGTTTAATTTGCCAAATATTTCGGTCTGAATATTACAGACCATCTTCAGTGGCTACATAGGAATAGTTTTAAAAAAAAAACAAGGTGGAATACGACCAATTGATCATTCACATATAGAACGAGCCACATGATGTCATATCGCTAAGTATTAGAAGAGTAAACATTTTTAAAGTCATAATTAAAGATATTAATTCAGAAATTCATATAATAATCTTAAATAACATTAGACTAACATAGGAAATTTAAATTAAAAAAAATTAATGTGTTATCCTGATTAAACTTTGCTAAATTTTTGATATACATATAGAGTCATTACGATTCAAGTTAGGACATTGAAGTAAGGTCTCCACACTTTCTTTAAATAAACATTCAAATTTGTAGCGACATCTGTGTAGGAGGAGATGTCTTGGACCAAAGGATGTTGTGGCTTGTTTCTAATCCATGCTGAACTAATCCAGATTTCTCGGGTTTGTTGTGTTGAATTGATGCTCTTGAATTCTTTTTTCTATAGAACGTCCAGTTTGTCCAAAGTAGGAAAGATTACAGTTGCAAGGAACTTGATACACACTATGTAGAGACAAGGTTGAGCGCTTATCTTTAGATGAAGGAAAATGGGTGGATAATTTGTTAATATGTGTATAAGTGGCTGTTAAATCATATTTCTTCAGAATTCTTGAAATTGGTTCTGAAATCCCAGAAATGTAAGGAATTGGAACTTGATGTATTGAATCTTTGCTGTTCTGTGTTGGATTGCAAGAATCGAAAAGATGTTGTGTGCTCTTTTCGGAGAAGCCATTTAGTTTCATGTGATGTTTGATAATCGAAAGTTCTTTCTGTAATAAATGAGAAGTTGAACAGTTAGTTTTGGCTCATCGGAGCAAACATTTTATGATTCCTGTTTTTTTGACAAGGATGATGAGCAGATTCTTTGAGAATATCACGACCTGTGAAAGTTGGTTTACTGTAAACTGTTGTTGTAAGAATACCTGAAGGTGAACGGATGAGAAGGATGTCTAAAAATGATAACTTGTTGTCTTTTTCAATCTCCATGGTAAACTTTATATGAGGATGTAAGGAATTGATACTGCTTAAAAAGGAAGGTAAGGAGTCTCTGTTGTGAGGCCATACAGCAAAGATGCCGTCTATATATCCAACCCAAAAGGATGGTTGAGGGAATATAGATGAGAACAGGACTTCTTCTAGATGTTTTAAATAAAAGTTGGCAAGAGCAGGAGAGAGTGGACTTCCCATAGCTGTTCCTTCCACTTGGTTGTAAAATTTGTTTTGACATAAGAAATATCCAGAGTGCATTATGAAATCAAATAACTTTATAATATCTTGTGGGAAGATGTCAGGAAGTAATTCTAAAGTCTCTTTGAGAGGTACATTCGTATATAAAGATTCTATATCAAAGATAACCATAAGGATCTGTAGGTTGTAAAGTGACGTTTTTCAATTTATTTAAGAAATCAGAAGAGTTTTTCAAAAAAGAGCGAGTTGCCAATGTGCGATTTCAATAATTTAGATAGATATTTGGCTATGCGATAAGTAGGAGAATCAATACAATCCACTATAGGGCGAAGAGGAATATCTGTCTTGTGTATTTTAGGTAGACCATAAAACCTAGGAGGCCTTGCAAAATGAGTTTTTTGGCTTTCAATAGTGTCTACATCCAAACTTATACCTCATCTAGCAGGGAATTTAATTTCTTTGGTTGTCTGTTGGTTGGATCGTAATTGAGTTCTTGGTATGTTGAGTGATCCCGAAGTAAAAGGGAAAGTTTTCTTCTATAGTTTGAAGAGTCCATAATTACTTCACTTACCCTTTGTCAGCTTTAGTAATGATGAGGTGACTCTTGTTTCTTAAGGAATGTATAGCTTTCTTTTCAGAAGAAGATATGTTCGAAGGAGGAAGCTTGGCTTATATTATATGAATTTCTGAATTAATATCTTTAATTATGACTTTAAAAATGTTTGCTATTCTAATACTTAGCGATATGACATCATGCGGCTCATTCTATGTGTGAATGATCAATTGTTCGTATTCCACCTTGTTTTTTTAAAACTATTCCTATCTAGCCACTGAAGATGGTCTGTAATATTCAGACCGAAATATTTGGCAAATTAAACATTATTCTTGTGTAAGCATGTATATATTTCTAATCATTATGTCACAAGTATTGTTAAAGAATCAAATTTTATTCCTTCACGGGAAAAGCTTCACCAAAAAAAATGGTAAATTAGGTAAACTATCAGTAACTCAAGGTTAGCTGCAAGCGAGGATCATCTTTTTAAAAAAATGCTGCGACAACAAGATAATTCCTAATTTTGCTAAGATCAAATCTCCTGGAGCTCATAATATTTACAAGAACACCAGTTTATCTTTAATCCATAATCAACTCCGAGCAGCTAAACATGATCTGGCTATTAACATTCATCAAGTTTCTGATCTCCGTACCCATATCTCCACAAACTTAGAACCACATCTTTCAAACATAGTTCTGAATGTAGCTAAACGCTCTTTACAACGTTCATATAAAAAACAGAATCAACATCTAAAACACAAATATGATGTTCTTGTTTCTAAACAAATCAAGCCGTTCCAAGTTTCAGATAAGTGGATCATCAATGTATCCGGTCGGCCTTTAACTAATAGTGAAACACTCATTCTCTCAAAAGGACATGATTTCTCTAAGGTCCCTAAAAAGATTCCGTATCTGGATTTTCCAGTTGATATCGAACGGAACCTCATTCATCTGTAAAGTAAAAAAGCTAATGCTCTGAGTCTAGAAGTTGCTTCTTCGCTACTTAAAGCCAAGCTTCCTCCTTCGAACATATCTTTGAAGTTTGGATGTAGACACTATTGAAAGACAAAAAAACTCATTTTGCAAGGCCTCCTAGGTTTTATGGTCTACCTAAAATACACAAGACAGCCCTATAGTGGATTGTATTGATTCTCCTACTTATCGCATAGCCAAATATCTATCTAAATTATTGAAATCACACATTAACAACTCACTCTTTTTTAAAAATCTCTTCTGATTTCTTAAATAAATTGAAAAACATCACTTTATAACCTACAGATCTTATGGTTATCTTTGATATAGAATCTTTATATACGAATGTATCTCTCAAAGACTCTTTAGAATTACTTGCTGACATTTTCCCACAAGATATTATAAAGTTATTTGATTTCGTAATGCACTCTGGATATTTCTTATGTCAAAACAAATTTTACAACCAAGTGGAAGGAACAGCCATGGGAAGTCCACTCTCTCCTGCTCTTGCCAACTTTTATTTAAAACATCTAGAAGAAGTCCTGTTCTCATCTATATTCCCTCAACCATCCTTCTGGGTTGGATATATAGACGACATCTTTGCTGTATGGCCTCACAACAGAGACTCCTTACCTTCCTTTTTTAAACAGTATCAATTCCTTACATCCTCATATAAAGTTTACCATGGAGATTGAAAAAGACAACAAGTTATCATTTTTAGACATCCTTCTCATCCGTTCACCTTCAGGTAATCTTACAACAACAGTTTACAGTAAACCAACTTTCACAGGTCATTATATTCTCAAAGAATCTGCTCATCATCCTTGTCAAAAAACAGGAATCATAAAATGTTTAATCCGACAAGCCAAAACTAACTGTTCAACTTCTCATTTATTACAGAAAGAACTTTCGACTATCAAACATCACATGAAACTAAATGGCTTCTCCGAAAAGAGCACACAACATCTTTTCGATTATCAATCCAACACAGAACAGCAAAGATTCAATTCCTTACATTTCCTGTATTTCAGAACCAATTTCAAGAATTCTGAAGAAATATGATTTAACAGCCACTTATACACCTATTAACAAATTATCCACCCATTTTCTTTCATCTAAAGATCCTAGTGTGTATCAAGTTCCTTGCAACTGTAATCTTTCCTACTTTGGAAAAACTGGACGTTCTATAGAAAAAAGAATTCAAGAGCATCAATTGAACACAACAAACCCAAGAAATCTGGATTAACTCAGCGTGGATATCCTTTGGTCCAAGACTCTCCTCCTACACAGATGTCGCTACAAATTTGAACATTTATTTAAAGAGTGTGGAGGCCTTACTTCAACATCTTAACTCGAATAGTAATGACTGTATATCTATATCAAAAATTTATGAAAGTTTAATCAGGATAACACATTAATTTTTTTTATGCAAATTTCCTATATTAGTCTAATGTTATTTAAGATTATTATATGAATTTCTGAATTAATATCTTTAATTATGACTTTAAAAATGTTTACTCTTCTAATACTTAGCAATATGACATCACGCGGCTTGTTGTATGTGTGAATGATCAATTGTTCATATTCCACCATGTTTTTTTAAAACTATTCCTATGTAGTTTTAAAAAAACTACATAGGAATAGTTACATAGTTACAGTGGTCTGTAATATTCAGTGGTCTGAATATTACAGACCACTGAAGATGGTCTGTAATATTCAGACAAGCAAAATATTTGTCAAATTAAACATTATTCTTGTGTAAACACGTATAAATTTCTGATCAGTAAAATGATCTCCTGCGCTGGTCAAATAATGAGGGATCAAGCATCATATTAATAACATATATCAAATTATATAAGGTGATGATTGTACATAGACAGAAATCCCTGTTGGCTCTCCTCATTTCTTTTCCTTATGGACAGTGGTAGAAATCTCCTACTAGTTATTTAGCTCAAAAATAGATAACTATTTTTTCAGGAAGGGTGAAAAAATTTTTTATAGTTGAAACAAAAAAACTATGCCAACTTGCACAAGAACAGCTCAGATTCACTTGCACAGATCTTGAAAATCTTTCTTGTATCCTTGATGGAATTCACATCAGATCTCTTCAATCAACAGGGAAATATGTCATTCTTCTGATTATTGCATTGTTCCATATAGCTGGCTATTAAATGATCAGTGGAATTCAAAATGGATAACTGAGTAAGAAGGAAGCTGACAGAGGTTAATCTTATGTTCCTGAAACTACTTCATCATTATGTGAACTTTAAAGGAGTGGCAATTAGTAGACCATCAAACAATCAGCATGAAAGGATGAATGTCATTTCCAAAACAACATAAACAACTAATGTAAAATATTGTACAATATACCTACCTGAATACAACAAATATTTCCATTATTATTGAGTCTATAAACATGTTCTATTTCTTCACATCTTTGTCCTTATGACCTTCTTCAAAGGACCACTTTTAGAATTTCTTTGCCCATAGGTAAGTTTTCCGTTTTGTGCTGAAAGAAGTAGTGTTAATCATAGCTGTATTAAGCCATTATTTGAATGGTCTAGTCTGTTTGATTGTGTAATTTTCTTTGCTCCCTTTTGGCTTCTGATATCAACCTGATGCTTTCTGATCATATGTATTTTGTTGGCCATTTGTTTTATTGTATATGCCCACAAGCAATACTAATATTTGCAAATACCCAGTAGAGTTACTTTATGTAATACTGTTACCAACATCTTTTACCACCCATATTACATAACATTTTCAGAATTTGCTAAACTATGACTTTTGCCCGATCATTACTCAAAAAGCCAACCATGTAAGCTACTGCAGTTGATAACATCTGGTCTGAGGCATATATATACATACACACACACACACACACACACATGCTGTGTGTGTGTGTGTGTACATCTACATTATTATTACAAAAATACCATTGAAAGCAGATTCAGCACGTTCATTAATATGAGATCACTGTTTATATAAATCAGAAATAATTTACCCCAGCTGAAATATTTGATAATACATTAGAACCATGAGTGGACTACTCATGGTTTTTTTGTCCCCTACTGTTTTTTTTTCCTATTACATATAAAAAAAAAAAAAAAGAAAAGAAATTTATTTTGTCAAATAATGGATTCAATAAAGCTTTATTAGTCCTTACCTCTTATCTAGCTGATTACAAGATGGCTGTGAAGACAACTCTTTTATCATTCCTCTGTTTAAACACACATCGATGTGTTCATTGAGTTGCATTAAATCAACACACTTTAGTTGCTTTTCACACACAGGACAGATTACGCTGTTTTCAACACTATTATTTATTTCAAGTTTCAGACAACTTTCTATAGTAAGATTTTTTTGTATGTTCTTTGTTCCAAGTTTTTTACGTGCATCTTCTGTAAGGATATTGGATTGGTTGTTAGGTGACTGTGCTGTCATCTGATTGTCTAAATCACTAAACACACCCGACAAGTGTTCATTATTTTCAATATCATCATTTCTTTTTACAGAAGACTGGCACAATAGTTGTGAATCAATATTATAGTTACTACCTAAACATGTATTGAAATGACTATTAAATTCAGTTGATGCATTAGATTTCTGAGGGCATATAAGTTGGTCAACTCCTGTTTGTTTATTTGAATAAGAGTCTTGTTTTAATTTTAAAAAATCATTCAGAGTAGACTGATGTTGCTGTTGTCCATTCGTTGCTGAGAAAACTTCTTCAGTGAGATTGCTCATTCGAACACCTAAAATAAAATTAATCGAATTTTATTTTTTCTTGAATATGCAAGATTATAAATACTAATTCAATACTCTAGTAGCTACTAAATTAGCAAGATATTAAGGTTTTTTTTTTGTTTTTAAAAGAATAAGTACATTATACAGTGACTCTTTCTGTGATGCAGTTGTGGTTTTGCAATACAACTAATTTAAAATGCTGCTGGTATCCTATAAATTACAGCAAGTTGCATTCTAGGAAATCACTGAGCTTTCCTAGAATCACAATATGAGTACTACAGCAACCCAACTTAACAGCCACATAGTTGTTATTTAATTTGTAAGCAACAAAAATAAAATAAGCTATTTTTTTTTTAATTAGATTGCAATTAAATGTTTTCAATATACAATTTCATCACACAGGTTTTTTTTTATTCTTTTGTTTTTTAAAATACTGGCCGGCCTGGTTGGCTGAGTGGTAAGCATATCCACTCTCCAGCCAAAACGCTGCAGGTTAGAATCCCGGTGTGGGCATGGATGTTTGTGATTGTCTGTGGAAATACTGGTGGTGGTGGGCGGTAGATGGCAGTGGTTGTTGGGTTCGTTGTAGTTGACTGACTAAGTGGTGGAGACAGAGAGAGATATAGAGCAGGTACCCTCCCTCGATGAGTCTTTGGAACTACCTGGAGGTGTCACGTAATAATAATAATAAAATGCAAAATATGGAGGGGGGGGGGAGTATGTATTAAAACACACAGTACTATGATCAAACTATTACATACTTTCATGAGAAAGGAGGTAATTGATGGTCTTTATGATATCAATGAAATTCTTCTGAGAATATAGAGTTCATTACAAAATATTTGGCTTTTTATCACAGAAGGTTGTTCTAGGGCACATGCATACATACAGACTATAAAGGAAAGTGGCAAATAAAAGATTACATCCTAAATTCTTAATCAGCATCTAGCATGAGAATGATTAGGTAAGCTGGCTGTTGGACTGAAGGTCTCATGATAACTATCTCAAATGTTTGGAGGTGGGAGACAATTATTCATGTTTAGATTGCAAGGGAACAAAAGATGATGCTTAGAAGTGAGACAGATTTCAGAAATTTGAATATTAATACTAACATAATTCATAGACATAAACTTACTATACATGAAATTTGCATAATGAAAAATGAAGCACTTAATATAAATTAAAGTATTTAATATAAAACAGTGATATTTTATGATGAGTATCTTATAACAACAGAGTGAACTGCAAAAAGAATGGGCAATTACATGTAGAGAGAATGCAATGAAACCAAACATTACTAAGTGCATTCTTTCTACCATTATTCAGCAAGTAATATGATACTATTAGGAACCTAGGTGAGATGAAATAAAAACATAGACAATAGGATGGTTTGTTGATTCAGGGTTTTGTGGTGCAATGAAAACAAAAGTTATTCTGTACAAAGCCAAAGATTACAACAGTACTCAAGGTAATAGTTAACAGTAATAAAGAGATAAATTAGAACATGTTATATATGAAAAGCAAATTTTCAAAAATGAATTAAGCAAATCGGTATCTACATATATTAGTCAGATGTGATTGCATAAATTAATTCTTTTTAAAAGGTTAAAAACTTCATGCAATTTATCTGAGTCATACATCTGCCTGAGTACATATGGATTGGTGTGTAGTACAAAATTCATTCCTTTCTCGAGAGAAGTGCAGGCACTCCATAAGTGCATGACAAATGGTGAGATGTGTTGCATTGTTTACACGCACACACAGGTGGGTCATTAGCTGTTAATATACATTCTTACACCATCGATACAAATGTAAGATAACTGTGACCTATGTGGAGCCTGGCAAAAACAATTTCCTCTCTTCTGTTTATCAATTGACTTGATTGCAAAAGCTCAATTTCAGGCTTAATATGATGCAATTTAATTTTCAGTGCTTCCTGGGTCATCATATTTGATTTTAGAAATTGACTGGATATGAGACCGACAAATTATATGTAGAAAAATTATCAGATGATCTAGCAGCTGCATCTGCAATCTCATTTCTCTCAATTCTAATGTGGCTGGGAATCCAGCACAGTGAATATCAAAATTAAGACCCTTCAATTTGTACAACAGTTGTAGAAATGCAAAGCACTGGATGTGGATTGCACAAGAGAAGATATGGCCTGGACAGAATTTAATCAGTCAGTATAAATCAGGGGTTGGCAAACTTCAGAGCATTGACCCCCTTCAGGAAATCCTTGATCCCTTATTGACCCCCATCATGATAAATAAATGTTGTCAATAATAAATTTCTCAATTTAAAAATAATAATTCCTTCACCCTTTACTTCATTATTGCTTCTCGATAAGAAATATTTAAAGAAAATACTTAAAGAAATTTATAAAGAACATTAAAAATTTACTTACATTTTATTTATTTCGTATCCAAACACAAGTGATACAGTAGTAAGTGGTACACCATTATTTACAACAAATTAGGATACATTACAAATGAGAACAGCTTAAATGTGGTAAGTAAATTATACAGGAAATAATAAGTAAAATATGAAGAAAAAGAAACTTACATAAGTTATATACAATAAATATGGTCAGATGTTCCTCCGGTATGTTCCTCCGGTATCTTGCACAATCAACTGCTCTTCTGTGCAAGATATAAGGTCCTCTTTGGTGCAAGGTGATTGAAGAAGGGGACAAGAAAGAAGGTGTTCCATGGACCAGGTTGTCCCACACTCACAATTATCTGGTCCAGTGAGGTAGCCCCATTTGATGAGGTTTTGTTTGAAGCATCCTGTCATTTGAAGTCTGTTGAGGCTTTTCCAAGTATTCCAGTCCAAGTGGGTACCACGTGGAAGATGTTCTGCTGTTGGAATACCAGTATTACTCTCAGGGTATAGTGCAAGCCACTGTTGAAGTCTTGTCTCTGGAAGGTGGTTCAACAGTTGCTAGGAAGCTATATTGGGATCTTAGTCTTTGGGGTACTGTGGTCTGGCCAAATAGTGGGTGGCATTTATCATTCATTTGTCTGCTTCTTTCATCATCTGAGAATGCAGATCGAATTGAAGGGGGTGCAATACCAGCCAAAGTATACAGGTCTTTTAGTGGTGTTGGTTTCAGGCATCCTCTAATTAAGCAGCAACTTTCATTCAATGCTAGGTCAAGTTTTTCAGCATGGCAGGATCTGGACCATACTAGGCAGGCATATTCAGCAGAAGAATAGCAAAGGGCCAAGGCAGAAGATCTCAGTGTGCTAGGGTCTACACCTCATTTGGAGGAGGTAAGCTTTCTTAGTATGTTGTTTTTGCATTCACTTTTGCCTTCGTTTTTTTTTATGTCTTTTATATGAAAGGGTGCGATCGAGAGTCACATTGAGGTAGATTGGGTTCCAGGGATGTTCTAAATTAGAGCCTTCCCAAGAAATCTGTAGCTTCCTGTTGGTTTCCTTATTGTTAAGGTGGAAAAGGCTAGTCTGGGTTTTCAAGGGGTTTGGTTTAAATTGTTTGCTGCAATATATGTGGTTAGATTATTTAAGGCAAGTGATGGAGTAGTTTCAATGGACTTGAAATTTTTTGATTGAGTAGCTATGTCAAGGTCATCAGCATTGATAAAATTTCTAGTTCCTGGAAAGTTGGGGAGATCAATGATGTAAATGTTGAAAAGTAACACTTCCCTGGGGGAGGCCATTTTTTGGGGGATGCCAGGGGCTCTTCCTATTCCCCAAGTCCACAAAGAAGTGTATGTTTTCCAAGAGTGATTGGCTCAGGAGAACAAGGCGACAGTCTTATACAGTCTATCTTCTGTATATTTTATTTCTGAGTGTGAGATGGTTTATGGTATATATGCTGCAGTTAGGTCTACAAAGACTGCTCCTGTGGCTGGTTTTTGCTCATAACCATTTTCTATATATTGAGTGAGGTTGAGAATTTGTGATGTGCAGGATTTGCCTGGTCTAAAACCAGCCTGCTCAGCAATAAGATGGGGGTTCAGTTAGGGGTTGTAGCCTATTCAAAATTAATCGTTCATAGAGTTCGAAGGGTTGGAGTTTTCCCTGGTTTCAGAAAGGCCACCACTTCAGCATGCATTCAGATAGTTCATATCCTTAGGGTTCTGAGGAAAATGTTGTATAGTTTAATAATCACTCTTTAGTCCTGGATCCAAAATGTTTAATTTGTTCATTACAGATATTATTATTACATAACACCTCCATGGAGTCCAAAGACTCATTGAGGGAGAGCACCTACTCTACAGCTTTGCGTCTCCACCACTCCAATAACATTAGCTACCTTCATCATCTACACCAGTGCCATCTGCTGCCGACCACCATCACCACTATTTTCACAGACAATCACAAACATCCATGCCCATGGAGAGATTAGAATCCGCAGCCTTTTTTGGCTGGAGAGCGGATACGCTAACCACTCGGCCAACCAGACCGGCTGGTTGGAGTTTTCTCTGGTTTCAGAAAGGCCACCACTTTAGCATGACTCCAGATAGTCGGTATCCTTAGAGTTCTGAGGCAAGTGTTGTATAGTTTTAATAACCACTCTTTAGTCTTGGATCCAAAATATCATCAAGGCCTGCAGATTTTCTAGGTTTTAATAGGTTTATGGCAGCATTGAGTTCAATGATGGTGAAATCTGAGTTAATCATATTTTGTTCCTCACTTGGGAGTTCTAAGTATTTTATTTTTTGGGTGCTTATTTTTACTTACATTTTATTGATTTACTTGGAATGGTTAATGAGAAGGATGTGTTTAATGAATAGTAGCCAGTTGGCATTGCATGTTTACTAGGTGTTACTCAAAATCGTTTTAGGTGTTTATTGACTCCCTTTTGACCCCTAGACATTTATTGTCCCCTTGGATAGCCACAATGACCCCCAGGAGTCGATATCGGCCACTTTGCCGACCCCTGGTATAAATCATACACTTTAGGTACCAGTTTTCATTTATATGTATAAGCACAGGCTGAACTGAATGCATCTCTGCTGTATAATTACAGGAATGAACTGTGATCTGATTGAATATTAGCATATCCAATCGGATCCCAGTTCTTGCAAAGACAGCTGGTCAGAGCGAAAGGTCGATAATTGTTTGCTTGTGTTGGATCCTTGACTGGTTTTGGAATGGTAATGATAATTGACTTATGCCAAGACTGGAAACCTTTTCACTTACTAGGTATTTGTAGTAAGAAGAGAAGATCCAGAGATGATGATAGAAGATGTTTTATCAACTCATAATGGAGGTCATCAGAACCTACCGCACTAGGGTTTGCAAATAGTAAATGAAGCACAAGGCTCATTACAATGTACATAAAAAAGTGCAAAGAGAAAGGTTCAAAAAGTTTTAAATTAAGAATATCAGCAAGAAAATCCTGTTTTTGACCCTTCACCAATGCAGATTTAGACATAACTATTCAGCTCCTCTCTAAGAATTTTCTGACTGACATTCTTAATTTATTTGACTTTACTATGCATACTGAATACTTTTCATGGTAATATAATATAATCTCTACAAGCAGATGGAAGGTTCTGACATGGGATCCCACTTGTCTCCACTATTATCTAGTTATTTCAGAGAACACTTGAAGAACTCTTCACTGATATCACTCCTTGCTCCTTCACTTGGTTTTTGTTGTTATTATTATTGTAAGGACACCTCCAAGCAGTCCTATGACTCATCAGTTTGCTATGACATGTTTACCATTTGGTCCTATTCTAATGAAGAATTAAACATACTTTTATCCTTTCCTTCAATGTTACCCAGTGCTCAGCATTCATTTTGATAAATTATGGAGACTACAAACGTGTTAAGAATAATTATTTTAATGTCCCAATTTCCTTTTTAATTATGGCAAGACTGGCCATAATTAAAGAGTAGGTGTTCAGAGCCCTGTAGCAAAAAATGTATTGGATAAAATTTGACCAAACTTGGTGTAAATACACTGTGGAACATGGGGTTTTGATTTATGGAAGATAAAAAAATAGTACAAAATTCTGCCACAAGGGGGGACTTTTGGCACTAGAATCGTGTGATATTTGCATAATCTCACTGTTTCTGCTGAAAAGTTGGTGGATATAAGGAAGACTGAAACAGACTCATGTCATTCTGATAAAACTGAAGTCTATGAATCTCACATTACTGAAATGTGCATTGTTAGTTAAGCTTTACTATCAAAGAAATACAATAATGCTAATGCTGCATTTCGAGAATTCTGGCATGTGAAGGATAGGAGAAGAGGTCCAATGACAATAACAAATCTTAGAAAAATGATTTTACAATTTGAAAATAGATCTCTCGCAGTGAGGCCAGGACGAATGCACAAATGGATTATTCTTCAACAAGTTAACAAAGTTGTAACTGCTATTATGGAACATGGAATGAATAATGCACAAGGGTCCAGCAGGCAATATCAAGGCAACAAGACATGCCATACTCAACTGTGTGGAAAATCCTGCAACAAACAGAGGTTTTTTCCCCCTACAATATCACCCATACTCAAGCTTTGCTTCACGGTGATGCAGAAACTCGACTGCAGTTTGCCCTGATGTTCTTGGCTCGAATGAAAGTGGATGATGTAGCTGTGGAAATCTTGTGGAGTGACAGGACACATTTTTATCTGAACAGTAGTGTTAACTCACAACTGCCACATTTGGGCTCAAATAACCCTCATGTGTTCCATCAGATCCCTTTACCGAAAGTCATAGTGTGGAGGGGGGTTTCACTGCATCATATATTATCGGTCCACACTTTTTCTAAGAACTTCTCCTGGCAGGACCAGTGACTTGTACCATCTCTGCTGTAAGGTATCGAGAGATGCTGCACAATTTTGCTGTTCCGCAACAGCAAAGAGTGATTAGTCATGCATTTCCCACAGCATGGCCACCTCATTCACCTGTGACTTTAGGTTGTGGGACCACCTGAAACATGTGATATATGAAGCACATGTTCCTGATTTAGTAACCTTGAAAGACAGAATAATGCGGCATGTGAGGAAAATCAATAACTGCATTCATAGAATGCAGTTCTTAGAATATATGAAAGGAGGACATACTGAACCGCATCTGCAAGTTATAAGAACAGTTAGAGAACAAATTCATATTAATACTTTTCATACAGCAATAGTTGTGGCTTAATCAATAATTTAACATAAGTATTTATTAGATTAAGGCTAAAATCCCTTTGTTCTAAGAGTTCATTATAAATTATCAGCCTTATATATTAGTGTTTCCCATATTTTGGGAAGTTTAATGCAACCATATTTATTTAAGGTTATGCCGATTTCTGAGAGCAACTACAGATTCCAAAAAGATGGGAAACACTAATACTTCGAGACCCCAGTTTTCATCCTGGGCTGCCAGCAAGCGCCCACAGAGGTCACCCCCACCTAGTTAGGATTCAAGTTATTCAATAACATTTTTAATCCTTTCTCAGAATTGTTTCACTCAATTATGCCTCTAACATGAGTTTCTCCCAGCAATTAAGCCTTAATGAGCACAAAGAATTAAAGTTGATAAAAGCAACTTTTCAAAAAATGGTTATAGTTATAATATACAGACTACATATATAAATATATATTATATACAACTTTATTTATTTGTGCATTCATGATTTTTTACATGCCCATTTTATATCATCATCAAATTCCTGCCTTATACCCTCAAGGGGTGTACAGGATAAGATAGTACTACATGAAAAATTTACATCATTACTAACTTCCTATCTACAATTTTCCACCAAATCAGTCTATTACTTGTCAAGACTCCAACATTACCAGTTCTTATATTTCTATCGTCTAAGGCACTTTGTACCGTATCAATCCACCTATATCTTGGTCTTCCTCTGGGTCGTTTTCCTGCCAACTTGGCAGAGAACACTTGTTTTGCTAATCTTTCCTCACCCATTCTGTTTAAGTGACCATACCACCTGAGAGTAGCTCTGCTAACACATTCCTGGATGCTGACAATGTCAAGTTCTTTCCTAATATCCTCGTTTTTAATATGATATTGCCATTGATGCCATCTGTTCATGCCTCTAATCTTTCTCAGGACTCTCATATCTGTGGTCTCTAGTCTTTGGTCAAGTGTTTTACTTCTGTTCTTCCCATTTTATATTCACTATGTCAATTAATTTTATATGTATCCTATATGCAACTCTATAATCTAATTTTTATTTCAGTTAATTTTTCTTTTCAAAACTTTCTCTTTACACATTTTTAAATACTGTTTTGTGCTGTATTTCTTATTGGCTATGTTTATATTTTGTCCCATGGGTTTCTAAGAGTACCATGTTACTGTCCATTGAAAGGTAAAAAAATTGTAATCAGCCTGGTTTCATGCAATCCTGCATCATACTCTCCATTCTTTCTATGTTCACTTTGATGATGAGATACCTATCATGAAATTTGAGTGTTTTAAATGCATTATTTTTTATTTATTTATTTATGTGATAGTAAGTTCATCAGATTTCAAGGAAAGCCAGTCTGTGTTATCTGTTTCTGCCTATCAACTAATTTTTACATTACACTAAATATTCAATCTGTTCTCATGAGAAGCATTCTATAGATCTGTCCAACTTCTTAGTCACTCACCTCTGGATCCTCTCATTTTCATTTATAAGAAACCAAAGTCATAGTGTATAGTGTCCTGAAGTACCATATCAAAAGCTCATGAAGAGGTATAACCTTTTCATCTTCCTGAAAAGATGAAAGATGATATAAAGGTAATGCTATAAGCTATTTTAGCAACTTTTGCAATATGCCTTCTGAAATTCAACTCCTCACCAGCATCCTCAAATCCTAGCCTCATTAATTTCGTGCAGTCTAGTTCCAGTGTGATACACAATTGGTAATCTTTTCATCCCAAAAAATAGGTAACTTTACACTTTTTCACACTAAATTGACAACCATTCTCCTTCGTCCATAATGACATTTTCTATTTAAATTATTCATGTTAACTACTGCTCTTCCATTAACTACAGTGGACTCCCTATCACCAGCATCCTCAAATCCTAGTGCTGTTAAACTCATTGAGGGTCTAAACATTTCATCAAGATCATTCAAAGAAAAGAACAATACATGCTGTTGGATCCTACTTCTTAATTTATACTTTGGATCCGACATGTTAGTCACCATGATGTTCTTAAACAAAATTATAAGTTGCTAGTTGATTTCTAATTCAATATAGAGAAAATTTATATTTATAGACTCGCCACTCTATATCTGGATTAGTTCAAGAATTGAAGATAAACCAACTCACAACTATCCTCTTTTATATGATGTTATTATATATACTGGCCGAGTATATTTAACTTACTTAATTTTCCCGCCTTGGTTCGAATATTTTATGAATGGTGCAGTAAAAGAGATTCAGGCAAAATACAACTTTTCATTAACAAAAACAAACATTTAATTTTAAAATCATAAATTTTACACTTAACTTCAAATCAGTAATTAAGATATCACAATCACTTCAGCTTCTCCGATAAGTACAATCAAACTCTGACAAGATAAATCTGTTATCTCTATATCACAGTCTTTTCATAGTTCCTTAAGTTCCAAATACAATAAAAATTGCAGTAATACCTCTTCATAAACAGACACTTTTAATTTTACGCTTCTTTTAATTCTCCGTGATAGTTACTGTTAACATCAGGGAATTCTAAGATGAAACTCACACACTTCTCTGAACAGAAATATTAAAGTTGGAATAATCTTACCGTTAATCTTCTTCCTTCATCAACATACACACAAACACTTTTTATAACTGTAAACACTTTTAACAATAAACACCACTCATTAAAATAAATCTTCTAGCATTAACTGAATTAATTTATGGGCACAATACATATAATCAGATGTTCTTGAATGAAGCACTACTGATTACTCTTGAATTAGGGCAATACACAATAATTCTTTAACTTGGGGTTTTATATGTACAGATGTTCATTCCTCCGGCATTCAAATACTTCTTTAGGCACTATAATTCTAAACACCGCTATCATTAAACACAACCCTGTTGCCTCTATTTATTCTCTAGTTACTTCTTACTATGCTTCACGTTTCAGTGTGTCCTTGAAAGGTGGCCCTAAAAATAAATCTCAACTAAAATATCGCTAGTCATTCAGTAGTCACTCAGCTATCTTCTGTTGCTTTATTTGTTATTCAGAAACTTATTAGCTAACTGCTTCTCAACTTGTAGACTTTATTTAGTTGCTTGAGTGACTTGCCGACTCGCTATTATCGCACTGTGATTGCCGAATGCCCGATTCCAACCTAATGCCAATCCTTCTCTCTCTAATAAATCTCTAATGCTCTAATCTCCTAATTCTTTAATAATTCCAGCATTCGTCGCTTATATATATGTTTTTCCCACCTAAATTGTTCTCGTGACCTAAAACTCGTTTCAATAAACCTTCTCCTCACGTTGTGTTCCAATTCTCATGCTCGCTTACTTACCTGCATCTCCATGACAACAAAACAAAATATAATAAAATTGAGCTATTGCATAACGCTAAACTTCTACAAATAGGAATAAATAAGGAATATTTACATTTCAAATAATGCGCAGTGAAATTATCAAATACAAGTTCTTATAATATTAACATAGTAATAATTAAAATAGCTTAATAATATTTAATACAGTCTTATCACTATTAATACATATATCTTTGATTATATAATTAGATATTAGACAAAATTAAAGTAGTTATATGAATATTAAAATGTAAAATAAGTTGTTTACATTAAATAATATTTACAAGTCTAGCCTTTGTGATGGAAGATCATGTTGGATTCTGAAGCAAATAATAATTACTCTAATCTCTACATAATCAGAATCCAACTATTTTAGAATCAGAATCAGCTATTTTAGCAACTTTTGCAATATGCCTTCTGAAATTCAACTCCCTGTCACCAGCATCCTCAAATCCTTGCCTCATTAATTTCGTGCAGTCTAGTTCCAGTGTGATACACAATTGGTAATCTTTTCATCCCAAAAAATAGGTAACTTTACACTTTTTCACACTAAATTGACAACCATTCTCCTTCGTCCATAATGACATTCTATTTAAATTATTCATGTTAACTGCTGCTCTTCCATTAACTACAGTGGACTCCCTATCACCAGCGTCCTCAAATCCTAGTGCTGTTAAACTCATTGAGGGTCTAAACATTTCATCAAGATCATTCAAAGAAAAGAACAATACATGCCCTCTGCTTTGAATTCAGAGACAAAGCACTCACAACTGAATCTGGCAAACCTATTCCATTCAATTCACCATTCTCCAAGCAAAATAATCTATATCTATGCTTTTTAACTAACTACATTCTTACTCAATTTGCAAGAATGACTCTAGATACTGAAATATTTCTTCTGTATCAATCCTACAAAAATCTTTAAGTAACTAATATGTTACTATCATATTCCCTCTTTTCTGCTAATCGTTCAATCCCCTCAGACCATTTCCTATAATATTAATATATAAATTAAATTGCAGTTGTCTGAACCAGAACCCTGTGGCACACTGCTAGTATGTCTTCTCCTGAATTCTACTTTTCCATACACTACTGTCTGATATCTATCCATCAGCCATATTATAAGCTTCATTATCCATGCACATTTGTTCCCATTTATGTAACAGATTTCCATGGTGTCCTGCCATTTCCCTTTATCTAACTCACCTGTCACTTCTGACTGAGACATGATCCATCTTTCACAAAACCATGCTGCCTCCCCATAAAGTATTATATTCCTATCTACACATTCCTGAATTGTGGCCTTAACCAGCTTCTCCAATATCTTAACCAGCATTCTTGAGATGTTAATAAGTATATAATTGGCTATATTTGTTTCAGAGTTCCCTTTATGCAATGGAAATATTTCTCCCTTCTTCTTCTGCTTTCTTGGGACACTACCAGAGCTGAAACTTAAATTAAACAGCCTAGTTAGAGGTAATGCAAATTCCTTAGCACATTTTTGTAACATATAAGCCGATATCATATCTAATCCCATAGCAGTATTCACATCAAGATTTTGTAATATCCTAAAAAATACCTCTAGTTCATCTAGTTCTATATCCACATCAGTCCCTGTTCATCTGTTAATTCAATATCTTCACCTGGATGATACACCCTTGAAAAGTGATTACTCAGTAATTCAACTATTTAGTATGCTTCTGTCACCTACATACTGTTGGCATTCAAAGTTATCCTACCATATTCATTCTTCCTTTTACTTGTCAGATAGCCAAATAACTTTGGGATTTCCTTTGGTCTGCTTGGCTGACCAAATAGCTTTAAGAAATTACAACATACAATAGAATATACATTAAAATAAATTTTAATACACTTCCAATATTTCGGCAACTTCTTGGCTTGTAGAAGTCACTAACAAATTAAAACCGTTTAACTCCATCTCCCCCCTCCCCTCCGTATATGTGGACTCCCAAAAATACATAAAGAAAATGTGCCATTACATCCCATAATGGATGGCATCAATTCCCCCCACATACAAACTAGCTAAACATTTAGCCAAAGCTCTCACACACTATACTGGCAACACACCTCCACACATCAGAATTTCAGAACACAAGGACTACATCTGGTTTCACCAATATGGCTGCTCTGGTCTTGTAGACCATGCTCTGGATACCCGCCATAGAATACGGTGGAAGAAAGTCATAATAATACACTGTAGTAAATTCAAATACGAAAGGCTAATCATGGAATCAGCCTCAGCACTAAGAAACAATCCAAACCTCAGCAAATTTGGTTGCATGAGACTGCCCCAAATTTGGGAAACCTACATCAGAAGACCTTCAGCCCAAACGGCCAAGAATACCTACACTGCCTGCTAGGGGGCACCATCAGGACTTTTAGGAGAAAGAATAGCGTCCTCATTTACTGTGTATTGTGCTTGCACGCACGTGTCTTGTTTCTAAGTTCCTGTGAAAATGGCAACGTCACATTGCCAAAATATTGGAAGTATATCAAAATTTATTTTAATGTATATTCTATTGTACATTGTGATTTCCTTAAGCTATTTAGTAAGCATGTATAATCAACGTCTAAGCCTTTCCACGAGAATTGGCTGACCAAAGGAAATTGGTCAGCCACAATACTACTGCTGCTGGGAAGAAGATCTAAGACATCCTTCCCAATGCAATTTCTTATGCCAGGGCACTATTCCAAACCATCTCCAAGTTTGTTATAATTACTAGATCTGTAATTCCATATAATCCTTCTGAAAATTTCAAACGTTTAGCCACCTTCTAAGTCAAAACTGCTTGATCATTCCCTGACTGGTAGCATTTTGGCCATCTTAGTTATATAAGTTTCTCTGATGCAGTTACTAAATCCATATTCCCTGGTACTTTCCATATGTGGCCCCAGGTAATTATTTTTTAGCAGTTATAAATTTCATTTCCTTCTGCTCATAATGTTTCCTCCTTCCAGTATATCCATTGGCAAATATGCTCTTCCCCCACACCTATAGTAGCAACTAACTGATTATATATTTTATTCTGTTGACCTCTGTCTCCCACAAGATAATTTCAAATGTACTGCTTTTCTCTTCTCTGACCTTCTGCTGAACTCCTAGTGTTTTTAGCTGCAAATTCATCTGTTATCATCAGTAATACCCCTCCCAACATCCTTTCTGGAAGTCCAATACCTTTGGATATTAAGGCTTGAGGTGTCTAATTATAAGCTCATAATTAGGTTTAATGGAATACAGCACAGAGAAATAATTAAACATGGGTTTAATATTTTCCATATGTCATCTCTGTCACAGAGACTTCTTTTAGGATCCAATATAAAAAGCAATAACACATGAAATAAGTGGAAGGAATACTTAGTCTTATGAGGGTGCTGGTGGCTAGCCTTTCTAAGAATTAATTTTTCTAAAATCCTGGGAATTTAACACAACCATATTTATTTAGATTAGGTTATTTTTTGTTTTTAAATCTGTTGCTAATTCTAAAAAAGTCTTTAAAGTTTGTATTTAGTGTAGTGAACCACAGAAGTTTTTTCCTTTTGATTCTGTGCAGGTCAAAGCATGGTCAGCTAAAGGAGCAAATAAGGAGAAGCAAATTGGGAACCCAGCTTCAAATAAGGTTTGAAAGCAGTGTATAGATTATTTATATTTATATTTTAAGTTTTTTTTGTTTTTTTCTAAGGTGAACTGGATATAGGATATAGAAATGCAAACAATGATAAGAGATACATAAGAAAGAAAAAAAGAGGAGTATGAAATTACAAAAATTCAGAAGTAACTTTTAAATTTCAAAATGTTACATTAACTTAAATGAATGTAGCTCCCTTTGTTTCTCTCAAAACTTTTTCATCATCTGCCGTAATCCAAAGATAGCATCTGTTGTTGATCTACCAGGCATGAAGCCAAATTGTTCCTTTGCAATCTCCACCTCCTTCCTCAATCTACCATCAAGAACCCTTTCTAGGATTTCCATTGTGTGGGACATCAACTTTATTCCTCTGTAATTTTTACAGTCTTGTGCATCCCCCTTTACCCTTGTAGATTGGGGCAAAAGTACTCTCCCTCCATTCCTCACGTATATTTTCCTGTTGGCAAACTTTCATGAACAGGTCCCACAGCAGGTCAATTCCCTCTTCCTCCCCCAGTGCCTTCCATGCCTCCACTGGAATTCTGTCGGGGCCCACCGATTTTCCATTCCTCATCCTCTTCATGGCCTCCGTCACTTCGACTCTACTGATGTTCTGCACCATCCTCTCAGAAGGCTGCCCCTCTTCTCTGTGAGTCCTTGCATTTTCCTCATTCAAAAGTACCTCAAAGTATATTTTCCATCTGTTTCTTATGTCCACATCCCTCCATAATAATCTTCCTTCAGCGTCTTTGATCTGCCTCACATGTAAGATGTCCTTTGCTGCTTTATTTCTACATTTTGCTATTTGGTAAATTTTTCTCTGTCCTTTCTTTGTTTCTAATTGATCATACAGATCTTGATATGCCATGGCCTTCGCCTGTGCCACAACTCTCTTAGCTTCTTGCTTTCTCTCTCTCTGTACACCTCTCTGTCCTCTTCCACTCTGACCTGAAATCTAAATAACAAATTAAATACGTGCATTGTATCTAAACATTAATCATCATCAAATTCCTGCCATGTATCCTCAAGGGGTGTACAGGATATGATAGTACTACATTAAAAATTTACATCATTACCAACTTCCTATCTACAATTTTCTTCAGATCAGTCTGTTACTTGTCAAGACTCCAATATTCGTCTAAGGCACTTTGTACTGTATCAATCCACCTATATCCTGGTCTTCCTCTGGGTCGTTTTCCTGCCAACCTGGCTGAGAACACTTGTTTTGCTAATCTTTCCTCACCCATTCTGTTTAAATGACCATACCACCTTGTTCTTCAAGCTTTTCTTCCACAATTTTTCTCAACAGTTTCCCAAGTATACTTGCATATATCTTACCAGGAAAACTCAGTAGGGAAATACCTCTGTAATTCTCACATTCAGCTTTATTTCCCTTTTTATATATGGGTACTATGAGAGCTCCTCCAATCATCGGGAATTCGTCCCTCTGTCCAGGCCTTCTGAACTATGCAGTGCAGCAACTGCAAGACTTTTATACCACCATACTAAAGCATTTCTGATCAAATATCATCTACTCCTGCTGCCTTTCCACATTTCAAGCCTTTGCTGGCTTTTTCTACTTCAAGTATGGATACGTATTCCTGACTGTATGCCTGTTGAGTGTTTTTTACCACTGTGCTATCACTGCTTGTTTCATTTAGCAATTTTTCAAAGTAACTACTCCATACTTCAGGGATATCTTTTTTCTCCCGTTTTCATGTCACCCTTATTATCTCTAACTCCTTTTACAGCACTCTTTTCTCAATTTCTGAGATTCTTCAACAATCTCCAGAATATTTTGCCACCTTCTTGATATTTATTTTCTATGTTCTTGCCAAAGTCCTCCCATGACTTTTGTTTAGCTAGTTTTACACAGTGTTTAGCTTTCTTACATTTGTCTCTGTATTCTCTTAGAACACAAGCTGACTTATTTGCCAGGAACTTTTGATATGCTTTCTTCTTTTCCTTCACTGTCTCTTTAACTTCCTGTGTCCACCATGCAGTTCTGATTTTTCTATCCTTGCAGACAACCTACCCACATGCCTCTCTGGCTGAATCAATCAAGGTTGTCTTCAAGGCTTGCCACTGAATCTCCAAGGTTTGGTTCCTGTTCTCAAACTCTTTCAGTTTTTCTTCAATAATCTTTGTGTATTTTAGTCTACAGTTCCCATCTGAGAGCTGCTCAGCTTTCATTCGCTTTAAAACTTTCTTACATGTTATTCTTTTCAATATGAAATTCAATTCAATCCTGCTCAACACTAAATAGTGATCACTTCCAATTTCAAATTCTCTGTACACTCTGGTGTCCTGCACAAGGGAGAAAACATCACTATCAACAATAACATAGTCAATGAGACTTTTCTTATTTCTAGCCTCTTCTCTCCATGTGATTTGTGCACATCACATTTTTATGTTGGAACATGGTGTTAGTAATAACCAGTCCATGTCCTGAGCAGAAATTCAACAGGTATTTGCCATTATAATTATTAGCTTTGCTCTTTTCTTCAAATTTCCCCAATATATTTTTTATGTCTGACAATCATTTCCTACTCTGCTATTTAGATCCCAACAAGAACCAACTTTTCCTTTTTCATTGTGTCAGCTGCTTTCTCTAAATCCTCAAAAAATTCCTCCACTTCTACCTTAGCAGAAACTTCTGTGGGACCATAAGCACAAATAAGTCTCATTGTCCAGTTCCCCATTCTGATATTTGCCCACATCACTCTGCTTGACACTGCCTGCCATTCAAGAAGATTAGCCTCGTATTTTGTGTTGAATACTATGGCTACTCCTTCTCTTCCTTGATTGTCATTGCCTGAATATAACATTTTGTATTTATTGCTCAGAAAGATCTCACCAGTTTTTATCTTTTTTGTTTCAGTCACCCCTCTTATGTCAATCTGGTACTTATCTAATTCCTCAGCTAGCTCCATTTCTTTGCCATTCAGGCTTCTTATGTTAATAGTACCGATCTTTAACTCTGGTATTGTTGAGTTGGGGTGTTTTTTCAGATTTGTCTATCCAATTAAAATCAAAAATAATCTGAAAAGTCCAGCTGCCAGGCAATTTTATAATTGGTCACTTGCAAATGGGTACTGCCAATGATAGTATATGAGTTGTACCCAAAAAGAGTAGGAGATCATTGAGAACACAGGGATCTGCAAGAGAGAGGAGCTGTCACTAGAGACAATCTGATGTGAGAATAGATGCAAGTAGGATAAAATGTGTGATTGTTTGCTGCTATAGGCTGCCTGGTGAGTGGGTGCAAGGGATGATATGGAAAACATACATTGGCAAACTGGCATGATGAGTACAAGTGAAGTAATTATTATGGGAAACTTCAACTATGGGACAAAGACTAAAAGGTGATAGGATCATAGTGGGAAAGAAAGGGAATATACTAATCTACTAAGAAATAATTATTTGAAACAGATTTGATGGATGGGACTCAGAGTTTATGAGTGCTGAATCTAGTGATACCACGATCCATCCATAACAAGGTAACCACACTGCCTCCAAGTAGGGAGAGTGACAATGCAGTCTTGACTTGGGAGTTTGCCAAATGTGGAATTTGCATCAGTTCATCATCATCAAATTCCTGACATGTACCCTCAAAGGGCGTACAGGATATGATAGTACTACATGAAAAATTTACATCATTACTAACTTCCTATCGACAATTTTCTTCCAAATCAATCTCTTCCCAGTCAAGACTCCAACATTATCAGATATTATATTTCTATCTTTTAAGACACTTTTTTTCATATCAATCTGTTAATAATTAGTGGATTTTTATATAGAGGATATTCATAGATATTATCTTAATATTAATCCTACCATAGAGATAATCTCTGTTTCTAACAATTATTTTTTTTATTCCGAGTGTACCTATATATTATTATATGCACAAAGGTTCACTCCAATTGGTGCAATGACCTTAACTCTTTCTTTCAGAATCCAAATAATCAGTGACTCAAGACCAAAATACAAAATAAACACATTTAATATAACAAAAACAATATATATATATATATATATATATATACACACTTCAAACAAATATTACATAACTAATTACACATTAATTGGATCCAAGGCCTTTTTAAAATAAACGTACACTTAAGACTAGACTAAACACTTTGTTTGTACAATCACAAAATGTTCATAGCCAGTTTCTTTCTCTGTCAAGGCCCTTTTCAGAAGATATATGACTCTATTCTTCATTTTTCACAGGATCCTTTTTCATCACTCATATAGCACATAAAATCTTCCTAACTTAATTCTGTCTCTTTTCTTCAGTAGAAATAATAGTCAGACCCGGCATCCTTAATACAGATGAAACTTCCTAATCAGAGTTTTCTCGAACATTCCTTTAGAACGTAAATAGCAAATTCTTCTTTTATTCACTAAATGCTTACTGAGAGTCTTAACTCTTCCAATTAAAAAAAATTGTAGTTCTACAATTCCCTTTTCGGAATCTACTATAAATCTTTCAATTAGCATTTCCTCCAATATTCCGATTAAAACACATATAGCAATATTTTCTTTTATTTATCCACATACTTATTCCACATTAAAACTTAATAGTTCCACGATTCCTTTTTCGGAATATACTATTAAGTTTCTTCCGACTGTCACATAAAAAAAAACTCAAGTTCCTCAGAATCTAAATATCTGCCGGCTTGTGTTCTAAATTCTTCCCGAACGCTCTCTTGTTTACAGCTATTACTCAGATACCGAACGCTTTCTTGTCAGCTGTCAATCACTCATCAAACTTCTCGGTGAGCATGCGAACTCCATGAAACTGGTAAGCAAGAAGTTACGTATAAATAATGGCTGACATGATGTCTCCATTAGCAACAAGAGAATGTCCATAAAACACAACCTCTGATAATTTTAAATTACAATAAAATTCTTTTAAGTAATACAAATATCAAATCTGGTAAGTACATCAATTTTTTGACTTCTTTACATATCACTTTTGACAAAACAATTTCCATAACAGGCACATTGCAAGTGCCGACAATGCATGTTATGAAGACAAAACTAATAAACATTTTAACATAAACAATTCGTAAAAATATTCAGAATTTTAATTATGATTATTTTTACAAATCCACCTATATCTTAGTCTTCCTCTGGGTCTTTTTTCCTGCCAACCTGGCAGAAAACACTTGTTTTGCTAATGTTTCCTTCCCAATCTGTTTAAGTGACCATACCACCTGAGAGTGGCTCTGCTAACACATTCCTGGATGCTAATAATGTCAAGTTCTTTCCTAATATCCTATGATAATGCCTCTAATCTCTCTCAGGACTCTCATATCTGTGATCTCTAGTCTTTGGTCAAGTGTTTTATTTCTAACCCAGCTCTCAGATCCATAAGTTAAGATTGTTTGAACATTGTCTTGTATACAGCTAATTTAGTGTTTTGACTAATTTCTTTCTTATTCCATATAAATTCATTCAGTTGACCACTACCTACCATACCAGCTTTGTTGATTCTGTTGTCTATTCCCATATTTAATTTACCATCTTCACTAAAAATCATATCTAGCTGAAATGTTTTACTTGTTCTGTAGGTTCTCCATTCCCAACAGTTGATATTTTCAATGCTTCTGCCTATTTTCATTGTCTTTGTCTTGTTATTGCTGACCTTCATACCATACCATATCTATTACAACAGTTATTCAATTTAGTCAGGGAATCTTGCAGATGACTTGTAGCAGATTATTTAGAAGTATAACATCATGTGCATGAAGCAAAGAGCTGACATTAACATCTCCAATTTTGATATCAGGTTTAATACCACTTTCCTTCATAATGTAATCCATATAGATAATGAATAACAGAGGTGATAATGTACATCCTTGTCTGACACCAGATTTAATGCCAAACCATCTTCCTGTACTTCCTTCAATTTTAACTGCTGATTTACAACTCAAATAAAGATTAAGTATTGCTTGATATAATGCCCCATTGACACCATATAACTGTAGCGTATTGAATGGCTTCTCTCTTGGCACCTTGTCATATGCCTTTTCTAGATCGACAAAACTTAAATTTAGAAATTTGTTATATTCCCATGATTTCTCAACTATTTATCGTAAAGTGAAGATCTGATCCTGACAGCCTCTATTTGTCCTGAATCTAGCTTGTTCTTCACCAAATCTTGCTCTTCCACTATCCTTCTCAACTGTTATGCAAGTATACTTGCATAAATTTTACAAGGACCACTGTAAAGGAATACCTTTGTAATTCTCACATTCAGTTTTATTTCCCTTTTTATATATGGGTACTACAAGAGCTCTACTCCAATCATCTAGAATTCATCCCTCTGTCCAGGCTTCTGAACTATGCAGTGCAGCCACTGTAAGACTTTTATACCTCCATACTTGAGTATCAGTTAAAAAGTCGTATATATAAAAATACAGGGTAGCTGATTAGGAAAATTTAGGAAGCAGCTTGAGGCTATTATCTTACGATTTCCCCTTTGCCCTTTGTGAGACAATTGCCAGCTTCCTCTCTAGTGTCATTCATTATCTGTTATAGTGGATGGTTTTCTGTCATCATTTTCTCATGAATGCAGATGTACTCAGGAACTCAGTGCTTTCACTTACACTATTCCTTTACATGAACAAAATTCTTTAACATCAAATAACATTCATTTTTGCTGATGACAGTACACTCCGATCCTCTTCTTCATTCACAAATTCTCATAGTGCTGAGACAGTTCAAGCTTCAAGATCTTAAACACCGGTCTCTTTGCCGTTATCAAGTAGAGCAAAGATAATGCAGTGAATTCCAACATACCAAAACACAATCCTGTCCTCATTGTGTTTCTCAGAAGAAAGAACATGCATCACTCTCTCTCTCTCTCTCTTACATTTGAGAATATTCCAACTGCCAAACATGATCAGTTTCCTCTTCTTTGATTGACTATTACATCTAGACTTTCTTGGCACAAATGCATCATGCTCATAAATATGGTATTATTTTTCATCCAAAAACACGGTTCCTTCTGCTCAACTTCGTCATCATCATCATCAAATTCCTGCCATGTACCCTCAAGGGGTGTACAGGATATGATAGTACTATTTGAAAAATTTACATCATTACTAACTTTCTATCCACAATTTTCCTCCAAATCAGCCATTACCAGATCTTATATTTCTATCGTCTAAGGCACTTTGTACCATATCAATCCATCTATATCTTGGTCTTCCTCTGGGTCGTTTTCCTGCCAACTTGGCAGAGAACACTTGTTTTGCTAATCTTTCCTCACCCATTCTGTTTAAGTGACCATACTACCTGAGATTAGCTCTGCTAACACATTCCTGGATGCTGACAATGTCAAGTTCTTTCCTAATATCCTCGTTTTTAATATGATATTGCCATTGATGCCATCTATTCATGCCTCTAATCTTTCTCAGGACTCCCATATCTGCGTTCTCTAGTCTTTGGTCAAGACAGTGTTCAAACTGGTTTGAACACTGTCTTGTATACAGCTAATTTAGTGTTCCAACTAATTTCTCTCTTATTCCATATGAATTTATTCAACTGACTTCCTACCATACCAGCTTTGTTGATTCTGTTGTCTATTTCCATATTTAATTTACCATCTTCACTAAAAATCGTGCCTAAATAGCTGAAATGTTTTACTTGTTCCACAGGTTCTCCATTCATAACAGTTGACATTTTCAATGATTCTGCCTATTTTCATTGTCTTTGTCTTTTTATTGCTGACCTTCATACCATATCTATTAGAACAGTTATTCAATTTAGTCAGAGAATCTTGCAGACTTCTAGCGAATTTATTTAGAAGTATAACATCGTCCGCATACAGCAAAGAGCTGACATTAACATCTCCAATTATGATATGTTTAATACCACTTTCCTTCATAATGTGATCCATATAGATAATGAATAATATAGGGGATAATGTACGGGGATAATGTACATCCTTGTCTCACAAAAGATTTAACATTAAAACATCTTCCTGTACTTCCTTCAATTCTAACTGCTGACTTACAACTCAAATAAAGACTAAGTATTGCTTGATATAATGCCCCATTGACACCATATAACTTAGCGTATTGAAAAGCTTCTCTCTTTTCCTTTTTTTCCAACTTTTCCTTTTTCATTGTGTCAGTAGCTTTCTCTAGAGCCTCAAAAAATTCCCCCACTTCTACCTTAGTAGAACCTTCTGTGGGAGTATAGGCACAAATAAGTCTCATTGTCCAGTTCCCCATTCTGATATTTGCCCAAATCACTCTACTTGACACTGCCTGCCATTCAAGAAGATGAGCCTCATATTTTGTGTTGAATACTATGGCTACTCCTTCTCTGCCTTGATTGTCATTGCCTGAATATAACATTTTGTATTTATTGCTCAGAAAGATCTCACCAGTTTTGGTCTTTTTTGTTTCAGTCACCCCTATTATGTCGATCTGGTACTTATCTAATTCCTCCGCTAGCTCCATTTCTTTGCCATTCAGGCTTCTTATGTTGATAGTACCGATCTTTAACTCTGGTGATGTTGAATTGGGGTGTGTTTTCAGATTTGTTCCAGTAGCTGACTTTTCGCTGTTCGCCTTGATTCACTGGTGAAAACAACGGGGGCCTTGTTTGACCTTGCGATGCCCCAGCCGGCATGAAATTTTGTCATGTTGTACCATCATTTTGTATTTTGGTTTAACCAATAGGAATACAATTTGGTCAGCTAAATCCCAAATTGCCAGCTCATCCTCGTTCGTTTAGTATCCAGGTGGATACCCAACAGGGTGCACCACGAGAAGGTGAGGATTGGACATTAAGTCAGAAGCCCTGGTTGGTCTCCGCATTCCTTGAAAGGCTATGTGGAGGTCTCCTCAAATAATAATGGATCATTTGAGTAGATAGCCCTCATCTATGGTAAAGTGATTGGATGGAGTCAAAGACCTTCTCACAATGACTCATTCCAATTGGTTTACCATAAAAAACAAGAGCTTTAACATAAAGGATCTGTTAACATTCCAACAGTTTCAGCTTTCAATTTATTGAACCAACTTCTCATCCTCTTCTTTCATGCCATCTACCTCCATTCTTTGGAACAGCTTTTCCCATGCAACTTTCTTGAAGGATTACAATTTCCAGCTTTTCAACAACAAATGCAACCTTCTTAATATCTGATATTTCTCACACTTTCATACTTTCCCCATTCCCTTTATCTTTCATTCTCCTGTTTGCTGTACTGCCACACGCTAACTGTTTCTTCTGTTGCTCTAGTTCTCATTTTATCCTGTGATGGACACCATGTAAGCATGATCTTTCACTCCTTGTGACTTTTAGCCACTTCTTTTATGCTCTCATTCATTCATATTTCAGCCATTCACTACTTCCACATTCTAACAGCATCAAGGGATATATCCATAACCAAGGTAGACACTTTGCCTCCAATTGGGAAGAGTGACCATGCAGTCTTGTTCTGGCAAGTTACTAATCATGCAGGATTCTCTGTCAAAAAAGGGTTTATGTTGAACTATAAAGCTGGTAATCATGACACACTTAGCAGGCATCTTGCAGCAGTGTGATGGCTTGAGAAGCTACAAGGAAAGAATGTTAGTAGTGCACGGAAAGCAGTCAATAATTGTTTGAGAGAAGCAATATTGGACTGATTACCTCAGGTTAGGAAGAGAAACCAAGCGGGGATGAAGTGAATAAGTATAGAGGCATAAAGTAAGAGTTGCAATCAGCATGCTGATTAGCAGTATAGAGTGTAAGCATGAATGGTGACTAATATGGTAAGAAAGCCTAAATCAGATTATGAGAGACAATTAGATAAGTAGGCCAAAAGTAAATTGAAAAAGTTTTTTCATTATGTAGTAGTTAAGAGGAAAAATGACTATGGTAGGATGATTTTAATCAATGATGATGGTAAGAAGGCGACAGAGGCAAAAGAAATTGTTGAGTTTCTGGGTAATCATTCTGCAAATGCCTATCATCCAGGTGGAGATTTTGCAGTTTGCTGATGTGATAGAGATACATGTCAAAATTGAAGTAGATGATTAGCATCAATAATTCCCCCACTTAGTACTAAGCTCATTGGAACATGTGCAGCTGCTGCTCAACATCCCTTCACAGTACACCTTGAAACCCACAGAACAAGTTTCATTTCCTCTTTCTTCATCCCTGCTACTGCTGTATTGTGGAACAGTCTTCCACCTGATGTGTTTCTCAAAGAATATACAGTCTTTTTAAATCATATGTAAACAAGTTCCTCCTTACCCAACCCACTACCGATATATAGTACTAATGTACTAAAGGTTGATCAGCCAACCTCTTGTGTATGGGCTCAACATGAAAATGAACAGAAGCTTCAGCATAGTGAAAAATACCAATGTGAATATAACAGTGGGACTGGATAGCACATCAGCCCATCCAGTGAATGTGTAAGAGAATTGGAATTGTCTCTGATGAAATCATTCTAAGTCTTAGTTCTGACAAGATTCCAAGAATGTGGGAAAGAGTATATGATAGTTCCATTACATAAAATTGGCTCCAAGACAGAAGAAGCAAACTACAGATCAATTAATATATCAGGAGAGGTCTATAAATTATTGGAAAAGTTTGTTAAAGGTAAAATCCAACAGTGGGTGAATAGGGATATGATTCTCTATAAGGGGCAGCATGGCTTTGTAAAGGGTAGTTGTCTTAGTAATTTATTCACATTTTACAATAAAATGACAGCAGCACTGGATAAAGAAAACAGCTACATCATGATACTGCTAAACTTTGCAAAGGCATTTGACAGAATACCACTGGAAAAACTATTGCAAAAGTTGATGCAAACGGGAATGGATATGCGGCTTGCAGCATAAATAAAGGAGTGGTTGACAGACAGACAGACATCAGAGAGTAGTATATGGTGAAGTGGAATCTAGGAGAATGATGGTGACTAGTGAAATACCTAAGGGATGTGTACTAGGGCCACTACCTACCCTAATTTGTATATCAATTATATAGGGAAAGATTTAAGAAGGAATATTCAGTTGTTTGCTAATGATGCAAAAATGGGGAGAGCAATAGTTGATAAAGGTGATGCATATACAAGGATTATGCAACTAAATTGACATTGTGGGAAAATGATAATAACTGTCAATTCAATGTGCAAAATATAAGTTATGCACTTCAGGTTGAAAAGGTTACATTCTGCATATCACATTGATGGTACTAGATTGCAGGAAATTGATGAGACTAGGAACTTGGAGATAATGGTGGACAGAGAGTTGAAGTTCACAGGACATATTGCAAAATTGATAAAATGTCTCAAAGTTACTTAGATCTTGAAAAACATGTTAACAAGTAAAGATAAGGAAGTTATTATCCCTCTTTATACAGCTACAATTCAGCCACATTGTGACTACTTTGCACAGGTTTGGTCATCTGGGTTTATTGAGAATCAGGTCTGTGGAATGCTCCTTATGAGGATAGATTGAAGTTCATGGGTTACAAAGTTTAGTTGAAAGGAAGAAAAGAATAGACATGATAGAAGCTTATAGGATATTAAAGAGGTTTTATAAAATTGATGCAAAGGAAATTTTTCAATACATGACAAACAGAAAGAGAACTTGGGGACATCTGTGGAAGTTGTGTGTAAGAGTGTGGTTAGTAAGGGTGTGCAGACTGGAGCTTTTGAATGAAGAGTGGTAAACGAGTGGAATGGATTGCCAGAATTAGTTGTGAGTGCTTTGATAGTAAATGAGTTTAAGGCATGATTTCATAGGCTTTGTGTATAAAAACGTTAATGTGGGTCTCCCGTGACGAGTCTCTGGACTCTTTGGAGCTACCATATAATAATGATATTACCAGATCCAGCACTTTGAATCATCTGGTGTCCTCTATAACATGTCATTTCAGGTAATTATCACTTAACAACTATATAATTTCCACTTCCATGTCCCTTTTACTTCTTCCAGTCTATGTCCCTACAGTTGAAGCCTCCCATAATAATGGCTTAAACTGCACTCATTGTGATAATTGCCATTACAGGGCATCAACATCTTTCTGTAGACCACCGGGAGTCCTATCTCACAATAGACAGCCTGAAATGAACCCTTTTTCCCACATCTAAAATACTCTTTCACTTCCGGTATGGAGGTAGCAGCATTTTTTTCTTCTGCAATACAGGTAATTTGGCTAGAATACCACATGCAATTTACAGTCATAACAAAGAATACTGATAGGATTATCTGTCCTATTACAAACAGTAATCTGACTAAACAGTAAACTTGACTATGACAGACAACTGAGCTTAACACACAAAAAAGGATGACAGGACAGAATATGACTGCTTATTTAAAAAAATAAAAAAATTCAAATGGCATGTATGCAATTTGAATTTTTGGGGAATTGAATTTCAACCAGTTCAGATGCATTGATATTTGATGCACATCACATTAAATATTTGTACATTGTTGCAATATAATTTTCTTTTAAAAAAAAGTCATTGAAATCAATAAAAAATTATTTTTATGGCTACTGAATTTTTATATATTCTACTGATGAGAACTTAGCAGTGACCAAGGGCTGCATTAGGTTAAAATGTCAATGCATAATAATAAAAATCTGTTTATTTACATAAAAAATTCATGTTTTATGATCATAATCATATTCCAGAAACATACAGGGATGAGTGATTAAAAGTATTACCCATCAATCTAAGTCTAAGTTGCTCTGGATAAACTGATGCAATTTCAACATCTAGAAGCTTTCTTGCTGCATTTGAAATCACAGTAAAATCAGAAGTATGAAATGGCAAAGACATGTGTCTTGTATAGCTATCAAATTTCACTGTTTTTATCTTCAACACCACAACTTTTCCCTACAAAGAATGAGATAAAAAATCAATATGCTGAAGATTATTTAGTTTACAGCTAAGTAATGCATATATAAGATTGCTTTAATATTACTTAAAGATATCATGATTCATGAAGATAGAAAAATTTCTATTTGTGCTTCTTTTAATTGGCAATGAATATAATTCAGCTTGTTTACCATAAATTGAATTATAAAAATGTTTTAAAATGAAATTATAATGCTTTTAATTCCATTAAGCATATTTTTATAAAGTAAGCAGTAGTAATATATAAAAGCAAAGAAATTATAGTATGATTTCTGTTAGTTTTGGAATGAGGATGGGAGGCCGTCACCAAAGGAATTAAAGGTCCTAACAAGAATAGGAAGAATAAAATCCTAGGTCTTGTAGTAAAGTTCCATACCAACATCATAGGGATTTCCCTGTCTGGTATGTATTATTATAGGCTGTAATAACTTTAGCTGTCATAATGGATATATCGGGCTTGTCTTGGATATGAACAGGAAGGGCATTAAATTTCCAGGATTCATAATTTTCCACAGTGCTGTTATTTTCAAACAGATACTCGTAGTGTTTCTGAAAGTAGTTGAGGAGATTCATGTATGGTGGTTGTCTTCTCTATTCACACAGAATTAGGTGAGAGTCCTTTCTTTATGAAATCTAGTGAACTTTCCAGTTCTATGTTATTTTGATATTTCTGATGATGCCATATCTATACAGTTGCATTGGTTTGATATGAAACTGCTTCTCTCTTTATACAGTTTTAATTTTTTCCTTTTTGAGGAAATCACATTCCTTTCTCCATTCCATCATGTTCTGTTTTACTGCTTCTGTTAATTTTGGCTGTATCCCAGTTCTGAGTAACACTATTCTGACTGGAACAGAGGATATGAAGTTTTGTTGAAAAGCTCAATGGGAAATCTAGCAGAAGTCTCCATGGATCTAGAACCAACCTTTACTTATTTCATGCAATGCAATTTAAGAAGGGACTGATTTATGATCTAACAACATGCTGATGTTTATTCTCACTAACTCTGTTCATGAGAGAAGAGAAAATATAAATTCATTCAAGCAGAATCAATACCTTGATTCACATAAGCCTGGAGATTAGGATTGTGACTCCTCCATACATTTACTAGTTGAGCATTGTCAATACTCACTTTTAATTATGCATATCCTGCTTTTACCTTTCTGGTACACTATATCAGAGAACAGTCGAATAACAATTCTTGGAAGAATCACTGTGAATGTTCTACTCAAAGAAGCATATACATTTATAAATTATCACACACACACACTCTCTCTTTCTCTCTTAATATTTCATGTCTACTGTCAAGATTTGTTCTTCTGCATCCTTTTGAATGTTACAGAGAGATTGAAGGAGTGGGGCAAGAATAACAACCCTCTATTCCAGCCCTGTTAGGCTTTCAAAGTTCTGTTAAGACACAAAGGTATCTATCTGTTATGGTTTTTATATGTTTACAAACGTCTCTTAGAGAAACAGCAACCTAATATTATGGCACGGCATTAGTTTCCATATGGCCTGTTTAACTGGGATTTGGAACCCACATACACTTAAGTAATGCCCGAGACCGCTAGACTGCCAGGTACTCAGAGAGCCAACCTAACTATTAGAATTCAGTCAAATGAGCAAATCACTGCCCAACACACACACACAAAAAAAAACATGAAAAAAATAAATACCAGAAAAGAGGGTGCCAAGAACCAAACACCAGTACATTTCATGATTAGATTATGTGTTTTTAGTTATTTAAAACTGAGTTGCATAGTGTCCTTGCACCATCATAACATAATCAAAGTCATCTCCCTTATTTCCATCAGTTCAGATAAGCCAGGTGGTACATATTGAGTGTGGTTTTTGAGGTGGTGGGCAAAATGGGTCACCTCAAAAACAAACACCCACCCACCCACCTAACCTGACTACCATCTCAAGAAACATTCCACCAATCTTGCCCACCACCTCAAAAAAACACACCTATCCACATGGTCCAACTCAAAAAAAAGCACACTATCATACATACCTGTCCTGCCTAAAAAACACCAATGTACAACATCACAATTATCATTAAAAAAACTCCATTTTCTAATATAACACATACACAAACTGTAGAAAAAGAGAAATTCATGAAAATAAATATAACACAACAACAAACAAAAATACATTAAAAAAATAACATCGCAACAAACCCACTTCAAGAAACTCTACTAATAAAATAACTCATGACAATTTCAGTAAAAAAAAACCTGCATGATTGTTTCCATTCTTCTGTACAGCAGTACACTGGTAGTGTCTTTTAGGTGGTGCATTGATTGCTTGAGTGATGTCACCTATGATCATGGAAAGTAGGCCATTGTTATTATACTTTGGCCTAAATCATTTCTGATATTTATACAGGATGAGAATCTACCAAACTTTTGGTGGTGGGGGGGGGGGGATAGAGAAGTCAGTCTAACAGGGCTTCAGAATGTTCTTGACAAGATGTTCATGTTTAAAACTGCTTTATTCTTAATTATAAGCAGTTTTAAACATGAACATCTTGTCAAGAACATTCTGAACCCCTGTTAAAATCTGGAAGTACTTTTAGAGTCAAAAGGAGACTGAATGTAAAAAAAATACAAGACAACAATATTCTACGAAAATAACTAGAACTAGATAAAAACCTGAAGGAACTACCAAAACAGAATATAAATATCGAAGAACATTGGTGCAAATTAAAGGAAATAATATTAAATTCGGCAGAAAAAACAATAGATTACACAGAAAGAGAAAGTAAAAAGGATTGGATCTTGAATAAAGTAAAAAGGTTAAGCGATCAAAGGAAAAGCATGAAACTAAAACAGAACTATAACAGAAATCAATATAATAGATTAACCAGAGAAATTAGAAAACTAGTTAAAAGAGACAAGAATAACTGGTTAGAAGAAAAATGCAAAATGGCAGAAAAGCATAGCTTTTCTGCCATTTTGCCTTCATGGATTATATAAACAAATAGATCAAATTAGTAAGACACGGACAACAAAAATTATAATGATCAAAAACAAAGAGGGACAACTAATTAAAAGTAAAACAAAAAGAATGGCCAGATGGGAAGAATACTTCAAAGATTTATATAATAAAAACAGCTCCCAGGATATTACGATTCCAGCCAATGAAATGGAAGAGGAAACAAATATCTTTACCAAAGAAATAATAGCACACAACATAGAAAAACTCAAAACTAGGAAAGCACCTGGCATTGATCAAATACATGCAGAATTCTTAAAAGCAGGAAAGGAATAACTTTTGGAACCATTAAAAACATTATTTGAAAGGATCTACAAAAACGAAGCAGTGCCTACTGATTGGACCAAATCAGTCATAACCTCCTATGTACAAAAAAGGAGATAAAACAGAATGCAATAATTACAGAGGCATTATTAGCCTCCTCAGTATTCCAAGTAAAGTTCTTACGAAAGTACTCCAAAAACAAATTAAGCAATATATAGAACTGGCACTAGGAGAAGAACAAGCAGGTTTCAGACCAGGACGAAGCACAATTGATCAACTATTCACCTTAAGACAGCTAATAGAAAAGACACTGGAGTACAACCAAAGTTGCTACATAAATTTCATAGACTTTCGTCAGGCATTTGATTCAATCCGTGGAAGAGAACTATGGAAAACTATGGAAGAATTTGGAATTCCCAACATAAGAATAATAAAGGATCTGTATGAGAAATCTGAAAGTGCAGTATGAATGGAGGACACCATAACAAACTGGTACCACACAGAGAGCGGAGTAAGACATGGATGCAATCTGTCACCAGACCTGTTCAATCTTACACTGGAAGAAGCAACCAATAAGGCCTTAAACAATGAAGACTCCGGAATCAAAATATATGGGAAAAATGTGACAAATTTAAAATTTGCAGACAACATTGCATTACTTGCAAGCACAGAAGAAAATCTACAGCGAATTTCTGATAAAATAAAGGAGGAGTGTATAAATCTGGATTAAACATAAATATAGATAAAAAAAAATTATGCAAATAGGAAAAAGAAGCATCAATCTGAAAACTGAAATTGATAGTAAGAATCTAGAGCAGGTAGAAAACTTCACCTACCTTGGAGGAGTTATTGAGTACAATGGTGAAATTATAAAAGATATAAACAGACGAATCAGTCAAGCATTCCAAACTTTTGGACGACTTAATAAAATATGGAAGGCAAGAGACATAAAACAAGTAAAAAAAAGTAAGAATCTATGAAACAATGGTCCTCCCAATACTCCTCTATGGAAGTGAATGCTGGAATCTCAAAAAGGCTGAAGAGAAAAAATTATTAGTTACTGAAATGGGTTGGCTAAGAAGATTACTTGGAGTATCTCTGCTGGATCGACTAAGAAACGAAGACATAAGGAAACGACTAAAACAAGAAATAACAATAATAGACAAAATCAAAGAAAGAAGACTGTGATGGTTTGACCATGTGACCAGAATGGGAACAGAAAGACTATCATCTAAAGCCCTGAATACAACGATGGAAGGTAAAAGAGCCAAAGGACGGCCCAGAATTAGATGGATAGACAAAATAAAAGAGGACCTGAAAACCAAATCACAACAAGCGACACCAAACTGGACAGAATTGTTCAGACTCTCCCGGGACAGACGGAAGTGGAAAGAGTTCATTCGGCCTTATCATCATCCACATAGATGATGGAAGAGAGAAGAAGAAGAAGAAAACTGCTTATATGGAGAAGATGGGCCATGTTCCAGAGGAAACTGTGTTTAGTTTTACAATATCATATTGTGCAAGATCAGGCTTTTGAGGTTTAAGGTATTCAATGTAGTAGTGATGTCTCTAATCTTTTTATCCACAGAATAGCCTTATCCGAAATGTATCAAATTGAATTCACAAGGAAAAACACCAGCCGAGACAGAGACAAAACTCTTTTGTAGTTGGTAAGAGATTAGAAATTTTATTGATAGGAAAATACGTATCAGGTAAAACTTCAAGATTCTGCCTACTTGACAGAAACGTATCGAACTGAAACCTTGAGGGTAGGAGCCTATTAACTACTGTATGATTAGAGTTGTAGTCATTTGATTCCGTTAAAATTCTGATAGGGAGAAGCTCATGACTAGCTCTTTTTGAGAATCATTCACAGACTCAAATAAAAATATGATTTATTATATTGAGGACCACAAAAATATACCATTGGAAAACCTCCTAATGAGAAATGGGTAACTAACATGTCTGGACGTGCAATGACTGATGCTGAGTCTAGCCATGCTGTTTAAAGGATGTGATTTTGCCTTTGTATCTAAAGCCATTTTCTATCTTGATTTTTTGCACAACACTGAATGTAATCTTTCTGTCCTTTTAATTGATGGTGATAATTGATGGTGATACTAATAGAATATGCTTTGAAATAACTGCTTCACTATTTAAAGGCATGTTACCACTTTCTGATTTATCCAGGACCGAATTCCAAGTACTCACTTTCACTGGAAAAAAAAAAAAAAAACACTTAATTATTGCAAAAGTAGATAAAGGAAAAGTCATAATGGATAAAAACTATTATGAGAGGAAGATAAAACTACTTATCAAGAAATAAGTTCTAACCCTACCAAATAACTCTATGCAGATTAGACAACTGAATAAGCTCCTACAATGAAGCTGTTTATCTGGGATGACAATACGATGAAGAAACTAAGCGCTCATTTTGGAAGGATGCCTCGTTTATATGGTCTTCCACATATACATAAAGAAGGCTGCCCTGTTAGATCTTTCAAGAATACTGTAACACTGTCATAGCAATACAGGATTCCAATCAGGTTTATTTCTATCATTTCCAAACCCAAAAGCAGAATTTTGAAGAAGTTTTATCTGATCTCCAATTGTTTCCTTATCAACAAAATTTCTAATCTATTACCAAGATACAAAAGAAAAACTTTGTCTCAGTCTCTAGCTGCTGTTTTTTTCTTGTAAATATGATTAACATGCTTTGAACAGACTGTGGAAAAAAAGAGTAGCAAACATCAGTACTACGCTGAATATTCAGTTGCCTCTTCATAGAAGCAGTTTTAAATATAAACAACTCTTTGGATTTATATTTTATATATCTTTCTGATGCACAGCTCATTATTATTAGTTAACACAGCATGGTGTTTTTATTTGTTAACACATCACTGATTTGTTATGTATTCTATCTCTTTGAATTGCTTGTTTCTTCACACACTGATGATGTTGTTGGTTGGTTTATAGTATTGAAGCAAGAACACCAAAGGTCATACTATGTCATAGCATAGGCTACAACTGATGATATACTGTTATTTTCTGTACGAAATATTCTAATTTAATAAAGTTATTTACTGTGTCTGCTATGTTTTCTCCATTGATTACGCAATTATGAAGATAAATTAACCATTGTAATATCATTACCAATTTTGGCAGAGGGCTATTATGTAGTTAAGTAGGTAAGACAAGTGCAATTTTGTGTAATAACTGATAACAATGCTTATATTGGAGTATAATTTTGTTTATTTTGCAAATTTGAAGTTTAGAGGTGCAAGAGGAGAGTGTGTTCCAAATACTGAGTACTCTGGATGTCAGTAAAGCTGTGGAACTGGATGGTATTTCACCATGGGTTTTGAGAGAATGTGCTAAAGAACTGACAGCACTGTTGACCTGGATTTTCAACGAAAGTCTAGCTATGGGAAAGGTAGCAGGGAATGGAAGGAAGGTAAGATAGTGCCATTGCATAAGGACGGTAGCAGACTGGAAGTGTCTAATTATAGGCCAGTTTGTGTGTCATCAGTAGTTAGCAAGACCTTGGAGAAAGTAGTGAGGGACCACATACAGTGTTGGGTAGATAAGGGTAATGTTATCTGTCAGAATCAACATGGATTTGTTAAGGGGCACTCTTGCTTTAGTAATATGATTGCAGGGAAAGGCATATACTGCCACTTTTTTTTATTTTGCAAAGGCATTTGATAGGGTACCACATGATAAACTGATACTTAAGTTGCAGCACATGGGTTTAGTCAAATAGATTCAGGATTGGCTGTCTGATAGGTATCAGAGAGTTGTGTATGGTGGGACAATATCAAGGAGGCAGAGAGTTACAAGTGGGGGTTTCACAGGACTCAGTACTGGGACCTGTATTGTTTAACCTTTATATCAATGGCATTGTCAATGGATTGCAAGGGGACATTCAGTTGTTTGCAGACGATGTGAAGCTGGGCAGGATTATTAGTAATAGTGCAGATGTGGCAGTCCTGCAAGAGGATTTGAATAAACTGGACAGATGGGCAAATGAATGGGGTGTCGGTTTAATGCAGCAACATGTAAAGTCTTGAAGTTTGGGATACATCGATGGGAGGAGCTGTACTGGAGGAAGTAGGGGAGACAAGAGATCTGGAGGTGATGATTGATAGAAAAATGAAATTCAAGGAACATATTGCAAAGGTGTTGATGGTAACCCAAAGGATTGCTGCAATACTGAGAAGGATGCTTACCTGTAGAGATAAAAAAAGAGTTATCGTTCCATTGTATAAGACCTTGATCACACCAGACTTAGACTATTGTTCTCAAATTTGGTCCCCAGGATTTGAAGGGGATAAATTAACTGTGGAAAAGGTACAGAGGCAGATAACAAAGATGGTTTCAGGACTGTACAATGTTAGTTATGAGGATCGGCAGAGTTTGGTAGCTGGAAGAAGGAAAGGTGATATGATCGAGACTTTTAAACTGTTGAGAGGTAGTTACAGTGTTGACACTGGAGTTCTCTTGGGAACAGCAGGAAGGAGTAATAACAAGGGGCCATACCTGGAAGTTTCAAAAGGAAGCTGTGGGCAAGAGGGTGAAGAGTGGTTTCTTTGAATGGAGGGTGGTTTGTCTGATAGAGTGGTGAGAGTAAGAACGGTCAATGAGTTCAAGGAGTGGTATGATAGTCTGTGTTTCCTAGGCCTGAATAATAATAATAATAATTTTTGATAGCTTAATGTATGTGTGTAAATGTTGGCTTTGTGGATTTGTTACTTGACTTTTTTTTTCATTAAATTTTGAATCTTTCCTGAACACAATGGTGCTATGCATGAGGTCTACATATCTTGTGGTGAATGGATCAAATGCTGTTAATGACACAGACTTTCAAAAATTGTTTTCAATACAGGGAGTGCAACATGTATGCATGCATGGTGAAATGTGAAAGATCTGTTTGTGCGGAGAGATTACATAGGAGAAGAGAGAAGGTATGGATTTGTAGAAAGTGCAATATTTTATTAGAATGCAAGTTATTAATGAATGCAAAACAGTATGAAGGAATGAAAGTTAGCATAAATGAAAGAAATTAAATGGAACAAAAGCTAGTGAGACTGAGGGGGGTGAAAGAATACAAGAATGAAGAAATGAAAGTAATTGGTATGGAAGTGAAAGGATGTAGGAATGAGGAAATGGATGAAAGGTGCCAGAAAGAGAGCAACAAAGAATGAAACTGCCAAAATGCAAAATTAAAGAAAGAGTTGTTCAAAATAAAAAATGAAATAGAATATGCAGAGTGATATTAGACATTTAGTGAAAACAACTTTTTCTTCAAATCTTAAAAAGAGTGCAAAAAATAGCATGAAAGAAAACTGAGAAAAACAGGTAATGAGTGACTAGAATAGCAGTCTGTGGAGATTCCATCGTTAGTGAACTGGTTAATGCAGTGTTTCTCAACCTTCTTTCATGTGTGTCCCATTTTTTAATATTACTTTTTGTGGAGCTACCCCCCCCCTGCAATTCTTGTGTTGAGACACTGACAAAACCCATAAAAGTTAGCAAAAAAACTAGGAATTAATTAAAATTTTTAAGTATTCATACAAATTTAAATACCTCATCAAATCTTTCAAAAATTGTATAGTCTGGCATCACTGCATAGACCGTTGAATCATATCGGCTTTTCGGAAACATTCGTGATTTCATCACAGGAAGTCTCAAATGTTCTGGAAATGTTTCTGAAGCAGCAGTAAAACTGCAACAGTGACCAACAATGAGAAGTCGATGGTCGGCATTATTTACACTCCTATTCTCAACGACTGTGATACACGGTATATAAACAATCTTTTCTAGTGTAGAAAAATGAATAAATTTTTAATTGGACATAAGTGGGCATCTGACAACTGTGGAATGTCGATGTCAACAAATTCAGGTTCACAGAATTATCACTCCAAAAGACTGAAGTAAATGATGAAGAAAGACCACTGTGTGTTATTTGTTTGAAAATTTTGGCAGCTGATGGCATGAAATCGAATAAACTTAAAATACATTTGGAAACACTTCGTAAGGTGTATGTTAACAAACCAAGAAAGGTCTTTGCTGCCAAACTGAAATGTTTTGAAAAGCAAAAATCTAGCAACAAAAAAAGCTTTGTCTGTAAATGAAGAAAGCTTTACTAGCTTCTAACAAAGTTCCATATAAAATAGCTAGGTGCAAAAAACCCCATACTATTGGAGAAGACCTAATTCTGCTAGCTGCAATTGATATTGTGGAAACTATGCTTGGAGAAAGTTTTACTAAACAACTATGATGCATACCTCTATTAAATGATACGGCTGCTTGGCAAATTGGTGATATATGTGAAGATATGTAGCAACAACTTTTGTCGAAGCTTTGTGACCAATTATTCTCAATTCAACTTGATGAGGCAATAAAGATTGTCATTTAATTGCTTATGTTTGATTTTGTGATGGATTATCAGCAGTTGAAGAGTTATTGTTTTGTAACCCAATAGAGAGAAGAGCCACAGTACTTGAATTGTTCAAAATATTGGACGATTTTATATGCAAGGTAATCATACAGTGGAAAACTGTCTTGGAATTTGCACTGATAGTGTTCGAGTTATATCTGCAAGGTTTAAAAGTTTACAAGCCCTTGTGAGGGAAAAATCCCCACAATGTATTTGGACACATTGCATGATTCATAGAGAAGCTCTTGCTGCAAAGGAAACAAGTCCTAGTCTGAACATTGTGTTAACAACAGTTATAACTATGGCGAAATATATAAAAATGAGATCCTTAAAATCAAGATTGTTTTCTGAAGTTTGCAAAGACATGGCTGGAACAGTCAGCATTACTATTTTACTGTGAGACATGATGGAAAATGTTTACAACATGTTTACGAATTAAGAGATGAAATAGCAATCTTCTTGGAAGAGGAAAATCATGAAGAAGCAGGGAAGTTCAGAGACTACTTATTTGTGATGAAATTGAGCTACTTGGTGAACATATTCAAGAAACTAAATATATTAAACCTGCAACTCCAAGGAAAAAATACACATATCTTAGAGATGAGTGACAAAATTAATGCTTTTTGTAAAAAAACTAGTAGAGTTATGGAACAAAAAGAAGAGCAATACATCAAAGTTTATTTGCAACTATTGAAAATAATTTAGCAATGCTGACGAAGAATTTTAGAAACTATTTTCCAACTGACAACAACATAATGACAGTGCACGAGTGGAAAATGGGTTTCTAACCCATTTGAAATGGATTAGAAAGCCATTTCAAATTACCCCTGAGGGTTTCTCAATTGAAAAAGAAGAACAATTTATAGACTTCATATCAAGCAGTGAGATCAACTACATGAAAAACCTTCTGTTTTTCATGTACTATAACTATCATAATATCCTGTTCACCCCCCTGAGGGTACACATCAGGAATTTGATAATTTTCCATGTTAAATCCCTTTCACTATTGGATTAGAAGAAACTGTTTCTATAAGTTCAGCGTCTATTCTTTTCCTAGAACAAATCATTACAAACAACCATAAACTTGATAACTAAATTTCAGTTAGAATGGCAGCAAGATGGAAAGTTTTTAGCCATTACAGAGAGCTTTTTAAAAGCAATTTACAAAACTGCCGAAAAAGAAAGGAAAGCTCTACAACTAGTGTGTACCCCCCCTCCCAACAATGACCTATGGTAGTGAAACATGGAGTCTGACAAAAAAGCACCTAGAGAAACTGAAAAGAACACAAAGAAACATGGAAAGAGAAATTTTGGGAATAATCCAGTTAGATAAAAAGAATAATACTTGGATAAGGAATCAAACATAGATAATGGACATGCATTAGTAATTAAAGGCAACAAATGGCACTGGGCAGGACATGTGATGGGAATATCTGACAACAGATGGACAAAGATAACAAAATGGATGCCAAGAATTGGTTATCAGAAACCAGGTAGACTAGTGGTTAGATGGTAAGATGAGATAACAAGATACTATTGACATTTATGGTGGAGAGATGACCAAGATCAGCTGAAATGAAAGAAGCATGAGAGGCATTCATCCAGCAGTGGACTGAAAACAGCTGATGATAATGAACCTCTGATGTGACTTGTGTAATAAAAATTTAAACTATTGACTATTTTATTCTGTTTTATCTTTAAGTACTTCAGCAAAATTTCAGACAGACTAAATAAAATTTAGTCTGTCTGAAAGTTGAAATGATATGATCCAGCAAATTCTGAGCAAAATTACTGCATATGACTCAAGTAACAGAGGAAGTTCAGCTCACCAAATGTTTATGTTTGACACCCCTGCTTAGTTTCATAATTCATATTAGTACTGTTTCATATTAGTACTGAGGCTATGTGTGTGGATAAATGTGAGTAAAAGAATTTTTTAAAAGCACCATGCTCACTTGATGTAGATTATTGGTTATCCTGGCATTCATAACCAATTTATTTAATAATCCAAAGGAAAAAAATATCTGTAAAAAAATGTTTTTTTTTTTTTTTTTTTAACTTCATTACAGTAACATGAAAATGGTTTCCTTTTCTAATAACTATAAGAAAATAAAACTATTTCAGTTTCTAACAATTAGAATAATTAGAAAATGAAATATGCTATAGAAAATTGTCAGGATTGGAAAATTTTAAAAAGTTTACCATAATTCCTGAGGATTTAAGATCATCAACTAATTCTGCACATAAATCCTTACATTTGCTATGCAATTCATCTGGAGAATGAAGTTCTCTGAAAGTTTCTTCCACTCCTTTACTCTTCCTTGATGAATCACTAGAGCAAAACATCAAAAGTTGGATTATTATATATGGAGAATGAATGTTAAATTCTTGCATTTGACAGAATATTGAATGGAAAATTATGACAAAAGTTTCAGCAAATGGGAATAAATATGAAGTTGGTAGCATGGATAATGATTTGTGAATGACAGAAAGACACTAGAGAGTAGTATATGGTGGAGCTGAGTCTAGGAGAATGAGAGTTACAAGTGGAATACCTCAGAGTTCTGTACTAGGGACAATACTCTTTAATTTGATAATGATACAGGGAAAGATTTAAAGGATGAGGGATATTTAGGTGTTTAATGATGTTGGAATGATGCTGTCCCCAGTCAACAACTGGTCGTCGTCATCGTCCGGTAGCATCCTCTAGCAAGAGGGCTGCAGCAGATGAGCAGCTCTTCTCCATTTCTCTGTCTGTCGCTTCCATCATTCTGAAACCAGTCCATTCCACGATGTCATTAAACCACTCTCTAGTTGGTCTTCCGTGTCTTCTCTTCCCCTCAACTTTCCCTTGTAATATAGTTCTTGTCAGGTGTCCTGAAGAACCTCTCAGAAGATGTCCTGCAAATCTAGTCTTTCTTTGCATAATATTCTTTAACAGTGTTCTTTCCATCCCAACTCGTCTTAAAACTTCTTGATTTGATATTCTTTCTGTATAGCTAATCTTTTCCATCTTTCTATAACACCACATTTCCAATGCATTAATTCTTTCCATATCTCTCTTTCTTAGTGTCCATGACTCACTTCCATAACTTGCAATACTCCAAACTGTTGCTTTAACTATTCCAATTCTAACGCCTATTTTAGTGTTCTTGTTTATTAAAATTCTTTTCATTTCCATAAATGCCAATTTAGCTTTGCCTATTCTATTTCTAATGTCCAACTCTGAAGTTCCTTTCTCTGAGATCCAGCTACCTAAATATTGAAATCTTTCCTCCACATCTTATTTTTACATTATCTCCTATTTTTCTACCCATTATCATTATCTTGGTCTTTTTTGTGTTAATTCTTAGTCCATACTCTTTACAAGAGTTTTCAATTCTTTGAATAATTTGTTGTAACCCATTTTCACTTTCTGCCATCACTACTACATCATCCGCATATCTTAAGTTATTAATGATTCTTCCGTTTATTTTTATTCCTTCTTCTACATCCTCAAGTGCCTCTCTAAACATTTGTTCACTATAAAAGTTAAACAATAATGGTGATAACTTGCATCCTTGTCTGACACCTCTCTCCACCAGGAATTCTCCTGTTTCCTCTCCATTTACACATACTGACACTATTTGTGACCAATATCTCTTTAAAATTTCCTAGTCATAAGAGTCAATATCAGTATTTTCTAGAATGTCAAAATGCCTTTCATGTTTCACTGTATCAAATGCCTTTTCAAAATCTAGAAATCCCAAAAACAACTTTCCACCATGGTTTAGTGTTTTCTCCCCAATAATTCTTAGACAAGTTATAGCCTCTCTAGTTCCTCTGTTGGTTCTGAATCCAAACTGTTCCTCATTCTTTTCTTTTTCTATTTTATTCCTAATTCTCTCTAAAATTATTTGCACCAGAATTTTTGCTGTGTGAGTTATAAGACTTATCGTTCTAAAATTGTTACAGTCTAAAACTCCCGTCTTTTTTGGAATGAGGATAAAAATTGATCTTCTAAACTCCTCTGGTAATTCTTGTCCTTCATAAATTCCGTTAATAATTTGCCATAACACTTCCATACCTTTTTCACCTATATTCCTTATAAGTTCTATCTGTATACCATCTATTCCAGGGGATTTTCCTTCTTTCATCTTTTGAATTGCTAGATTCAATTCCTCCCTCATGATGCACAGTCTCTGCCCACTATGTTCTTTCCTTTGATTTTCTCCTCTTTCCCTGTCTTCGTAAAGTTTACTTACATATTCTCCCCATCTCTGTAATATCTTCTCTTTTTCTATCAGAATTTCACCTCTTTCATTCTTGATTGCTCCAGTCCTTAGCATCTTTCTCCTGGAGACAGCAATAATTGTTAAATGTGATACTAATATTCTGCAGGATGATTTAAATTAATTGGCATTCTGGGTGAAGTATAATGGTTATCAATTTAATGCTACAAAATATAAAGTAATGTATTTTGAGTTGAAGCAATTATATATTGTGTATCAGAGTATGTAATTGTTTTTGAGGCTAGGAACTTGGGTGTAATGGTGGACATGATTCTGCCACGTTTGACTACTGTTCGTGGATTTTGTCACTTGGGTTTCTTGGGGATCAGATGGTAGAGAGGATCCAGAAACAAGTGACCAAGCTAGTGACAGGTCTGTTGAATGCTCCGTATGAGGAAAGGTCAAAGGTATGTGATTTACAAAGTTTAGTTGATGGAATAGAAAAGAAGGAACATGATAGAAACTTACAAGTTATAACAGGGGCTCTTTAAGATTGACACAAAACAAATTTTTCAATATAAGGCAAACAGAGAGAAAACTGGGGACGGGGTACCCTGGAAGTTGTGTAAGAATGTAGGTTACAAAGGGTGTATGGATTACATATTATGCTTGGAGATTTGTGAATGAGTGGAATGGATTGCCAGAATTAGTTGTGAGTGTCCTGACAATGAATGAGTTTAAGGCTCAAGCAATGAATCTTCTGATTCCATGGAGATAAAACCTGTAAATAGTGATGATGATGATAATAATATAAACATGACTAGTATGAAGATATTTGCCAAACTTGTTAGGGAGTTGTAAAATTTACTATCTTTCCACAGATATAAAAAATAAAAATTTGCGCAATTTTTTTCATAAAATAATTGTGAAAATAAGATACCACGAGTTTGTTACTGCCAGCCTATTAATAGTAATAATCATGTGTTGTGATGGTCATAATGTTTTTTTTTTTTTTTTTTTCCAATTTCTGAAAAAAGGAATTAATCTATATCAGAACATTCTGGTATTTTAAATAGGCAATAGCTTGAGATAAAAACTGACACTGACAACACTAAGAGAAAAACATGATCATTTTCAAGTTTTATTAAGAATAAAATAAAGGAAAATATTAAATCTTAAAACTTGACTTTCCAAAAAAACACTTTGGAGACTGCTACTTATTCACCTTTTCAGCTCAGTATAACCAAGTCCAAGAGAAACTCTAATGTAGAAATGGGATGATGTAGGGGTAAATAATAAACAGAGTTCACCTCTTTTATTCCAAAGATCTTGGCAAGTTTTAATGCCAAGGCTATTTAACAGCTGGCCTTGAACTGGACCTATTCCAGATACCTAAAAAAAAAAAAAAAAAAACTTACCATAATGGTGGTTCATAATGACTTATTAAAAGAATAAACTAAGAAATATAATTTTTTTTTTTTTCAAAAAATGCATAATTCTATAAACTATAATCTAGTATTTTTTGAATAAATGCAAAAAGAAATGAAAGATGCACAAGAAAATCCAAATCACCTAATGATTTCAGGGGCCTAAAAGAAAGCTTTGAGGCACATCCCAGTTCTACCTGTCCATCCACCCATCAACATATTTCAGTGCTTATACAGACCTTCATTAGAGGAGGAATATAAAGAGATGATAAATAAAGCTGATTATATTAGGATCCTACAAATATAAAGTGGACGTTAATATATATTAGTAATTATCTGAGAAATCATGACCCCATACAGTAAGTGTATACACACACACACACGCGCGCACATTGGTTTCCACAAATTAAGAAACAATGAAAAATTGCAATAACTCAGGGGGGGGGAACATATGATAATCATGTACATTATATAAAAAGAGTCTTATATACAAATGAGTGGTATATGCAAATGAACCATGGCCTAAAAGTGGGCGTTTTGGAGTGGTTTCCATTTCATGTCTGGTGAAAACAAGACATTTCATGATAGCAAAATTCTTGGAAGAGGCTGCAAGGCATCATTCAACTGATGAATTCAGACGGCCAGCCTTCGTAAGACTAGAGGTCAGCCAAAGTCAGGTGGAAGTAGGAAGATAATTGTGAGTTGTTGTTCCATGGTTCACAGACTGTAGAATCAATTCCAATAATCACAAACAGAATCTCAGAGATATAGTGAAGGAAGGCATGTGCTACAACTGCAGGAGTGACTGATATCTCTGATTATCTGCTCATCAAACCAGGAGTGCTATCTCCAAATCAGCTATGATCTGATCTCACATTGGGTATAGGAACATTGATACCTGCTTCCACTGTATGCAGGGAACTTCACAAAGGTGGTCTGTATGTCCTATCCCCATTCCACATCCACAAGAGAGATCATATGAAACGAACCAGGCTCAAAATCAATTGGGGGGGGGGTATTGTTTATGTTGCTCCCACCTACAAAATGTTATTTGCAAGCCCATAATATATTTTGTACTGTGGATGGGTTAAAGATTTTTTTTTCATTTTTATCAATTTCATATATGTATATATATTTTTTGTATTTTTAAATTCATTTTTTAAGTCCAGAAACCCTACTATAGAGACCAAGCATGGAAATTTTTCAAGCCACTTCAGGCCTCCAAAAGCAGGCAGTGGTCTCACACAGGGTAATGAAGTTCATCTCTCACCTAAAGACAATCACAAACATCCATGTCCACAGCAGGATTCAAACCCACAGCCTGTTGGCTGGGGAGAGCAAGTAAGCTAACCATTCAACCAACCAGGCCATCTACTTACAGATAGTCTCGATTTGCTTTAAAAAAAAATAATATCAAGTGTGCTATGATCTGGAGAGAAAACCAAGGACACATATATGTAAAAGGAACATTTATAGTGGAGGTAGTGTGATGGTTTGGGGAGGCATCTCATTCAGTGGACTCGCAGACCTTCATATGTGCCCTAGCAGAAAAATGAATTCTGCAACTTATAGAGATGAAGTGCAAATAGGGATACATTTATCCCAAGAGATGACAATGCCTGTCTTCACTGAATGAAGCTTGTGGATCAATAACCTCAAGATGAGACTATTGTAAATATGGACTGGCCAGCCAGGTCTCCTGAACTTAATACAATTGAGCATGTCTGGGATACCCTAGGTAGATATGTTGCTGTTCTCAATCCTGCTTCCCCAAAATCTTGAGGGACAGACTGGGAAAGTTGAAGGAGTAATGGTTGCTATTATTACATTTGATGGTAGATGACATTCATTGTCTGGTGTAAGACTACCATCCTGCTTAACGGAGGAATGAAGGGGGGGGTGAAAAAGTTCAAATTTTTTTTCTCTAGAGCAAGATTTCTGGACCAGGTGAAAAATGAAGAAAAATTAAAAAAAAAAAAAAAAAAGGAAAAAAAATCCTAAATCATCCACTGTACAAATATATCATATGTTTTAAAAAAAAACCAACAGCTCTGAGGGATGACCACATTCATTACTGAGGCACTTTGACAATCTCATTTGAACTTCTTGTTTTTGACCACTGTCTTCATGTACCTATTTGTTATTGAATTAAAGTATTTATTTACAGTTTTGTGAGTGTTTCTTTTTAATGTAGTTCCCAGGGGATGGGTTAGGATTTTTTTTTTTCACTTCCCATATCATACCATTTTTCATTGAATTTCATAAAAATTCATCATACAGTTTTTGAATTATCGTAAATTCTTCTCTTTGTTCCTAAATTTATGGAAAAAAACAGTGTATATACACTTACACACACACACAAGCTTATTTTACATAATTTCTCAGACACACACAGACGTGTGTGTGTGTCTGAGAAATTATGTAATAAAGTGTGTACACACTTTATTGTGTACAGTTATGATTTTTCAAATAATTACTAGTATATAATAGTGTCTACTTTATATCTGAAAGATCCTATACTATAATCAGCTTTAGTTATCATCTCCTTGTATTCTTCTAATAAAGATCAGTGAGCACTGAAATATATTGATGGTTGGATCAGGGATGTGCCCAAAGCTTTCTTATAGGTTTCTTTGAACTCATAATGAAATCACTCGTTTGTGCAGTTTCCGTTTCGTTTGGTATTTATTCAAAAACTACTATATATGTGTCTGTGTACACACTCACAAATAATATGATGATTTCTATCATTACTGTATTGAGAAATTCATTTACTATCTGGTTGACTCATTAATCAAATACTGTTAGATAGTACTGGTGGTTCAAAGATTCATTTGACAGGTTATTCAAGGACCAGTAAACTAAGAATTTCAGATTTGAATATTTGAAAGAGATCAATATATATTAAAATGTAAACTTTGCTACCATACAGATATGGGGGAATCAGTTCATGTGAATAAACTAAAGGCAGATAGAAATCAATACTTTTTTTATGTGAATACCCCTCATGAAACATTGTTATAGTACTTTAGTACTTTGGATAATCTGAAAACCACGGTTCTAGAGACTGAACACAGAAGCTTTTACAAGCCATTTCAGGCTACCAATAAGCAGGACGGTGGTCTCAGACTGAGTGATGAAATTTATCTACTGCCTAAAGATATTCAAACCCACAAAACGTGGGTTTGAATATCTTTAAGTGAATATATTGTTAAGTGGTACTGTTGGAGGTGGTATCAGAGAACAATATAACCAATTCAAGTCATCATCATCACGAATCATGGGCTCACTGCCCGTTGGTGTCCGATGCCTCCTTCACCTTTCTTTATCCGGTGCACAGTGTCGCAGTTTCTGTATATCCATTCCACACCAGTCCTTTATGTCGTCTACCTCTTCTGCTCACACATCCATAATTCCAAACATGAATGTCTTTATCTTCCGGTCCTCACTCATTCTGCAGATGTGTCCAAATAATTGTAGCTTCCATTTTATAATCTTCTGCATTAGATTCTCATTTGGTTGTATCTTCCGATAGAGCTCTTCATTTGGGACTTTCTGTACCCATCCTATTCTTAGAATCTAACTGTAACAAGTGCTTTCAAATGCCAAAATTATTTTTCTTGATTCCTTATTACCCACATTTCAGATCCATACAGTACACCACTAAAGATGCATGTTTCCAGTACTCTTAGTTTTGTTTGCAGGCTGATCACTTTACTTTTCTAGATGTTATGAAAAGATGTTTTCCAGATGTTATCTGCCTTCAGATTTGTTCTTCCCTTTCCAAGCCTGGTCTTTATTTCTTTTTTTACAGTCCAAATCTTGTCATCTTACTTCTTCCCAAATATGTGAATTGTTCTACATTTTCTATATCAGTTACATCCACTTGTATCTTTTGTTTCATGTTCTTCTCACCAAATATCATCCTCTTTGTTTTTTCCAAGTTCATAACAAGTACAAATCTTTTCCTTTCCTCATTTAACAGTCTCAATGTTTTTTTGTAGTTCTCTTTCACCTTCTTCAAGTACTGAATGTTTAATTATTTGAAGCTCAGATAGTTGAGTGATTATTGTGTTTGTGTGGTACATAGATATATAGTTCATGTACAGAAATGGATTGCATAAGGAGATTAAAAGAATGATAACTGGAAAGAGACCTCCATATAGACTTTTAAGGAATCTGGAGAACTGACAAAGTCTTCTGACCTAATATCTAATCCTCACCTTCTTGTAGCACATCCTATTAGTAAATATTGACTTAAATAATGAATGAAAAGGATGGACTAGTTTAAACCAAAACAAATGATGGTAAAACAGAATTTCATATTAGCTGGAGCACATCATATACTGAAAAAAATTCCATATCGCCATGAAGAATTTAAGATTGTCACCTTCAATGTACGAAGCAAATAGAAAGAAGTGGGACTGGCAGAACTGCAGAAGTACCATATTGTCTGAACTGTTTTACTGAAACAAAGAAGACAAAAACATGTGGCATTCTTCTAAATAAGAACTAAAAAATGTTATATTTTGAAAATAATAATAATTATTATTATTACCCAAGACCCCATGGATTCAAAGACTCATCTAGGAGGTCCTTTTATCATACACACAGCTCATCGTACTGTGCTTCAAACACTCAAATTCCAGACACCACACTCTCAAGCAAGGCATTTCAATCATTCACAACTCTGCACGCAAAAAACCTGCTTCTCACTCCCCTGCTCACACCCGCTTTATAGTTTCCAGGGATGACCTCTTGTTCTCCGCTGATCTCCCACTGTTTTCTGTAGAACCTCTCCAACATTGATCCTATAACAACCCCTTACTAACTTGTAGGTCTCTTCCTCCTATCCACTAGACTCTGGAAAACTACATCTTCTCAATCTTTCCTCATATTCGACATTCCAGAGGTCAGAAACTACCTTAGTCAGTCGCCTCTGGACCCTATCCAACATCTCTTCGTCCTTCTGAAAACCAGGTGACCAAATCTGAGCACAATAATGAATAGAAAAAGGAAGGAGTAGCTACTGTATTCAACATTAAACATATAATCGACTTGAATGGCAAGCAATATCAAGCAGAGTGATGTGACCCAACACTAAAATGAGGAAATGAAGAATGAGACTTATGTATGCTTATAGTTTGTGCTCAGAAGATCTATAAAAGGTTCTACTTTCGATTAAAATTTCTTTCATTCAGAATTTAACAGCAGTGAGTTGAAAGATGAAATGCATGAAAATGTAAGTGGTGAGGTTGGTGTTAGAAACAGTATGATTACAAATGAAGCAGTGGAAAATTGAAGAGAATACCCAAATTATATTGGAAAAGATAGTGCACCTATATGGAATTCTCCACAGAAGAAAATGAAATTGAATGGTTGGAAAAATGCCTGGCAAATGGTATGATACAGAAATGAAAGAAAATGGTGCAATGAGTGTGAAAAAGTAAAAGTGTAACAGTAAGGATCAGATTTTGTATAGTGATAAGAGGAATGCTTGAGGAGAGTGTGACAAAATCATGTTTTCTTATTGCTAAGATTAAGAATGTTAGTGATGCTGTAGGGATGCAGAGAGTGAAGGTGAAAATGGCTGGTACAAATGTTTTAGCAGGTGACAAGTGTTAAGTGTAAATTCGAGAAGACATGAAAGAGTTGCTAGTGCATATGAAAAAGAAGAGTGAGAAAATAAGTTGCATGTCTGTTGCCATGATATGAGCGATTCAGTGGGGAAGAAGTGGTGGAGTTATTCTAGCAAGAATAACTTCCTCTCTTATGTTGACTAGACTGCCAATTCTTAATTTCATGCAATTTGTTTCACAATCTTCATCACTCAACCAAAGGTTGAGTGATGAAGATTGTGTTAGTTCTATGAAATGCTCCCTATGAGAATAGATTGAAGGTCCGTGGGCTTCAAAAACTAGCTGAATGAAAAAGAGGAGACATGATAGAAGCATATATGTTACTGAAGCTGTTTTATAGGATTGACACCGAAGACACAATGGTAATCACTTCCTATCAGTACCTGGTAGGAAGGGAGAGAACTAGATCACCCATGGTTAGGACTAGAAATTTTTGGTGATTAGGTTTCTAGATTAAATATTTATATTTAAATAAATATAAATCTAGTGTAAATATTTGTGTCATAAAGCGAATAAGATAATCAAATTAAAAAGTAAAAGCCTGAGGCAATTGCGTGCACCAGAGAGGAATTGGGCACGGAAGTTTCCCGCGAATCCCGCTAGGGGAGACAGCGGTACTGGGTGCAAAGGAGAAAGAACGTGACACAAGACGGTAAACATCACGCCTCGGATATATAAGGTTTGGCGGCACCAGCTCGTGGCTTTTTTCCTCTTCATTCGACTGGTCATCAAGTTCGGAAGATCCCACAAAGGTCAAATGAGCATGCAGAGATGTCTATAGGCAGCTCACCGGTCAAGCAGTAATTCAGCAAAGTACAGATCCTGCAGAAGACAGTGCAGATCGACAAGGCATGCCAAGACACTTCACCCGATAGCGGCAAGGCAGAGTTATTTACTTCAAAGGAGGCGAGTCATGCCGGAGCCCACCAGTTGATTCTTTAAGATGAAATCAAGTAGGCGCATGGTCAATGAGACGGAAGCACTCCCGAGACAAGTGTGGAGAAGGCCAAGTATTTCTACGGTCCCTAGTAATGTAAACTTTTGTTCTGTTATGTAATTGTGCGGGGATGCTTAAGGATCAAAGCTATATAACTGAGAAGAGATCTCCACATAGCCTTCAAAGAAATGAGGAGAACCGACCAGGGCTTCTGATCTAACGTCCAATCCTCACCTTCTTGTGGTGCACCCTGTTGGGTATCTACCTGGATACTGAACGAACAAGGAGGGGCTGGCAATTTGGGATTTAGCCGACCAAATTGTATCCTTATTGGCTTAAACCAATATAGAAAATGATGGTACAACATGACAAATTTTCATGCCAGCTGGAGCGTTGCCTGGTTAAATAAAGCCCCCGTTGTTTTCGCCAGGACAAACAGCAAAAGTCAGTTACTTGAATAAAACTAAAAACACACCCCAACTCAACATCACCAGAATTAAAGATTGGTACTATCAACATAAGAAGCCTGAATGGCAAAGAAATGGAGCTAGCTGAGGAATTAGATAAGTACCAGATCGACATAATAGGGTTGACTGAAACAAAAAAGACAAAAACTGGTGAGATCTTTCTGAGCAATAAATACAAAATGTTATATTCAGGAAATGACAATCAAGGAAAAGAAGGAGTAGCCATAGTATTCAACGCAAAATATGAGGCTAATCTTCTTGAATGGCAGGCAGTAGAATGATGTGGGCTAATATCAGAATGGGGAATTGAACAATGAGACTTATTTGTGCCTATGGTCCCATAGAAGGTTCTACTAAGATAGAAGTGGAGGAATTTTTTGATGTTTTAGAAAAAGCAACTGATACAATGAAAAAGGAAAAGTTGGTCTTTATTGGGGATCTAAATAACAGAGTAGGAAATGATTGTCAGGCATACAAAAATATTTTGGGAAAATTTGGAGAAAAGAGCAAAGCTAATAATAATGGCAAATACCTGTTGGATTTCTGCTCAGGACATGGACTGGTTATTACTAACACCATGTTCCAACATAAAAATGTGCACAAATTCACATGGAGAGAAGAAGCAAGGAATATGAAAAGGCTCATTGACTATGTTATTGTTGATAGTGATGTTTTCTCCCTGGTGCAGGACACCTGAGTGTACAGAGGATTTGAAATTGGAAGTGATCACTATTTAGTCTCAAGCAGGATGAAATTGAATTTCATATTGAAAAGAATAACATGTAAGAAAGTTTTAAAGTTAATAAAAGTTGAGCAGCTCTCAGATGGGAACTGTAGACTAAAATACACAAAGATTATTGAAGAAAAAATGAACGAGTTTGAGAACAGGAACCAAACCTTGGAGATTCAGAGGCAAGCCTTGAAGACAAACCTGATTGATTCAGCCAGAGATGCATGTGGTTAGGTAGTCTGCAAGGATAGAAAAATCAGAACTCCATGGTAGACACAGGAAGTTAAAGAGGCAGTGAAGGAAAAGAAGAAAGCATATCAAAAGTTCCTGTCAAATACGTCAGCTTTTGCTCTTAGAGAATACAGAGACAAATGTAAAAAAGCAAAACGCTGTATAAAACTAGTTAAACAAAAGTCATGGCAGGACTTTGGCAAGAACATAGAAAATAAATATCAAGAAGGTGGTAAGATATTCTGGAGGTTGTTGAAGAAGCTTAGAAATGGAGGAAAGAGTACTGTAAAAGGAGTAAGAGATGATGAAGGTGACATGAAAAAGGGAGAAAAAGATATCCTTGAAGTATGGAGTAATTACTTCGAAAACTTGCTAAATGAAACAAGCAGTGATTATAGCACAGTGGTAAAAAACATTGACGATGCATGCAGTCAGGAATACATATCCATACTTGAAGTAGAAAAAGCCATCAAAGGCTTTAAATGTGGAAAGGCAGCAGGAGTAGATGATATCCGACCAGAAATGCTGAAGTATGGTGGTATAAAAGTCTTACAGTGGCTGCACTGCATAGTTCAGAAAGCCTGGACAGAGGGACGAATTCCCGATGATTGGAGTAGAGCTCTAATCGTGCCCATATATAAAAAGGGAAATAAAAGTGAATGTGAGAATTACAGATGTATTTCCCTACTCAGTGTTCCTGGCAAGATTTATGCAAGTATACTTGAGAAATGGTTGAGAAGAATTGTGGAAGAAAAGTTTGGTGAAGCACAAGCTGGATTCAGGCCAAATAGAGGCTGTCAGGATCAGATCTTCTCTTTACGACAAATAGTTGAGAGAGCATGGGAATATAACAAAGATCTATATTTAAGTTTTGTCGATCTGGAAAAGGCATATGACAAGGTGCCAAGAGAGAAGCTATTCAATATGCTATAGTTATGCGGTGTCAAGGGAGCATTATATCATGCAATACTTGGTCTTTATTTGAGTTGTAAGCCAGCAGTTAGAATTGAAGGAAGTACAGGAAGATGGTTTAATATTAAATCTGGTGTGAGACAAGGATGTACATTATCCACTCTGTTATTCATTATCTATATGGATTACATTATGAAGGAAAGTGGTATTAAACATGATATCAAAATTGGATATGTTAATGTCAGCTCTTTGCTGTATGCGGACGATGTTATACTTCTAAATAAATCCACTACATGTCTGCAAGATTCTTTGACTAAACTGAATAACTGTTGTAATAGATATGGTATGAAGGTCAGCAATAAAAAGACAATGACAATGAAAATAGGCAGAATCGTTGAAAATGTCAACTGCGTTGTGAACGGAGAACCTGTGGAACAAGTAAAACATTTCAGGTACTTAGGCATGATTTTTAGTGAAGATGGTAAATTAAATATGGAAATAGACAGGAAAATCAACAAAGCTGGTATGGTAGGAAGTCAATTGAATAAATTCATATGGAATAAGAGAGAAATTAGTTGGAACACTAAATTAGCTGTATACAAGACAGTGTTCAAATCAGTTTTAACTTATGGATCTGAGAGCTGGGGGTTCAAAGTAAAACACTTGACCAAAGAGTATTGACTGCAGAAATGAGAGTCCTGAGAAAGATTAGAGGTGTGAACAGATGGTATCAATGGCAATATCATATTAAAAATGAGGATATTAGGAAAGAACTTTACATTGTCAGCAGCAAGGAATGCGTTAGCAGAGCTAATCTCAGGTGGTATGGTCACTTAAACAGAATGGGCGAGGAAAGATTAGCAAAACAAGTGTTCTCTGCCATGTTGGCAAGAAAACGACCTAGAGGAAGACCAAGATATAGGTGGATTGATACCGTACAAAGTACCTTAGATGATAGAAATATAAGATCTGATAATGTTGGAGTCTTGGCAAGTAACAAAGTGATATGGAGGAAAATTGTAGATAGGAAGTTATTAATGATGTAAATTTTTCATGTAGTACCATCATATCCTGTACACTCCTTGAAGGTACATGGCAGGAATTTGATGATGATGATGTAATTGTGCTAAGAGGGATAATCATTGTTCGTGCAAAGAACTTTCAGTTATTCATGTTTTGTTTAATGAAAGGACTCTAGAGCTTATGCAAAGTGAGAAAGGGGAACCTTTTGTTCTAAAAAAAGGATTGTGTAGGAATATGTCAAAACTCATAAGGTGTACTCAGTCTGTTAATTCAATAAATTTTAGGAATGTTGATTGCTGAATGAATATTTAGCAATTAATTGAAGTTCTAATCTAGATTCATGTTGTAAAATGTTAAGAGAGAGTTTACATCATTTAATTAATTGAACTTATTCTCAGGGATAGTTGTTATTCTATGCCAGTAATTGTTGTTACCTGTAAAATATTTGACTTGATAATTAAATGTCTTTCTTTTGTATTATTCTAACAACTTGCCTGATTTTGTTCCTATTGCACCGCTCATAAAGGTCAAAACCAAGGTAGGAAGTAAAACATAAAGGTGGCTACGACTGCAATTGAAATTTAGTTGTTGTAAGATTTAAGTACTTAACGAAACTGTCTAGGAGTTATATAATAGTGCACTACTCTGAGTGTTAATTCTCTGATGTTTGAGTTATTCTCTTGTCTAGGATTTAGGGTGGCACAGCATAATATAAATTTTCCCTAAATCCAAAAAGGGATTAGCACCAGGTACGAAACAAAGTATTGGTGCTACCCAAAGGCAATCCCTTTGTCTTCCTTACTTTGCACACCATTATTGAATTAATTGGCAGCCTAGAATTGTAGTGCGACTGCATGCGAATACACAGTTAATAATAAACAAGTAGAAAATTATAACAAGAATAAGAAAATATTACAATGGCGCAGCTGGCAGGATTTAGTTCACAGTTTTAAAGTAATCGCTTAAGTGAATCAAAGTGAGCAGGTTGTATGTTAAGATTGATAGTAAGTTTGATACTAAGAGTTTTGAAATATAAATTTTGTGAGGAAAAGAGAAAGGAAATTGTGACTGATATAACATTATGGCTGAACCATCTAGTTCGGGAATGGACGATGGCGAATTCTTTAGGACGATAAATCCACAACAAGTCTTCCCGTAATTTTCTGGGGAGGAGTCCGATGACGTATTGGCATTTTTTCCTATGTCGAAGAACTAAGAAAAATAGCAAATTGGACTGATTTTCAATCGCTCATTTTACTTAGAAGTAAGTTTATAGGCAAAACGGAGAACTTCCTGTATACCTCCCCGATTTTAAAAAAAACCTTGGACTACTCGAAATTCAAGGAAGTGTTAATCTCCCAATTTTCCAGATTGAGAAGTATAGGACCTAACCTATGGAAGCCGCAAAGGAGCGCTCAGAAGGATAGGGAAAGCGTGACAGAATTTTATAATCGTCTGCTAACCCTAGCCAACAGTCTGAGTATTTCTAGTGAAGATAGACCTCACCTAGATCGGGCAGTGTTCCATCAGTTCAGGCAGGGATTGAAATCAGAATTGAGAGAGGCAGCATATAAGAAAAGAATAACAAACTTGGAGGATTGCTACAATGCAGCTAAAGAGAAAGAACAGATGCTTGGAGACATCTGTCCTGCATCTACATTGAGCCACATTAACGTAATTGAGGAAACTGGTAATCCTGCAGGTAATACTAAATCAGAAAAGGAGAATAAAAGGGAAAAGGGAACAACTGAGAATCAACGGAGTAATGAAGGAGAGAAATCCGTAAATTTTAATCAGGTGACTGATTGCAAAAACAGCTCCACAAAAGAAAAGGGACTAATTAATATGGAGGAGGTGCATTCTATGATCAAGCGAGAAGTGGAACGATTGCAGCAACCAGTGATGGACCATCTTGATGCTGTGCTACATTGGCTGGCAGCTATCACTGTCAGAACCTCAGAGTCACCTATCCCTCAACCAGAGATTTGACAAAATGATCAGGCAAGAGGTTGAATGACAGCAGCCTATGTTGAACAGTCTTGATGAGATGATGCTGAAGTTAGAAACCGTGAAAGAACAAAGATCCAATGTCTCTCAACCTCAATCACAGAGAAGTTATGTTCAAGGAAACCATAGGGAACCTCCTAAATGTTTTAGATGTGATAAGGTTGGGCATCTTGCCCGAAATTGCTTTTCTAACAGGAGACCCCTCCTGAAATAGCAACCAAGAGTAAAAATTCGGGCATGTACCTTGTAAAAATAAGAAAAAAGATAAAGCCCCTACCAAACTGAGAGAGTCGAGGATGATAATCCAAGGGAATATACAAGGATCCCCTTGTGACATGTTAATAGACACTGGTTGTAATGCCTCTATTATCAATGAAGATTACTTCCAGTGTATCAAATCAAGAATCTGGAAGGGCATTACTGAGCTGAGGAAACCAGTCAGACTATCGACACTCTCAAATTCAATTTGTCATGCATATAAGAAGGTCCGTGCAAAAATATATCTGCCTGAGTTTGGGTTGTGCACTTGGCAAGTTATTAGTTCTTCCCGCATCACTTAGTTCAAGCATGCAGATTATTCTGGGAACTAATTTTTTAGAGAGGTACCAATTCTCTTGTGACTTCTCCAGAGGTGAAATGTCCTTAATGGACAGAAAAAAGTGTACCAGAAGAAACAAAAGGTTAGATTATGATGTTAAGAAATATCGTGCAGAGAAATTTCACATCACAAGTGATGTAGAACCATCAAATAGAGAAATGGGAAGTGTTAAAAATGTTCAGATTGAGTCTCAAAGCACTTCCAACCCCAAAATAAGTTGTCAGCCAGATATCTGCAAGATCATACACTCATGATCTTGCAGATATCTATATCAGACAATAATATTTATTTATACCAGAAATTAGTCAAAATGTTTAAACTAGCTGTATACAAGACAGTGCTCAAACTGATTTTAATATATGAATCTGAGAGCAGGGTTAGAAATAATACAAAAGACAACTGATCAGAAATCACAGATATAAGGGTTCTGAGAAAGATTAAGTGAATGAATAGATGGCATCAATGCAGTATCATATCAAAAATGAGGCAAGAAAAAACTTGCAATGTTAGCATTCAGGAATGTGGGAGCAGGTGTTAATCTCAGGTAATATGGTCGGTTAAACAGAATGGGAAGAGGAAATGTTGACAGGATGGCAAGAAAAGACCGAGAAGAAAACCAAGTATCTATGGACTTAATACTAAGAAGCCTTAGAGGATACCAAAATATAAGATGATGATATCGGAGTCCTGACACGGTAAGATTAATTTGGAGAAAACTTATCAATAGGAAGTTAGTACTGATCTAAACTTTTCATGCAGTACTATAATAATATCCTGTACCCCCCTCCCCCTGCCTCCAATGATGGTATATATCAGGAATTTGATGATTATCATGGTATTGAGAAAAGTGCAGATATTGACTTTCAGTATGAAAGACCAGTGAGTGGCATTGCATGAGGATTCAATTATTAGAGGTGTGGTAGATGAGAGGATGCACAAGATTTGTTTTCCTGGAGGAAGAATGAATAGAGTGACTGAGTAGTAAGATTTGAGAAGTAAGCGGCAAAAAAGTTAGTAGTGGTAATAGGGACAAATGACTTCACTGGGAACAAAGAACACATCAAACTGGATATCAGGAGGTTGTGGAGACAGATAAAAGATAATAGTGTGATACGAAAGGTAGTCAGTGTGTTTCCCATATATGACAGTGATGAAATGAGGAGAGAGCAGAGATTGTGAATGATAAGTTAGCGGAGATGTGCAAGGAGAAAGAAGCGCAGTTTGTTAATATGTGGAGTGAGTTTGAAGGACAAATTAAGCTGTATAAGAGTGATAGACTGCATCTGAATGGTTTAGTGTGAGTCACCTGGAGAAACTGCTGCTGAAAGATAATGAGAGCAGAGAATGAATCTGATCAATAAGAAGCAATGTGAAAGAGCAGGAGAGTATGACTGAAGTAGTTATGAATGAAGAAATGAGTAGCATGAGTAGAGAGAATGAGAGAACGAGTATGCAAGACAAACAGAGAAACAGGAAGGCTCGGGGTGGGAAGGGGAACACAGTGTGAGAAAAGTTGATGCTCCAAGAGGATGTGAATGCATGTGTAGGTAAAAAAGGAAAGGGGATGACCTGGAATGTAGAGAAAACAATTGGATTTGAAGATGGTTCAGGGATGCGTAAATAGAAAAAGAAATGTCTCGAAAAAAGTATGGAGAAATTACGTCTAATAAGCGATATAAGTGAAACTTATTATAGATCCAGGAAGGAGCTGTTATGTTTGTATACAAATAGTAAAAGTATCAGAAACAAGGGAAATGAAATGGTTGCATTGATTGAGTTCGTTCACTCAAAAATTGTTGGAATAAGTAATGTGACACGGTTGGATGAGGATGACATCCTGAGAGGAATAGAGATGGAAGGGTATAATGTATTTTGTGAAGATAGAAAAGGTAAAAAGGAAAGGGGGAGGGAATGGAGGAGTACTTTTGATGATAGAGAAGAAGTTATGTCCATACACGGTAGAGATGCAAGAGGGTTTTGAGGCAGTATTGTGAGAATAGAATGAAATACTTAGTTGGATGTTGTTATAGACTTGGTAATGTGGATGATAGTGACCAAGAAATGTAAAATCAAATTAGCCAAGTAAATAAAAAAAGGGTGATCGTTATGGGCAATTTTAATTATGGCAATATAGACTGAGATAATGAGAGAGCAACTGGAAGATAAGAAAATGAGTTTCTGAGATACAACTACCTCAGGCAGTATGTAACAGAAGGCACATGAGGATTGGAGGTCTTGGATTTGATCATCTTATCAGAGGATGTAATTATAAATGAGATGTCAAAACACCCTTCAGTTGGTGAGAGTAACCACGAAGTGATTAACAGCAGTGTGAGAACCTCTGTGAGGAAAGGGTATATATAGAACTACAAGGATGGTGATTAGGAGGGCTCAGGAGACAGCTTGCAGGTGTGGCATGGAATGAGGAGTTAGCTGGAAAGGAGATCAATGCAGCTTCGGTGATATTCAACAACTATCTGGTAGAAGCAATATCTAAATATATTCCAAGGAGTCAGAAGGTTAAATAAGGTAGGTGTGAAATGGATGAATGAAGAGATTAAGCATGCGAGGAAAAAGGCATTATGGAGGCAGCTTAAGATAAGTGGTAATAATTGATTGGACATTGATTGGAGAAAATAGTATAAGAACAGCTGCTGCAGAGGATTTAGTTGAGATACAAAAGGAGAAGGGCAAGATTGTGCTGCTTTATAAAGAAGGTGATAGAACTCAAGCATCAAATTATAGGCCTATCTGTGTGTCAGATGTAGTGATTAAAGTGTTGGAGAGGCTGGTGAGAAACAGGATCCAGAATTGGGTTGACAACAATGGTATTATGTTTGATGGACAGTGTGGATTTGCTAAAAGGAGATGTTTTAGTAATCTACTTACTTATTCCAATAAGGTGATGGCCTCATTGAACAGAGGAGAGGGATACACAGTAGTATACTTATATTTTGCAAAGGCTTTTGATAGATTACTGATAGATGACATGTTGATAGTCAAACTACAGTGGATGGGGTTGGATATTAGATTAGTGCATTGGATTGGAGACTGGCTATCTGATAAGTATAGCAAGTTGTGTATGGGGGAGCAATATCCTGGAAAAGGAAAGTTACTAGTGGTGTGCCTCAGGGTCTGTTTTAGGGCTATTACTGTTTAACCTGTATGCTAATGATATTGCCGAACGTTTGGATGGGAAAATTCAGTTGTCTGCAGATGATGCAAATCTGGGATGAATAAAGTAGAGCAGATGTTGTGGCCTTACAAGAAAACTTGAATAGATTGAGTGAATGGGTAAGGGAGTGGGGATGCCAGTTCAATGTTGCAAAGTGTAAGGTTTTAAATTTTGGGAAACATGGAATGTAGAATTTACGCTTGGTGAGGATATATTGTTGGAGGTGGAGGAAATAAGAGATCTTGGGATGATAGTAGATAAGGATCTAAAATGTAGATGACACATTGCCAAAATTGTGAGGACAACACAACAAATTCTGGGAATGATGCAGATTTTTCAATACATAGACACTGACCTGTAGAAGTATGGAGATTTTTATTCCATTGCATAAGGCTCTGATTAGATTGCGCACTGACTACTGTGCACAAATTTGGTCACCTGGGACAGCAAAAGGACAAAGAGATGTTGGAAAGGGTCAAGAGGTGACTGGCTAAGGCAGTTTATGAGATCTGGAATGTCAAATATGAGGAAAGGTTGACATGTCCTAACATGCAGACATGTCCGCGCGTTAGCCTAGTGGTTACGTGCTTTGCAACCATATATATGCCTGGGGGAAGGAGTGTCCTAGGTTCGATTCCCGTCGGTGACATGAGGAGCTTAAGGATCTTCTTCAGCCATAGCCAGCCAAGTTAGCCAGTCATGAGCGTGGACAGCAGGGTTTTTTCCTCCCGCAAAGCAGGCACACTGGCCCTGTGAACAAATATGGGATACTACTGGGAATAAGGAGCAACCAACCTATTCTGCAGGATTATCAGTTACGGATGCTTATGCGGTAAAATGTGTAGGCCTATGCGAAAGCGTGACATACGATGAAGGGATAGGAAGAAGAGGAATGATGTTATAGAGCCCTACAAGTAAGGGGTTGTTATAGGATCAATGTTGAAGAGATTTTACAGAAAATGGTGGGAGATATGTATCTAAACTCAGGGGAGAACCAGATGTCACTCCTGGAAGCTATATAAAGAAGGTGTGAAGCAGGTTTTTTGCATGCATAGTTGTGAATGAGTAGAATGCCTTGTCTGAGTGTGGTGTCTGCAGAGAATTTGAGTGTGTAAGGCACAGTATGATGAGCTGTGTGTGTATATATCAAAATGATCTCCTAGATGAATCTCTGACTCCATGGGGTCTTAGGGTAATAATAAAACTGGTAGTCAGAAAACAGGCAATATGATAAATCATATTACTAAAGGGTTTTTTTATAGGATTGATGCAGAAGAAATTTTTCAATACATGAAAAGTTAGGGAAGAACAAGTTACCCCTTAAAATTGTGTATTAGCATGTAAAACATTAATCTGCTTGGTTACGATGTATATTATACTAGACAAGAAATTAGATTCTTCTTTTAATCCACAAGCATAAGTGTAAAGTATTTCATGATTAGTCTACTTGTATATAGTGTCTGTTGCTTCCACATCAACTGCCTTAATATCACATAACGAAGCCCATGCCAGTTTTCCCGATGATTTGGCCTTAACTTAAAAAGCAGCTCAAAACAAACTATTCATATAAATAAGAACCTCCGTAGCGCAATTGAAAGAATGATGGTACATTGCACCCTTCGATTGGAAAAGGCCTACGTTTGATTCGCGTTGTGATGGGAGGAATTTCTATATGGGTATTTTTTCAATTGAAGGTGAGTTAGCTGATCTCATATGGCAGTAGCAAGATTTTTCTCCCAGAAACTTGGGTTTTTCAACCCACATATAGACAAATCGGCCTTCAGGACACATGCAATTTAGGCAAAAATACTAGTGGTGGGCAATAGATGGCATTGGTGTAGATGATGGAGACAGAGAGCTGTAGAGTAGATGCCCTCCCCTCGATGAGTCTTTGGACTCCTTAGAGGTGTCACAAAATAATAACAATAATACTTTTTAAAAAATAAATACAGTTGACCCTTGAGCAACATGGGGGGGGGAGGAGGGGGTTAGAAGCACTGACTCTCCACATTGTTCAAAAATTTGCATATAACTTTTACCTCAACTAAAACTAATTACTAATAACCTACTGTTGACCAGAAAGAAGCCTTACCGATAACATAAATAGTCGATTAACAAATAGTTTGTATAGTATGTATGTATGTGTGTGTGTGTGTGTGTATATATACAGGGTGTTCGGGATAAATTTGACAGTTTCGTAAGGAAAAAGAAAATCTTCTTTGTATCTATTAAATTTAATGAATTGACAAAAAAACATTACAGGCAGAGTTAATTACAATACTATCAACAAGATTTACTCAAAATAACCACCATTAGCATCGATCACAGCTTCAATTCTGCTTCGGAACCTCGAACAAGCTGATGCTACAGTCTCCCTGGGAAGGGCCGCAAAAACTGTTTTAATTTTATCCATTAACTGGGCTTTTGTATTACTGGAAGTGCAATTGGTGTCTTTTTCAACTGCGCCCCATACAAAATAATCCATGGGGTTAAGGTCTGGGGAGTTTGGAGGCCAAACATTTGGACTGGTGAAGTCGTAGAAATTTTCAGACAACCATTTTTGACTTTTCCCAGAGGTGTGGCAAGGGGCCGAATCCTGCTGCCATACATACGGCCTACCATTGGCTACCCTTGTTATCCAGGGCTTGACTACAGTTAGCAACTCCACGAACAAAGCCCGAATTCCAATGCCAGGGTTCTTCAACACCTGTTCCTGCAGATTTGCGAGGAATTCTGCTGTACGAACGCAATCAGATCGTCTGCTAGGGATCTTTCTTCTTGCTACATCCTCGTAGTCACCATTGCAAGTCTCTAGTTCATGCCTGATTGTTTTTACTGTATTCAGGGAGCATTGGGCAGCAGTCGTAATATCCTTATTTTGATGGCGGGCACGAATCATCATGATACAAGTTATTCTCTTCCATGATTCAGGTGGGTTCCAGCTATCCATCCTTTCTGACATCTTGTATATGAATGAAGAAGGGTCCAAACTTTTAAATGAAGAGAAGTGTGTGTTAATACATGTAACTTACGGAAAAATATAATTAATTATAAATATGTCAAATTTATCCCGAACACCCTGTATATATATATATACCATATTGTTACAATAAAGTCAGCTACAGAAAAGAAAATGTTATCAAGACAGTACTTGACTGTATTTATCGATATTGTATGTTTATGTCATCTCTTTACAAGATGAATTGTCTGTCAGTATCTACATCAATATTGTCTTATATGATACAAAACACTGTAGATGTTATACGTATTACTTAGGCTAGACATCAAAAATGAAAAGATAATGTAAAAAAGAAATTCATATTTATTTACAGGTATAATGATTCATGCATTAATAACAAAGAAGCAGCATATGATTGCTTTATGGTAGCCTAGCCTATAAACTCATAAATGAATCATCATAAAATTTTTATTTTATACTAATTAATGTATCTAAGTAGTAACAGTTAATTTTATGCACTTGATTTAATACTGCATCTTTACATTTGTTTACATTTCTCTCGACTTTAAATGGCCATGTACTGTCTGTAAGTATTTGTGTGTGTAAGTTTTGATCAATTTTAACTTTTTATAATAGATTTGTGTATACTTTATGGTGGTAAATGATAAAAAGACTAGTAACTACATATATTTTATGCATCCATGACATACCTAACTTTTTCTTAATTTTTCGATATTTCTAGGCCATGCAGATTGCATAGCCTAGAAATATGTCTATGATTTTTTAAATTTTGAAATCTTCAAAAAAATCTCCAATATATTTATTTTAAAAAAACACACATAAGTGGAACCATGCAGTTCAAACCTGCATTCTTCAGGGGTCAACTGTAATTAAAAATATCAGCTTATTGTTTTTGAGTACTTTTTTGTTTTCTAGCCTATGACAACAGTAGCCAGTAATTTGTCAAACCTTGTCAAAAATATCGAAAAATTAAGAAAAAGTTAGGTATGTCATGGATGCATAAAATTTATCAAGGAGCAGGTCCTTACTAGAATAATACTTCAAAATAGTTTAAATATCTTAAAAGATTCAAGTCTCCCCTCCCCTTCTCTCTTTATGAATTGTTCAAAGTGTTTTTTGCTTGCACAGAATTTTTGATAAATCAGATGTCACTGTCATACTCTGATCTTTTGTGGTTAAATGAATAAGTAAGACAACAGCCTTATATACTCACTTTTCTTACAAGCAAATTCATAACAAACTTCTTTATATCTTTAACATCATTATGTATCTGAAACTGACCATTTGGTTTATTCTCATCAGAGCAAACCTTGGCTAACATCATGTTGGAAGCAATACCTAAAAATTTATTAGACAATATTATATTATTTACTGTCTCACATCAGATAATTATTTTAAATATCATAATCAATAAATGTATACTTAGTTTATTCCTGCAGCTATATTTTTGAGTATTTAACAAAATTATTTTTGTTTATAAGAACAAAGATGCCTACAACAAGTGAGATACTTTATGAATAGTAAAGTATCTCATGTTAGTGAAAGTAACAAAAAGGATGCTTTACTCATTCAAATACAATATTTAATGCAAAACATGAATATTGGAATGAATGCAAATACTAAACACGAATACAGGAATAAATACTAATACTAAACATCAAGATGGGAAGTAACTAATATCAAATTAGAAGAGGAAGTTACTGAATGGAAAGCAATTTCAAGTGAAATGATGCAAACAAATACCCTAATGTAAAATTGAACAGCAAAATTTGTGTTTTTGGTTCCATTTGCAGTATCAAAAAGCAAGAGATGGAGAAGTCACTCAAATTACTGTAAAAAGAAACTGAAATGCACAGAAAGCTAAAAGTCACTGTTACAGACTTAAGGCAATAGTAGAAAAGGAAAAATCTCAGAATTTTGAAAATGTCTTGGAAAAAGCTAATAAAAATAATGTTAATATCCTTGTACTGGGTGGGAATGTTTTGACCACCAGTCCTACAGCTCCAACTTCGCATCCAGTGACCATCTCTTGTTCCTGTATAAAGCAGTGGTTCCCATCTCAGCACTTTGAAGAAGATGAGAAACTGAAGAACAGCATGACTCAGTGGCTGAACTCACTGGTGAGTTCAACCACATGAGCCATGCTGTTCTTCATGAAGACTTTTTTTGATGCAGGTATGAAGAAGCTGGTGCCATGATACCAAGAATGCCTGGAAATCAATGGCAATTATGTGGAAAAATAAAGTATATATGTAGGTATTTTAGCATATAATAAAACTTTTTTCTTCTCTTTTTTCCAGTTTATTTTAAAATTCTTGACTGGACTTAACTTTCTGGATGTACCTTGTATAATGAGAATTAAAGAATGTATTACTTCGTTCTTCATCATAACACTTAGTTTTATAAAACATCACCTATAACAATACTTATATAAAGTAGAATGATACCTTGTGTGAGTAAATTTTTTCTGCACTAGTAGATTTAAGTTGTATTTTGGAGCCTGGTGTAGACAACTCACATTATGAAACATTCACCTGGGAGAGATAAAATTCTGTCTACTTTGAAAGACCTTTTTTTAATGGTTCCATCCTCTTAGTTACTGTGATCTTATCAACTACTGGAAAGCAATCCCAAGCAGCGAAAGCCAACTCAAGGTAGTTAACTTATATAAAGTAAACCACTTACTTGTACCAAGCATTTCAATTGGCCTTTTGGTTGTTCAGCTGCTTGAGATTGGTGAAAAAGGAAAACGGATAGCCTTTGGCTACATGATGATTTAAAAGAACTGAGGTCTTTCTCTCTCATACTATTCATCCGTTTTCTGTCTCCTAATCAGTCTTTCCTACATCCCTACACTAACTAACCTATAATGAATATCCCTTTACTTCATTTCACAGTCTAGGTAGTAACCCTTCCCTAAGGTACTAAGGAAATTGATGTGAAGTCGTCGGCCTCTACATACAAGTAAAATAGTCGTGAAGACACTTCACATGCATTCCTTAGTCTAGATCTCATTGATGAGCTTTAATAACAAATATCAACTTAATCAACAGCTGGAGGAATAAAGAAGATATCTACCTGTCTCCAAATCAATGGGTTTTCTATCAGGACTGGTCAAAATTCAAAAAGGAGATATGCAGTTGCCCTTTTAAGCTTACATTCAGAAGCTTTTAAGCTTCTGAAACCCTTTTTTTTTTTTTTTTTTTTGAAGGAAGATAATTTATATGATGTGCAAGGGATAATGAAAGCAAGAAATGAAATTCAACTATGAAAGCAAGCAGTCAGGGAAGGTTATTGGCACAAGGACAGCAAAGGTCATACTGCACCATATCAAAGGTTACAATCAGTACAAAATGTATTAATAAATAGTCATAAAGAAATAAACTGATAAATAATATGTATGTACAAAAAAATTAAGTTAAGCAATGTAGTATCTACATATAAATAGAATTTATAATCAAATATTTGTATAAATTAATTCTTTGTAAAAAGTTAAAAAAAAAAAAAATTCATACAATTTGTCCAAGTCTGATAGCATCCACTTCAGTTTATATGGCACGACCAGATAAAGTAAACATTTCATTTCTCTCTCACATGAAGAACTGTCACTTCACCAGAATATGACAAATGGTGAGACACGTGAAACATTTTTTGTACATAGGTGTGCCATCAACCCTCAGTAAATAAGAATGTGTAACATGATGTGGCCTATGCAGAGCCTAGCAAGAATAACTTCCTCTCTTATGTTGACTAGACTGCCAATTCTTAATTTCATGCAATTTGTTTGTCAATGCTTCTTGCCATGATGACTGCCATTGAAAAAATAGCTTTGATCTCAAACTGTCTGTATATGGTACTGTCAAACAGTATGTTGAAAAAGTATGAACAGATCTAGCAGCTGCATCTACAGTCTTATTTCCATTAATTTCAATGTGGCTGGGAAATCCAGCATAATGGAACAGGAGAGGAGATAATCAGCATATGAGTCTGTATAAATTACTTTTGGTAGCACTTTTCTTTTAAATGAACAAGTTCAAGCTGAATAGCATGCAACTCTCTGGTATAATTAATATATAATATAATATATAAATCAAGTTGGATCTGGTTAGAGATAGTAATGTCAGGAAACATGGCAGCACAGCCAATGGAGGTCTCAGATCTTGAACCATCAGTATAGATGGGCAAAAATCGAAGTGGGCTACTCTGTGTGCCTTAAACAATTACGGGTGAAAAGCCAATGAAGTATGAAACTTCTGCAGTTGAAAAAGGAGAGGTTGCTAGAGGGCAAACTTGCCATGGAGGAATGTTATCAACATTTATGCCAAAAACTTCCATAATTCTTTAATAAATAACAAAAGGATGTGTGATACTGAGCCTCCTGAACATAGAAAAAAGAGAACAGTACATGTAGGATATTCTGGATGAGACTATTTTTAGGCCATAATTAAGAGACAACTGTTTCTGTCTAAATGAATAGAGCTGATTCATTTGCTTCAACATAAAGACTGAGTGAGCAATGTGTGAAAGGCATCAGTAGCTACCTGTATATCCCGATTATGAAAATCCAACCATCGCAGGCTATTCTGTCTCACAGAACAACAGACTTGAGATCTACAACCCAGGTGTGAACACAGAAGCTGCGCAATAAAGATAAAGCAATGAAGAGTGATTCGTACTCCATTCAGTAGAGGGTAGTGCAAAGGAGATTCAATGCTCTCTAGCACTTTTCTCTTAGTTGACAAATGTGTGCAAAGACATAAGCTTTCTGTCAAAGATGAATCCCATGAACTTGGCTTCTTTTGTTACTGCAATAATAGTTTGTCTCGTTCTTAATTCAAGCCTCGAGTGAAATCCTGAACCCATTACTAAGAGCCCAGGGAGAGACATGATCAATTGCTTGCTGAAGTTGTTCTTTCATTTATCCTCATGTTACGAGACGAACAGTAAATTGTGAAGTCACCTCTGAGACCAAGGTTACAGAGGTCTTTTAATATGCTATATCTCCAGGCTGTGTCATAAGCTTTTTTACATGTCAAAGATCATTAAAACCAGATGTTCATGTTTCACAAATGCATCTCTTATACAAGTTTCTTCTTCTTCTGAAGCTTTTCCCACTTAAGTAGGGTCGCTGTTTGTAGTGAGTCTCCTCCACAACCTCCTGTCTTGGACTGTAGCCACATCCAAGTTCTTCATCCTCAAGTCCTCCTCCACCATCTCCCTCCATCTCTTCTTTGGCTGCCCATGCTTCCTCCTCCTCCTTCCCTGCACATTCATCTGCATGACCTTTCTTCCCACACTCTTCCTCCCTCTTCATCCCATGACCAAACCATCTCAACCTTGCCTCCTGTATCTTTGCTCCTAAGTTCATAACTTTCACCGTTCCCCTTACATAGTTATTTCTCAGACGATCCTTTCTGGTCATACTGCACATCCACCTAAGCATTCTCATCTCAGCTACCTCCAATCATGTTGATGTTATTTTTCCTCAGGGCCACAGTTTCCATAGCATACATCATAGCTGGTCTCACTACCGTCTTGTAGATTTTGCCTTTTAGATTGATTGGCACTCTCTTATTGTATAGCACTCCAGCCATCTCTCTCCAGTTCCTCCATCCTGCTTCCCACTTCCTTCTCAGCCTCACCATCCTCTTTCATTGCTGAACCTAAGTATCTAAAGTCACTGACCTTCCTGATGACATTTCCTTCCAGCTTCAGATCTGTCTCCTGGCTGCCATCTACTTTGCAACACATATACTCTGTCTTACTTCTGCTCAGTCTCATATCTCTCTCTTCCAGTACTTTCCTCCAACTTTCAGTTTAGCTGCCACTTCTTCTCTTAATTCTGCACACAGCACGATGTCATCTACATACAACATAGTCCAAGGAGCATCTTCTCTCACCTCACCACCTCCATCACAAAATTAAACAGGAATGGACTTAATGTCGACCCTTAATGCAAGCCAACTGTCACTGGAAAACTTTCTCTCTCTCCCAGGCAGGTTCGAACTCTTGTCTCATACAAGTTTCTAAACTAACCAAATGTTCCAAATAAGTTGAACGATGTCTATGAAAGCCACATTGTGTATTGGAGAAAAGATCGTTTCTTTCTAAATACCAGAGAAATCTGGCATTAACCATTTTCTCTAATATCTTAAAAAGAAGCTGGTCAGAGCAATAGGTCGATAATTGTTTGCTTGTGTTGGATCCTTTCCTGGTTTTAGGATAGCAGTGACAACTGATTTGTGCCAAGAATCCAAAAACTCTTCCTCTGAAGTATTCGGTATATTAAGGGAAGGAGATCTATAGAAGATGATGGAAGATGTTTTATCATCTCATAATGGATGTCATCAGGACATACTGTGACAGGGTGAACAATAAAAGAGTTCTTTTTAGTTCCCCCTTAACAAATGGAAGATTGTATGGCTCATGCCCATTGGTAGAAAAATTTATCTGCCGTTGCTTTTTCATTACTAGAAATGCAGGATGATATGAAGCTGTTGCTGAGATTCTGGCAAAATTTTCTTCCAAAGTATCTGCAGTAGTTTTGGGATCAGCAATAACAACACATCCATTATGGTCTAAGGCAGAAAAATAGTATGTTCTGTATCTACCTTTTATTTTCCAGATTTTATCCCATACAATTTTTGCACTGGTTTTTGATAAACTGATGATGTAAATTAGATCCAAAATTGTTTTTAAATGGGATGGCTCATAAAGTGTTTTGAACCTAGCACATTTAAAAGCAATTCAAATTTCATGTAGTGGGGTATCTATGAAATATACCCCATGCTCTGTCTTGAACCTTTTTTTGGCTGCCTGGCACTCTGGGTTCCACAATCGAGATGATGTTTTTGAAGCTGAGACTGCTGCTGCCTGGGCAATCTGTTACATACTTTACTACTTCCCTGTTATCAGCATAATAAAATATTAGCATTAAATTTTACAAGATGGGAAAAATATTCCAATCAACCTGTTCCATTTTCCATATGGGTATCTGTAGGAAAACATGGTTCCTGCAAAGACATTGTGCAAATAATAGGAAAATGATTGCTTCTGTATATATGTTCTCATGCAATTGCAAGATATGGTTATCAAGTTCATTTTCATTTAAATCAAGTCCCCAGTGATAAATAAATTGAACATACTGTAATAAGAAATCCCATGAAGAGGTGAGTTGCTGCTGCTTCCAGAGTAATATTAAGCTGGACATGATCAAAGGAGTATGACTGCCAACTAGGATAGCTACTCCACCATGAGCAGGACCATCTCCAGGTCTGTCCTTCCATACAACAGTGAGATTCCTTAAGGTAGGGCTCTCACTAGGTTTTAAATGTTTCCAGCAGACAGAAACAGAAAGTCTTATGTTTCTGCAGCAAAATCTTGATATCGATATTCTGGCAAAACTGATGACAGTTCCACTGTAAAAATTTTCCTATTGTTTTGACTTTGTAAACTTGTCTGATTATTGGGAGACTGAGGGCTAACCTTTGTCATGTTTATACAGAGTGTCCCAAAATTCACGCAAGATTTAAATTTAGCGCCATTTGTGCAGTAAAGTGTTGCCAACGAGAAAAAAAAGACAGCATGACAGCTGACAGTTCAGGGTTATTAAAAATGGAGCGCTACAAGAAAGAACAACGCATTTTCATTGTTGAGCAATATTTTAAAAATAATGAAGGTTTGACAGCTACAGTTCACAATTTTCGTACAAAATATGGTCGGAATAGTGATTTAACTTCATCAACTGTGAAAAGATTAATTAAAAAATTGAAGGAAACTGGATCAATTAGTGATCTTATACACTCTGGCCATCCTTCAACAAGTCGTTCAACAGAAAACATCGAAGCAGTTTGTGAGAGTGTTGCTGAGAGTCCAGGAACATCAATTCGGCACCGTGGTCTTGAATTAGGCATTTCGAGAAGCTCTCTACAGCGTATTCTCACAAAAGATTTGCATCTTTATGCTTACAAAGTTCAACTGACTCAAGAACTGAAGCCTACTGACCACACACACACAGTGAAGAGAGTTCATTGAATGGATTATCGAACACAACAAGTGGATGCTTATTTTTCGAACAAAATCATCTTCAGCGATGAGGCTCGTTTTCATCTTGATGGCTTCGTTAATCGACAAACTTGTCGCATTTGGGGTTCAGAAAATCCAAGAGTGATTGTTGAGAAACAAATGCATCCACAGCGTGTCACTGTTTGGTGTGGATTTTGGGCTGGAGGCATTCATCGGTCCATTCTTCTTCGAAAATGCAGCTGGTAAGGCAATAACAGTTAATGGTGCTCGCTATCGCGACATGACAATCCAGTTTTTTATGCCTAAATTGCAAGATATGAATGTGGACGACATGTGGTTTCAACAAGACGGTGCCACATGCCATACTGCCCGAGAAACAATTCAATTACTGCATGAGTCATTTCCTGGTCGTGTAATTTCCCGTTTTGGTGATCAGAATTGGCTGCCCAGATCATGTGACTTAATGTCGTTGGACTTTTTTCTTTGGGGTTTTTTGAAGTCTAAGGTTTATGCCAACAAGCCCACGACCACCCACGCCTTGAAGGAGGAAATTGAGCGCTGTATCGAAAATTTCGACAAAAGAGTACGTATGTGCCAGCAAAACCGTGGAGGCCATTTACCCGATATGCTATTCATGCATAACCCTATACTGTATACTTTATGAATCAATAAGAAATTACAATTTTTAATTAAAAACCTGTGTTTCCTATCAAAATTACTTCTTGCATGAATTTTGGGACACCCTGTATTTATCAACTGATTTTGGGAAGTATGGACAGTATCTTCCTCTGGAAAAATATTCAATACATCTGATATGTCAGGATCAGTCAGTAAATTAAATTTAATTATGGATACTGACACATCAGATATTGAATATTTTTCCAGAGGAAGATATGGATGCTGACTGTCCATACTTCCCAAAATCAATTGATAAATATAAACATGACAAAGGTTAGCCCTCAGTCTCCCAATAATCAGACAAGTTTACAAAGTCAAAACAATAGGAAAATTTTTTCTAAAAATTTTTCATGAAGTTCAGGTATGGCGAAATTATCAGATGATGGAATAGACATACAAGTTTGAGATGCTGTTGGCATTTTCCAAACTGCCACCTTCTCAGCATAATAGAATTTCGGGACAGGTATCATGGTGGTCAACTTCTGATATATTTCGTGCCATTTTAATCTTTTGCATTTTTTTTTTTCATCTTTTCACTTCTGTCATGCATAAGAGGGGGGGGGGTAAGCTGGATAATCTCCCTAAAAGTTGATACATTTAGCTTTCTTTGCAGAGCAAGATTTGTTATCATGCTCTTTACTACCACATCGGGCACAGGTGGTAGACCAATGACAAGGTAGTTTGGGCATGTCCATATTTCTGACATTTAAAGCGTCTTAATGGATTAGGTATGTATAGTCTAGCAGGAGAGTTGAGATTCCCTGCTTTTACAGATGTTGGAGGTTTAGGTGTATCAAAAGCAAGGATGATGTTCCTCGCTGGAATCAGGTGACCATCCCTACATATCAGAATGTACCTCATACCGGTCATTCCCTGATTTTGAAGCTCAGAACATATCTCCTCATCAAGAACATCAAAAAGATCCCATTCTGATATCACTCCTCTACAAGAACTGAGTGTGTTTTATGAAGTTTTGCTGTGATTGGTATTTCATCCACTGATGATTCTCTCAGCAGTTTTTCAGAATGTTGGTAACATGATGTTTACACAAGGAATCTAGTTTCTTAACTGTTTTGGAAACCCTTTTGAATGAAAAAAAAAGGGCAACATTTTCTCCATTGGCTTTTCATCTGTTGCATGGATGAAACACTGGTATATTTATGCTGGTATCACGTATCCTTTCTTTCTTACTTCTGTTATCAAATAATGTATCTACAATATCAGTACTTGGTTTGGACCTTGTTAGGGTCCCTGAAACATTTGAAGATAAAGAATTCATGTCAAATTATATAAATATTGTGAACTTATATAAATCAACTCAGCCCACAACAAAACCAAAACTTGCTGATGCTCAATACCTAAATTCATATCAGTAATTATTCATTATTATTATATAGTATCTCTATTGAGTCGGGAGACTTATCGTGGTAGACACAGGCTAACTTTTATAGACAAAAATTTAACATATCTCACTTTAAACTCATTCACTGTCAGGGAAGGAACTCAAAAGCGATCTATTCCACTCATTTATTATTCTCCATGCAAAAAAATCTAGTCCATACACTCTTACACAACTTCCAATGGTGAGCCCTAATTTTCTATTTGCCATATTGAAAAATTTAGATTGAACAACTTCATCCGAGGCAATGCCAATTCTCTTACACATTCACGTATTAAAAAATTTAGATTGAACAACTTCGTCCAAGGCAACGTCAACTCTTTTACACATTCATGTAGCACAAGGGCTGACATGCCATCCAGTCACACTGCTGTATATTTTTCAATATGCTGAACATCTACTGTTCATCTAGCTCAATTATGACATGCCTCTCTGTCACAACAGCAACTGCAAAATCTCTCCATTGATAATACACCTTTGCAAAATGATCACTCAGCAACTCTTTGGGATTTAATTCTGCATACTCAGGTAGTTTTCTCTCATTTGGCCTTACTATATTAGTCAACCTTCTTGCTTGCGCTTTGTACTGCTCACGAGTATACCGATAACCATTTTTCTTTATATTTCCTCCACATTATTTCCTTTTTTGCTTCTCTTTGCTTTATACTCCCACTTATCCACTTAATCTTCACTTGGTTTATCCCATTATTGTGGGTATGCAGTCTGAAACTGGTTCTCTCAAATATGCCCTAACCACTTCCCATGCACTATTGACATTCTTTCATGATAGCTTCTCAAGCCATGGCACTGTTCTAAGATGCCACCTAAATCTGTCATAATTACTGGCTTTATAGTTCAACATAAACCTTTTCTTGACATAGAATTCCACATGTTTAGCAGCCACCTAGAAACAAGACTGCATGGTTATTCTCTCCAGGAATTTGCCTTAGTTATGGATACATCTCATGATGCTATTACCAGATCCAGCACACTCTCAAACCCCTGGTCCTCTCTAGTTAATGTTGTTTCAGATAAAGTTAATGTTGTTACTAAGTTACCCCTTAGTAACTGTATAAATTCTGCTTCCAATCTATGTTCTCATAGTTGAAGCCCCCCCATAATAATTTCTCAGCTTGCACCCAGTGTGCAAGCAGAGCAATTGTGAAACCCCTGGTCTATAACAGTAACCAACAATACGCAGTTTAACAGATGTCATCTATGGACTTTTTGAAATTGGATTGAATTATGGTAGCGATGTGTAGTATGATGTTCTCTCAAAAGATGTCTTTATGCACATGAATACTAGCATCAACATGTGACCGGTAAGACAGTCAAACAAAATATTGCACATGATTGCCGTTCAAGGAATGCAAGAGCATTTTAAAGTGGTATTTTAAATTTGAGAATATTGTTGAAGTTCAATGACAATAGAGGCATGAGTTTGCAACACAACCTTCAACATGCCTGATAACTGCACATATTCGTGATAAGTTTGAGACCCATGGTACTGTGTGTGATGTGCAGAAGGGAAGATCCAGAAGGCCTTGCACAGCAACAAGTCCTGCTTCCTTGGCTATGGTGTTGAAACAGTTTACATGCTCGACACAGAAGTCTACCACACAATCTGCATGCAAGACAGGAGTTAACAGTGCAAGCATACGGCGCATTCTTAAAGCAGCTAAATGGAAAGTTTACATCCCAAGATTATTACATGCAATGAATGAAGACGATCCTGATTGAAGAATGCAGTATTTCAACACATGATACATGAGGAGTTTGTGAGGAAGATGGCTTGGTCTGATGAAGCACAATTTAAGCTTAATGGAACACTGAATCGGCATAATTGTTTACTGGGCTCCAGAAAATCCAGGCATTCATGTGGACAAGGCAGTCAATTTAAAAGGGCACAATGTCTGGTGTGGATTGTCATCTAGGGGTTTAATAGGACCATTCTTCTTTGAAGGTACTGTTACCGGTCAAGTGTACCTAAACATGTTATGCACATCCATTTTACCTGCCATTCATACATTTTATGGGAATGATCAATTTCTCTTCCAACAAGATGGTGCACCACCACAATACTACCGAGACGTGAGAGCTTACCTTAATGAGAGTTTGCAAGGACAATGGATAGGATAAATAAGATGATTTAACACCCTTGGACTTCTACCTATTGGGAACACTTAAGGATGTAGTGTATCATAGAAAACCTGCTATACTGGTGGCCCTTCGGAAGAAATTGAAACGGCATGCACAGCAATCCCACTGGACAATCGGCCAATGTTGCCCAAGCAACAGTTTGCTGTAATAATATGTGTCTGAACACTAATGGTAACCACTTTGAGAACCTTGTGTAATTGTAGAAGTCAAAGATAACTTGTATTCATCCCTTGATGTCTGTATAAATTTAGTATTCAAATTTTTATACAGATTTTTCTTTTGCTGAAGTGTGTATACATTTTTTTTGACAGACTCTGTATATTTTGTACTACTGTCCCCTCTCTCACACAAGAGAGCCTCAAATGAAGCATCTCCCAAAGACCTAATAATTTCTTTAACTTCTAATTTTGCTGGTTGAAGTTCAGTTATGATAAGCAATACCCCACCTCCTGTTCTATTTCCTCCCTGAAATTACAATTCTCTTTACCTTCTATCCCTGTAACTATATCATTTTCTGTCAATTAGGTCTCACTGATGCCTATAAGTTTTGGCCAAGTTGAACTAATTAATACCAAAAACTTCTCTCCCTTATTTCTGATACTTCTGGCATTCATGTACATGCATTTCAACTTCCTCTTGGACCCACGGTTACCCTTGTGTAATGTCATTACCAACCAATTTGACTCTGAAACATTCAGCATTGCATAATCATTTCTGTGCATGTACGCGCACACACACACAACACTCATTTATTCCAGGGGTGGCCAGACACATGCTTCATTGCATCTTCCCTAATATCGCTAGTTTTCCTGGTTTTGCACTTCTAAAGTCTCACTAAACAATTCCTCCAAACATCTAAACACCATTCCTCTTGCACAATCTTCTCAGCAATCATGGATCTACTTCTCAGCTCTGTCCTATCATAGTGAGGCAGCAGACTCACAACCTTTACCTACTTAGTCTTCATTTTTGCTTCAACAACTCTTTCATATCCTCCTTTATTGCATATTTCTCTCTTTTGGCAGGAGCAAATCATTTGCTTCTGCCAAAACAATCAACTGTTTCAGCTTCACTTAACATCCTTGATCTTTGCACCTGTGAAACAGGCTTTCATCACTTTCCCATTAAGTATACCTCTCATTATTGAATCTCCAATAATGAGATTCAATAATTAATTGAATTAATTGGAAATAGCCTTCTTGTTATTTCCAATTATTGCACTTTCATACCCCCCCACTCATTTTTTCTTTCATTTTCACACCTTTTGTACCACATGACAATCATTTCTTTGGTCACTCTACCTCAATGGCTCTTAACCGATGTACCACGAACTGGTTACAAGTGAAAGATGTCACATGACACAGCTCTGAGTGTAATTGGCTACTCTGATCCTAACAACTGAAGACTGCTATGTACATTGACTTCTAAACCAATAGAATATCATTTACAGGTCATGTGTTTGCAGGAGGGGTTGGGAGGAGCGTCTCTGTTATAGTAATTCAGTGATGTGTGTTGTCTAACATCATAGCAGCACACAATGAATAAATATATTATTAAACAAGAACGTGATTCTGAGGCAAATATTAATGATGGGATAAGTACAACTGGAAGTAGTAGTAATGACGTTGCTGCAAATATGTCTCATACAAAAGACAGCATTATACGTAGTAAAATAAGAAAAATTAATAGACAATATTCGGACGAATATTTAAGTTTCGGTTTTACATGGACCAGTGAAGAAGAAGGTCCTATTCCCCAGTGTCTTGTATGAGGGGAAAACCTATCCAATAGAGCAATGGTTCCTGCTAAGTTGAAATGCCACTTTACTACGAAGCACGCCAATCTTGCTTCAAAAACTAAAGAGATTGTTGGACATGCAAGTTGAACAAGTAAAATATTCTGAAAAGACTTAAAATTTCCAATAAGGCAAAACTTGCATCATATAAGGTAGCTGAATTAATTGCTGTAAAATTAAAGCCACATACTATAGCAGAGTCTCTTATTTTATCAGTATGTTGTGAAATAGTAAACATTATGTTTAGCGATGAAGTAAAAAAGGAAACTATGAAAATTCCTCATTCGGACAATACAATAAAAAATAAAATTAAAGATATGTCAGATGATATTGAGAAAACAGTTACCAATAAACTTTCCAGACAACATTTTGCTTTACAAATTGATGAGTCCACTGATATTAGTGATAAAGCTCATATACTAGGATTCATTCGTTTCACTAATAAAAACGAAATAGTGAATCAATTTCTATGCTGCAGAGAACTTACCAAGTTCTCTGCAGCATAGAAATTATAAAATTTCCCATGAAATTTTTAAAAAATTTTTAAATTTCATGGGAGCTATGTGTAGGAATTTGTATGATGGTGCTCCATCAATGGTAGGCTCTATTAAAGGATTTGTTACCCTTGCAAAGAAAATAAACCCAAATATTATATCTACATACTGTTTTTTGCACAGAGAATCCCTGATTTCAAAAACATTACCGGCAATATTACAACTTGTACTAGAACAAGTTGTAAATATGGTAAAATACATCAAGTCAAGACCTTAAAGCATGCCTTTTTAAAAAACTTTGCATATCTATGGAAGCCAAGTACGAATCTATGCTTTTGCACACAACAGAACATTTAACAATATTGGAAGAAAAGATTTCAAGTTACTTTCCTTCCTTAAATACACACAATTATTACTGGATATGAAATCCACTCCACCTCCTCCTCCTCGTTGCCAAGAAACCCTGGCACCCAGATCTGCATGTCTTATCAAGGCTCAATAAAGAGTTTCAATCATCTGCTTGTGTCTGCTTGTCAAAGTATTCTTTAGTAACCAAGTGATCTGATGAAATGCTTTAGTAACTTTTGCTATGTGCCCCCTAAACTTTAACTCCCAATCCACTAACAATCCGAAGTCTCTGGCTTCGTCAATTTCCAGGAGTACAGTTCCACCAATGTGGTATATCACTGGTAATCTTTTCACCCCAAAATGCATAATCTTACACTTTGCCAATTAAACTGACACCTTTGCCCAGTCTGCCAATTTATCCAAATCATTCCTGCAAAATTTTAACATCATCTGTATTAACTATTGCTCTACCCAACTTTGCATCATCAGCAAATAACTGAGCAGTTCCTCTCTGATCCTTTCCTATATCATTAATGAAAAAATTAAACAGTAGCGGTCCAAAAACAGAACCCTGTTTTTGTGTTATGCTACTAGTCACAGGTTCAGAATCTACTATTTCAATTGGACTCTACTCCTGAATAAACTACTTTCTGATATCTCTCCATCAACCACCCTGCTATTCATCTCACCAACCCTACATCCACCCCCATCTGCTGCAGTTTACTGATTAGAATTCCATGTGATATCTTGTAAAAGGCCTTTGTAAAGCCCAGCAATATCACTGTAAACCAGTTACCTTTATCTAACTCAGCTGTCACTGTAGTATGAAACGTGAGCAAGTTATTGAGGCATTATCTACCCTTCACAAAATCATGTTGTCCCCCATACAGTATCCTATTTCCATCTATCCATTCCTGTATTTTGCTCTTGACCAACTTCTCCAATACTTTGATGATTCCTAATATGCTGATCAGTCAATAATTTGCTACATCAGTCTGAGCCTCCTTTATGCAATGGAACTATTTTCCCCTCTTTCCATCCCCTCGGGACCAATCCAGAGCTGAAACTTAGATTAAACAATATGGTCAAGGCAACTGACAATTCCTTTGCCGCTTCACGTAAAACTTGAGCTGGTATACCATATACAATCCCACAGGTGTATTCACATTAAGGTTCTGTAATATTCTATGCATCTCCATTTCATTTACCTAAGTTCTCATATAAGCCTTTGTCCCTCTTGTTCCTGCAATATCACCACCTGGATGATATACTCTTGCAAAGTGTTCACTTAGTAAATCTACTACTTCAACTGATTCAGTTATCTCCCTACTATCAGCATTCCTTAAAATCATACTGCCACATTCTTTCTTTTACCAGCATATCAAAAGAATTGTTTGGGATTCTCTTTGGACTGCACTGTTAACTTCCTTTCATAATCTGCTTTGCCTTTCTTGCCACATTCTAGCCTATGCCTTGTATTGTTCATGCAGCTGCAAGTGACCTTTCTCCTTAAATTCCCTCCACAACTGTTTCTTTTTTGCAGCTCCAGCTTGATGGTATTATTCATTCATTTAACTCCCACTTGATTTATTCTCCTGACTCCAGGTATGCAATCTGCCATTACTTCCCTCAAACTCTCCTTCTCGTGCACTATCAACATCCAGCCCTTGCAGTTTCACATGCAAATGGCACTGATCCATGCAATCTCCCAAGCTTCTCATACTTATCAGCCCAGTAATTCCACATATACCCTGAAAATTCCACTCGTTTAGCATCTCCCAGGTCAAGACCATATGATCACTCTAACCAATTGGTGGCAACGTGGTCATATTCATTAACGACTAATTCTCAGATGCAATTACTAGATCAAGCACTCTTGAAACTCTAGTATTTTCCATTACATGCCCTCTCAGGTAATTATCCCTTAAGTAATTATCAGCATCAGGTAATTATCTCATCCTGACAACCTTATTTTTCTAATTTTTCCTAGGTGTTTCTTCTTAGAGTATCTCCTCCACAATTTTTCTGTCTTCTTAAGAATGCTTGCTTGCAGTTTTATTTCCTTTTTTATACATGGGTACTACAACACTCTAAACCCAACCACCTGGAATGGAATTCAACCTGTCTACAATGATATGAATTATGCAGTGCAAGTATTGCAAAACCTCTATATCTTCATAATTGAGTATTTCTTGTTGGATATCATCTACTCAAGCTACTTTTCCACATTTCTGATGGCTTTTCCTACCTCAAGTACTGATATGTATTCCTGACTGCATTCTGCTTCAATATTTTCTACCTCTGTCACTGCTTTTTCCATTTAACATTCTTGGAAAGTAATTGCACTAGACATCCAGAATATCTTTATCTTCAGTTTTTATGTCACCTTCATCATCTCTGATTCATTTTACTCTACTCTTTCCTCCATCAATATCAATAATCTCCAGAACTTTTTGGCATCCATCTTTGTGATACTTATTTTCTGCATTCCTATCATCAGTCTTCCCATGACTTTTGTTAGTTTTATAAATTCCTTTGCTTTCATACATTTTTCTCTGTATTATCTCAGGAGATCTCTTAGTTTATTTGCCAAGCACTTTCAATATGCTTTCTTCTTTTATAAGTCTGCATATTTAACTGTGTGTGTCAACGATGAAGTTCAAATTTATCTATCCTTGTAAACAAATTCACTGCATGCCTTACAAGCTGAATCAATGTTTTATTCAGAGTTTACCAGAGAGTCACAAAGGTCCAGTTGTTGTTTTTTGCACTCTTAAAATTTATTTTCTTTAATAATAGCCAAGACAATCCAATTTAACCTGCTAGGGGTACACCTTTAGGACTCTAGGACCAATGCCAGTTGTCTACTTCAACCCTCATCTGCTCATTGTTAGTGCCTGCATGCACATATCATAGTTTTATGTTCCCAGAAGATGGCAATGTAACATTGCCGAAATATTGGAATGTATTGATTAAAGTTTTTTTATTAATATTTTAGTATATATTGTCATTTGCTGAAAAATTTCAAGTTATGACAGTAATGGAGTATTGACAGATAACATAATCTGGAGGGAAATTGTCAATAGCATATTAGTAATGATGTAAATTTTTCATGTAGTACTATTATAATATAACCTCAAGGGCTCACATTAGTGAGTACGGGCATGGCAAATCCTAGGTACCAGATGCTAGACCATGCCTTCATGTAATATACATCTGTTATATTATTCTGTAGACTGGTCCCTCCCCTTCTTTCTTTGCTTCTTTCTCCTCTTCTTGCTCCTTCCCCTGATGCTATTAGAGTATTCGAGGGCTAGGGGTGAATCTTTCCTATCTTGCTAAGTCATTTCGTCTTATGCAGCCACCGAAGGAGGCAAGCTAGCCTCAATAGGTGCCGGTCCCAAGCCCGGATAAATGGCAAGGGTTGATGTCAGGAAGGGCATCCAGTCATAAAACTTCACTGCCAGCTCTAGCTATGATATGAGTCAAAGAGAAAATTATATAAGGGCTAGGGCATACCCCTTAAGTGACGTGCAGCCACATCGCCCTACAGCTGCAAGAAGTCAACAAGGGCTACTGCATCAAGGGCAGGTGCGGTTAAAGAAGTGAGCCCAGCAGGTGGAGAGGATGTTGCGAGTGGGAACACTGAATGTTGGAAGCATGACTGGAAGGGGAAGAGAGGTGGCAGACATGATGAGGAAGAGGAAGTTGGACATTTTATGTGTGCAGGAGACAAGGTGGAAGGGAGGAAAGGCAAAGAAACTGGGAGATGGATACAAATTGTTCTACTCTGGAGCGAATAACGAGGGAAGAAATGGTGTAGGAATTGTGGTGTGTGGCAGAATGAAGGGCGAAGCACTGGAAGTGGGTAGAAGGAATGACAGGATCATGCGAATGAACTTGGGTCTTGGAGAAGAATGGGTGGTCGTATTATGTTTATATGCCCCACAAGTTGGATGTACAGCAGAGGAGAAAGATGAGTTCTGGAATGTGTTAGATGAAAAAATGAGGGAACTGAAAGAAAACGAGATGGTGAATGTCGGAGGAGACTTGAACGGACACATAGGGAGACAGAATAGAGACTGTGAAAGGGTGCATGGTGGCCACGGAGTGGGAATGATGAACCAGGAAGGAGAGAGGGTTGTGGACTTTGCAGTAGCGTTTTGAGCTGGCAATTGTGAACTCGTTTTTCTACAAGAGAGAAGAACATTTGATAACATTTAGGAGTGGTAACAACAGTTCCCAAATTGACTACATTTTGACTAGAAGAAAACATCTTAAGGTTGTGACAAATTGTAAAGTAATTCCAACAGATCAAGTGGCACAGCAACACCGACTGCTGTGCGCAGACTTTAAAATAAGATCGAAGAAGAACCTCTGGAAGCCATGGAATGAAGACAATTAAGTGGTTTCGCTTAAAAGAAGAGAGTGTGAGGAATTGTTTTAGGGAGGGGGTGTTAGAGAGGATTTCGGATGGACTGGAAAGTGTACAAGATTGGTGGAAACATAATTCAAAAGTAATCGTGAGCTGCGCAATCGAGGCGCTTGGTGAGACATCTGGAAAGATTAGAGAGCAGAAGGAGGGTTGGTGGTGGAATAATAATGTACAAGTAGCAGTGACAGCTAAGAGGAAGGCAAAGCGGAAGTGGGATGAGTCAAGAGTGGAAGAAGACAGAGAGAGAAAGCAAGAAGCCAAGAGAGTTGCAGCACAGGCGAAGGCCATGGCATATCGAGATCTGTATGATCAATTAGAAACAAAGGAAGGACAGAGAAAAATTTACCAACTAGTGAAATGTAGAAATAAAGCAGCAAAGGACATCTTACATGTGAGGTGGATCAAAGATGTTGAAGGAATATTATGGAGGGATGTGGACATAAGAAACAGATGGAGAATATACTTTGAGGGACTTTTGAATGAGGAAAATGCAAGGACTAACAAAGAAGATGGGCAGCCTTCTGAGGGGATGGTGCAGAACATCAGTAGAGTGGAAGTGACAGAGGCAATGAAGAGGATGAGGAATGGAAAATCGGTGGGCCCCAACAGGATTCTAGTGGAGGCATGAAAGGCACTGGGGAAGAGAGAATTGACCTGCTGTGGGACCTGTTCATGAAAGTTTGCCAACAGGAAAATATACCCGAGGAATGGAGGGAAAGTACTCTTGTCCCCATCTACACGGGTAAAGGGGATGCACAAGACTGTAAAAATTACAGAGGAATAAAGTTGATGTCCCACACAATGAAAATCCTAGAAAGGGTTCTTGATGGAAGATTGAGGAAGGAGGTGGAGACTGCAAAGGAACAATTTGGCTTCATGCCTGGTAGATCAACAACAGATGCTATCTTTGGGTTATGGCAGATGATGGAAAAGTTTTGAGAGAAACAACGGGAGCTACATCTGGCATTTATTGATCTGGAGAAAGCATACGATACAGTGCCAATGCAAGAAGTCTGGAGGTGTCTGAGGGAGAAGAAGGTTTTGGAGAAATATGTCAGGTTGGTGTGGGAGATGTACAGAAATGTGAAGACAAGTGTTCGGACCTGTTTGGGACAGACAGAAAGTTTTCAAATAACAGTTGGCTTGCATCAAGGGTCAGCATTAAGTCCGTTTCTGTTTAATATTGTGATGGAGGTGGTGACGGAGGAGGTGAGAGAAGATGCACCTTGGAGATGTTGTATGCAGATGACATCTTGCTGTGTGCAGATTCAAGAGAAGAAGCAGGAACTAAACTGGAAAGATGGAGAAAAGTACTGGAAGAGAGAGGTATGAGACTGAGCAGAAGTAAGACAGAGTATATGTGTTGCACAGTGGGTGGCAGCCAGGAGACAGATCTGGATCTGGAAGGAAATGTCATCAGGAAGGTGAGAGACTTTAGATACTTAGGTTTGACAGTGGAAGAAGATGGAGGAGCTGAGAAGGAAGTGGGATGCAGGCTACAAGCGGGTTGTAGGAACTGGAGGAAGATGGCTGAAGTGTTATGCGATAAGAGGGTACCGATCAATCTGAAAGGCAAAATCTATAGGACAGTAGTGAGGCCAGCTATGACGTATGCTATAGAAACTGTGGCCCTGAGGAAAAATAACATCAGCAGGATGGAAGTAGCAGAGATGAGAATGCTTAGGTGGATGTGCAGTGTGACCAGAAAGGATCATCTGAGAAATGACTATGTGAGGGAAACAGTGAAAGTTATGAACTTAGGAGCGAAGATACAGGAGGCAAGGTTGAGATGGTTTGGTCATGTCATGAGGAGGGAGGACAAATATGTGGGAAGAAGGGTCATGCAGATGGATGTGCAAGGAAGGAGGAAGGAAGTGTGGGTGGCCAAAGAAGAGATGGAGGGAGCTGGTAGAAGAGGACTTGAGGATGAAGAACTTGGATGTGGTGACAGCCCAAGACAGGAGGATGTGGAGGAGACTCATCATCAACAGTGACCCCACTTAAGTGGGAGAAGCTGCAGAAGAAGAAGAAGTACTATTATAATATCCTGCACACACTATACATATTAGGAAAATTAATGATGACAACTACAAAATTAATGTATTATTATTATTTATTTACTTATTATAAAATAAGTAAATAAATAATAATAATACATTTAGAACAAAAATAATGCAGACTTCAGTAAACTCACTTTATGCAATAAGTTTTTAAATTAAAAGATTACTTACACTATTATTACAAAAGGATTACTAAAAATATTTTGCAATTACATTAAAGCCATGGGAAAAAATGTATTACCACAATTGTACTTTTAAGGATATCCTACCTGCACTGGCAGTCAACTGTGTGGCTTGAAATATCTTTTCACGGATTTCTCGAACTGTGTCACATGCAAATTGTTCTAAATCTCTCATATTAACCAGTCCTTGCAGCTCAGTAGTAAAATCACTATTGAAAAAACTGCTTTCACTATCATCTGAAAAATCGTCTTTTTGCTGAGTTTCATCAAATTTATTATAATTTTTATGTAATTCCCTATACAAATAGTCAGTTAAGTCTAAATAAGCTTCATCTAAACCCATTGCTACAAAATCTGGATCATAGGTTTTTAATATTTCTCGTATCTTATGACTCTCATTTCTGTACTTTTCAAAATCTGGAGGAACAATTATAAGATCAGGACAAAGTCTTTTTGCAATAAATCCAGGCATTGCAGCTCGCACTCCAAACTTCCGTGCATGGTAGTTTGAGGTAGACTGTAAACAAATTAAAATTTGATTATAGATTTCTGTGTCTATAAAACACTATAATAATATATTTGTAATGGCATTATGCTAAAATCTAAAAAATAAATAAATAATTTTTTTTTCAACACATGAGAATTATATAATAATGTTTCATTCGGAATATCAATTTATTACAAGTCTGCATTTGGTACCAAAACAAATTTTCAATATATTCTGAATAATAACATGATAAAATGACTACATTCAAAACTTTTTTTTTTTCCCAAGCCAAATTACTTAGATTCAGAAAGTAATAACCTAGCTAGATTTAAAACACTTTTGCTTCACTGAAATAAAGTTCCAGTTGCTGAGTGACTTTCCTCACACATTAACTTAAACAAGCTATTTTATGTTGGTTAGATAGCATGCTATAAATATATAATGCTATATATATATATATATATATGTATGTATATATATATATATATACACACACACACACACACACACAGAGAGAGACTACAAAAGAACTCACAGTGCAAAATGTGAAGGAAATTTTGAGATTTGTTTAGGAATTCATGGTGTACTGAACTGATTCCCATATGCATTTAGTTAATGAGATGCTAAAGCTGAAATAGGCAAAAAAAGTGATCCTTTCTTTAAAAAGAACATGAGTCACTCCTTTCCAGCTGTACAAGAATGCCAAGATATCTACAGAAATAACTGAAGAACTTCATTTAATAAAGCATAAAACTGAATTTCGCTTACAAGAAATGCCTATCCCCCACCTACCTATTCTTTCACTAAGGATGTAGCTATTCATGAAGTTAACTTAGCATAATCCCATAAATGGATTTGTGTTTTGTTTAAGAACAGGAAGCCAAACGAAGCATTCATTTTTAAATTTCTTAAAATTTCTTCAAGTTTTTATTTTTAAATACAATGAATAGTTGTGTTTATGTATTAATTATATTTTATTTGAGCAAGTCTCCACAAAAAAATAATAAATGAATATTTTTAATTTAAAAATTTTTGTTAAATAACATCTATATTTTCTTGAAAAAGGAACAGTCAGGAAAGCTTATTTTTATGCATTCATTATTAGAATGCTAACATATAAACTAGCAACATTTAACAATTTTATTTATTTAAAAGAAAAAAAGAAAGAAAAAAAAAAAAAACGGTCTGCATCGCTTGCCAATTGTGAAATCCTCTTGCTGCAATGTTTATTTGGTTCTGGTTAAAAGTGATAAATGGACACCCACTGCTCTGGAACCAAAGTTAGTAACTAGATTTATCAGCTGACTACATTATTTAATTTTGACACTTATTTGACAGGGGTGCTTAAGGGTCAAAGCTGTATAACTGAGAGGAGACCTCCACATAGCCTTTAAAGGAATGCGGAGAACCGACCAGGGCTTCTGACCTAATGTCCAATCCTCACCTTCTCGTGGTGCACCCTGTTGGGTATCTACTTTGATACTGAACGAACGAGGATGGGCTGGCAATTTGGGATTTAGCCGACCAAATTGTATTCTTATTGGTTAAACCAAAATAAAAAATGATGGTACAACATGACAAAATTTCATGCCGGCTGGGGCGTCGCCCGGTTAAACAAGGCCCCCGTTGTTTTTGCCAGGGAACCAGGGCGAACAGCGAAAAGTCAGCTACTGGAACAAATCTGAAAACAAACCCCAACTCAACATCACCAGAGTTAAAGATCGGTACTATCAACGTAAGAAGCCTGAATGGCAAAGAAATGGAGCTAGCTGAGGAATTAGATAAGTACCAGATCGACATAATAGGGGTGACTGAAACAAAAAAGACCAAAACTGGTGAGATCTTTCTGAGCAATAAATACAAAATGTTATATTCAGGCAATAACAATCAAGGAAAAGAAGGAGTAGCCATAGTATTCAACACAAAATACGAGGCTAATCTTCTTGAATGGCAGTCAGTCTCAAGTAGAGTAATGTGGGCAAATATGAGAATGGGGAACTGGACAATGAGACTTATTTGTGCCTATGGTCCCACAGAAGGTTCTACTAAGGTAGAAGTGGAGGAATTTTTTGAGGCTTTAGAAAAAGCAACTGACACAATGAAAAAGGAAAAGTTGGTCCTTGTTGGGGATCTAAATAGTAGAGTAGGAAATGATTGTGAGACATACAAAAATATTTTGGGAAAATTTGGAGAAAAGAGCAAAGCTAATAATAATGGCAAATATCTGTTGGATTTCTGCTCAGGACATGGACTGGTTATTACTAACACCATGTTCCAACATAAAAATGTGCACAAATTCACATGGAGAGAAGAGGCTAGGAATAAGAAAAGTCTCATTGACTATGTTATTGTTGATAGTGATGTTTTCTCCCTGGTGCAGGACACCAGAGTGTACAGAGGATTTGAAATTGGAAGTGATCACTATTTAGTCTTGAGCAGGATAAAATTGAATTTCATATTGAAAAGAATAACATGTAAGAAAGTTTTAAAGCGAATAAAAGTTGAGCAGCTCTCAGATGTAAACTGTAGACTAAAATACAGAAATATTATTGAAAAGAAAATGAAAGAGTTTGAGAACAGGAATCAAACCTTGGAGATTCAGTGGCAAACTCTAAAGGAAACATTGATTGATTCTGCCAGAGAGGCATGTGGTGAGGTTGTGTGCAAAGATAAAAAAATCAGAACTCCCTGGTGGACACAGGAAGTTAAAGAGGCAGTGAAGGAAAAGAAGAAAGCATATCAAAAGTTCCTGGCAAATAAGTCAGCTTTTACTCTTACAGAATACAGAGACAAATGTAAGAAAGCTAAACAGTGTGTAAAACTAGATAAACAAAAGTCATGGGAGGACTTTGGCAAGAATATAGAAAATAAATATCAAGAAGGTGGCAAAATATTCTGGAGGTTGTTGAAAAAGCTTAGGAATGGAGGAAAGAGTGCTGTAAAAGGAATTAGAGATGATAAAGGTGAAATGAAAACAGGAGAAAAAGATATCCTTGAAGTATGGAGTAATTACTTTGAAAAACTGCTAAATGAAACAAGCAGTGATGACAGCACAGTGATAAAAAACACTGACCAGGCATGCAGTCAGGAATACATATCCATACTTGAAGTAGAAAAAGCCATCAAAGGCTTGAAATGTGGAAAGGCAGCAGGAGTAGATGATATTCGACCAGAAATGCTGAAGTATGGTGGTATAAGAGTCTTACAGTGGCTGCACTGCATAGTTCAGAAAGCCTGGACAGAGGGACGAATTCCCGATGATTGGAGTAGAGCTCTCATAGTACCCATATATAAAAAGGGAAATAAAACTGAATGTGAGAATTACAGAGGTATTTCCCTACTGAGTGTTCCTGGCAAGATCTATGCAAGTATACTTGAGAAACGGTTGAGAAGAATTGTGGAAGAAAAGCTTGGTGAAGAACAAGCTGGATTCAGGCCAAATAGAGGCTGTCAGGATCAGATCTTCACTTTACGACAAATAGTCGAGAAAGCATGGGAATATAACAAAGATCTGTATTTAAGTTTTGTCGATTTGGAAAAGGCATATGACAAGGTGCCAAGAGAGAAGCTATTCAATACGCTGCAGTTATATGGTGTCAATGGGGCATTATATCAAGCAATACTTAGTCTTTATTTGAGTTGTGAGTCTGCAGTTAGAATTCAAGGAAGTACAGGAAGATGGTTTAATGTTAAATCTGGTGTGAGACAAGGATGTACGTTATCCCCTCTGTTATTCATTATCTATATGGATCACATTATGAAGGAATGTGGTATTAAACCTGATATCAAAATTGGAGATGTTAATGTCAGCTCTTTGCTTTATGCGGATGATGTTATACTTCTAAATAAATCCGCTACAAGTCTGCAAGATTCTCTGACTAAATTGAATAGCTGTTGTAATAGATATGGTATGAAGGTCAGCAATAAAAAGACAAAGACAATGAAAATAGGCAGAATCATTGAAAATGTCAACTGTGTTGTGAATGGAAAACCTGTGGAACAAGTAAAACATTTCAGCTACTTAGGCACAATTTTTACTGAAGATGGTAAACTAAATATAGAAATAGACAACAGAATCAGCAAAGCTGGTATCGTGGGAAGTCAATTGAATAAATTCATATGGAATAAGAAAGAAATTAGTCGGAACACTAAATTAGCTGTATACAAGACTGTGTTCAAACCAATTTTAACTTATGGATCTGAGAGCTGGGTCAGAAGTAAAACACTTGACCAAAGACTAGAGACCGCAGATATGAGAGTCCTGAGAAAGATTAGAGGCGTGAACAGATGGCATCAATGGCAATATCATATTAAAAATGAGGATATTAGGAAAGAACTTGACATTGTCAGCATCCAGGAATGCGTTAGCAGAGCTAATCTCAGATGGTATGGTCACTTAAATAGAATGGGAGAGGAAAGATTAGCAAAACAAGTGTTCTCTGCCAGGTTGCAGGAAAACGACCCAGAGGAAGACCAAGATATAGGTGGATTGATACGGTACAAAGTGCCTTAGACGATAGAAATATAAGATCTGATAATGTTGGAGTCTTGACAAGTAACAGACTGATTTGGAGGAAAATTGTAGATAGGAAGTTAGTAATGATGTAATTTTTTCATGTAGTACTGTCATATCCTGTACACCCCTTGAGGGTACATGGCAGGAATTTGATGATGATGATGACTTATTTGACAGTGTCACTCTAAACATCAAAATCTTAAGAGTTCTGAAATAAAAAAATACATCGATTTCTTTCTCTCTCTCTCTCTCTCTCTATCAGTGACTCTTACAAAGAAACCTGATCAATTCAGATAATAACAATGAAATAAACATTTGAATTTTTGTTTCTTCTTGCTATTATGGATTTTAGGCCAAGTGGTCTGCTACAGTCTCATACCATCACTTTCTTGGTCTTTCAATTCTTCTTTTTCCATTTATTTTATATCTGTATGGTATTTTTGACAGTCTGCTATTGTCCATTCGATTTAGATGATCTAACCATTTCTGTTTATATTTACTTATATAATAGTTGACTGGTTTTATATTCAGGGATTGTAAAATTTGGCACATTTTACATTTGTTTTATGGTCCCACTTGGTATACCTGGTTGTTTTTCTGAGAAATTTCATTTTTACTGTTTGAATCCATTTATCATTCTTTTTCATAGTCCATGTTTCACTTCGATATAATAAAGTTGGTTTAGAAAAAACATTATATAGTCTGATTTGTACCAAGGATCTTAAATATATTATTTATTATGCAGTTTACTTAAACAAAATTTGATATTTTAATGTCTATATCTTTTTCATCTTTGTATGATAAATCACATCCTAGTATTGGAAAATATTTACTATTTAGATAATATTTATTATCTATCATTATTTTACTTATTGGGATTTCTCCTTTGAAAACCATCATTTTTGTCTTTACTTTTGATATTCTCATATTATATCATTCTGAAATTTCATTTAATGATGTTACTGATCTCTGTAAACCATCTTCTGATGCAGCTAATAAAATTTGATCATCTGCGAATAATAGTGTATCTATCTTTATTTCTGGTTTATTTGTATACCAAATGGATTAAGCTGTTTCCAGATTGTTATAATTTTATATATATATATATATATATATATATATATATATATATATATATATATATATATATATATATACAGTTACACCCCAAGTTATGTAACACGTGACTTACGTAAATTCGCAGTTACGTAATCAATCTACTAGCATTGTATGAACATATTTGCGGCTTTGCGCAGTAGATGCCTCGCACAGTTAGCTCAGTCACTTGTTATCACTGCTAGTTTTGCTGTTTTTTTACCCTTAAAATGGAATGCAAAAGCAAAACTGAATGTGCTGGTAATAAATCTAAAAAACGAAGGTCTGCAATTACTTTAGAAGAAAAGTTGAAAATAATTCATATGTATGAAGGTGGGAAAATTCTATCAACAAAAACTCGGAAAATAAATCGACCTATTTCAACAGTGAATACAATAGTGAAGGATAAAGTTTGCTTTGTTTGAAAGCACGAAAGGTGCGGTAGCATTGAGTGTCTAGCTACAAGGCCAACTACGAGGACAAGAAGCATGTGACCACACAATCTACTCTAGATATGTTTGTGAGATACCATTCACAACAAAGTCAAGATGACAACTCAGATGACCCTGACTACTCTTAGCCTTCAACATCGAAAGGAGTAAAACTTCCCATAGAACAGCATTCTTTAGAACAGCCAACTTAGCCATCACAAGACATTTTTTTATTTGAAAAGTGAATATTTCAGTTTGTTTTTATATTCTTTTATATTATGTATTTTTAAAACTTTCATATTTACAGTATGTATATTATTCAAATGCAATTGATAAATTTATTCATAATTGAATTTTTTTAAAATCACCTAAAAAATTAAAAATATCTGATTAATGGCAAAAAAAATTAATGTAAGACAGCAGTATGAGTAGCCATTGAACATTTTATTGTATGTATGTAATTTACAAATTCGACGCATGCAAAGGTTTACGGAATGCGTTACTTACATAACTTGGGGTGTAACTGTATATTGAAAAGCAGAAGTGATAGAGTACATCCTTGCTATACTCCTCTTGATATGTCTTTCCATTCTGATATTTGTTACAATTTCACTGCTATTTTATTTCCTGAATATATTTCTTCAATAGACTGTAAGAGCTGGTTTGGTATATTCTAATTAGTTAATATTTTAAATAACTCATCATCAAATTCCTGATATGTACCCTCAATACAGGTTGTACATGAAAGTATGATAGTACTACATGAAAAATTTACATCATTACTAACTTCCTATCTACAATTTTCCTCCAAATCAGCCTGTTACTTGTCAAGACTCCAACATTATCAGATCTTATATTTCTATAATCTAAGGCACTTTGTACTGTATCAACCCACCTATATCTTGGTTCTTCCTCTGGGTCGTTTTGCTGCCAACCTGGCAGAGAACACTTGTTTTGCTAATCTTTCCTCACCCATTCTGTTTAAGTGACCATACCACCCGAGATTAGCTCTGCTAACACATTCCTAGATGCTGATAATGTCAAGATCTTTCCTAATATCCTCGTTTTTAATATGATATTGCCATTGATGTCATCTGTTCAATCCTATAATCTTTTTCAAGACTCTCATATCTGCAGTCTCTACTCTTTGGTCAAATGTTTTACTTCGAACCAAGCTCTCAGACCCATAAATTAAAACTGGTTTGAACACTGTCTTGTATACAACTAATTTAGTGTTCCGACTAATTTCTCTCTTATTACATATGAATTTATTCAATTTGACTTCCGACCATACCAGCTTTGTTAATTTTACTGTCTATTTCCATATTTAATTTACCATCTTCACTAAAAATCGTGCCTAAGCAGCTGAAATGTTTTACTTGTTCCACAGGTTCTCCGTTCACACTGCAGTTGACATTTTCAATGATTCTAACTATTTTCATTGTCTTTATCTTTTTATTGCTGACCTTCATACCATATCTTTTACAACAGTTATTCAATTCAGTCAGGTAATCATGCAAACTTGTAGCAGATTTATTTAGAAGAATAACATCTTCCGCATAAAGCAAAGAGCTGACATTAACATCTCCAATTCTGAAATCATGTTTAATACCACTTTCCTTCATAATGTGATCCATATAGATAATAAATAACAGAGGGGATAATGCACATCCTTGTCTCACACCAGATGTAACATTAAACCATCTTCCTGCACTTCCTTCAATTCTAACTGCTGATTTACAACTCAAATAAAGATTAAGTATTGCTTGATATAATGCCCCATCGACACCATATAACTGTAGCGTATTGAATGGCTTCTCTCTTGGCACCTTGTCATATGCCTTTTCCAGATCGACAAAACTTAAATACAGATCTTTGTTATATTCCCATGCTTTCTCAACTATTTGTCGTAGAGTGAAGATCTGATCCTGACAGCCTCTATTTGGCCTGAATCCAGTTTGTTCTTTACCAAGCTTTTCTTCCACAATTCTTCTCAACCGTTTCTCAAGTGCACTTGCATAGATCTTGCCAGGAACGCTCAGTAGTTAAATACCTCTGTAATTCTCACATTCAGTTTTATTTCCCTTTTTATATATGGGTACTATTAGAGCTCTACTCCAATCATCGGGAATTCGTCCCTCTATCCAGGTTTTCTGAACTATGCAGTGAAGCAACTGCAAGACTTTTATATCACCATACTAAAGCATTTCTGGTCAAATATCATCTACTCCTGCTGCCTTTTCAAATTCAAGGCCTTTGATGGCTTTTTTTTTCTACTTCAAGTATGCATATGTATTCCTGACTGTATGCCTGTTGAGTGTTTTTTACCACTGTGCTATCACTGCTTGTTTCATTTAGCAATTTTTCAAAAGTAATTACTCCATACTTCAAGGATATCTTTTTCTTCTGCTTTCAAGTCACCTTTATCATCTCTAATTCCTTTTACAGCACTCTTTCCTCCATTTCTGAGCTTCTTCAACCATCTCCAGAATATTTTGCCACCTTCTTGATATTTATTCATATTTATTAATTGATATTTATTATATGTTCTTGCCAAAGTCCTCCCATGACTTTTGTTTAGCTAGTTTTACACAGTGTTTAGCTTTCTTACATTTGTCTCTGTATTCTCTCAGAACACAAGCTGACTTATTTGCCAGGAACTTTTGATATGCTTTCTTCTTTTCCTTCACTACCTCTTTAACTTCCTGTGTCCACCATGGCGTTCTGATTTTTCTATCCTTGTAGATAATCTCACCACATGCCTCTCTGGCTGAATCAATCAGGGTTTTCTTCAAGGCTTGCCATTGAATCTCTAACATTTGGTTCCTGATCTCAAACTCTTTCATTTTTTCTTCAATAATCTTTGTGTATTTTAGTCTACAGTTCACATCTGAGAGCTGCTTGACTTTTATTTGCTTTAAAACTTTCTTACATGTTTTTCTTTTTAATATGAAATTCAATTTTATCCTGTTCAAGACTAAATAGTGATCACTTCCAATTTCAAATACTCTGTACACTCTGGTGTCCTGCACCAGGGAGAAAACGTCAGTATCAACAATAACATAGTCAATGAGACTTTTCTTATTCCTTGCCTCTTCTCTCCATGTGAATTTGTGCACACTTTTATGTTGGAACATGGTGTTAGTAATAACCAATCCATGTCCTGAGCAGAAATCCAACAGGTATTTACCATTATTATTAGCTTTGCTCTTTTCTCCAAATTTTCCCAAAATATTTTTGTATGTCTGATAATCATTTCCTACTCTGCAATTTAGATCCCCAATAAGGACCAACTTTTCCTTTTTCATTGTGACAGTTGCATTTTCTAAAGCATCAAAAAATTCCTCCACTTCTACCTTAGTAGAACCTTCTGTGGGACCATAGGCACAAATAATTCTCATTGTCCAATTCCCCATTCTGATATCTGCCAACATCACTCTACTTAAGCCTGCCATTCAAGAAGATTAGCCTCGTATTTAGTGTTAAATACTATGGCTACGCCTTCTTTTCCATGATTGTCATTTCCTGAATATAACATTTTGTATTTATTGCTCAGAAAGATCGCACCAGTTTTTGTCTTTTTTTGTTTCAGTCACCCCTATAATGTCAATCTGGTACTTATCTAATTCCTCAGCTTGCTCCATTTCTTTGCCATTCAGTCTTATGTTGACAGTACCGATCTTTAACTCTGGTGATGTTGAGTTGGGGTGTGCTTTCAGATTTGTTCTAATAGCTGGATTTTCGCTGTTCGCCCTGGTGAAAACAACGGGGGCCTTATGTAACCGGGCGACGCCCCACCCAGCATGAAATTTTGTAATGTTGTACCATCATTTCGTATATTGATTTAAGCCAATAAGAATACAATTTGGTTGGCTAAATCCCAAATTGCCAGCCCATCCTTATTTGTTCGGTATCCAGGTTGTTACCCAAAAGGGTGCACCATGAGAAGGTTTGGATTGGATGTTAGGTCAGAAGCTCTGGTCAGTTCTCTGCATTCCTTTAAAGGCTATGTGGAGGTCTCCTCTCAGTTATACAGCTTTGACCCTTAAGCATCCTGATCTCTTGGCTCAAATTAGACATTCACGAGAAAAAAAGCCTACAACATTTTTAAAAGGCTTTCTATGTAAAAGGCTTTTTCATAATCAATGAAGGCCATGTATGTTCCTTCTCTTTGCTTTTCAATTAATATTTTTAGAGTGAAAATTGAGTATGTAAAAGTAGCTTCAGAATTCAAAATCCAGTTTGTTCTTCTAGTAGTTTGTCCTGTACAATACTGTTTAGTTTCTCGTTTAATATTCCTGCATATATTTTGCACCCTGCATTTAACAGACTAATTCCGCTATAGTTATTACAGTCATCTTTATTTCCTTTTTTATAAATTAGGATAACCAGTGCTTTTTTTTCCCCAAGAGTTTGGAGTCTTTCCAGAAATCCAGAAGCCTTTTATTAAAATTTTCACCTACATTTTTGTACAGCTCCATGTTTATACTGTCTTCTCCTGGTGTTTTCCTATTTTTGACCTTATTTATTGTATTTTTTAGTTGTTCTGAAATCAAATATTTTCTCTTTGAGCATTCTTTGTTGTATAAAATTTTACTTCTTTATTATAATCAGTCAAGAGATTTTGATAATAAATTACACATTTTCCTAATTCTATTGTTTACTTTTTCTTTTATTTCTTTGTTCATGTATTTTATTATTTGATAGGTTTTTGGTTGCAACTTAGTTGTATCCATTTCTTGTTCAGTTACAAATTTGTTCCATTTCTCTCTGTTTTTTCCTTACTTCTCATTTTTCAATTGCACTGTTTCTTTTGTACTCTATTTTTGCTTCTACTCTCTTGGAATTGAGCCATTTCTGGTAACTCTCTTTTCTGTTTTTATAATCTTTTCTATTTCTTTGTCCCAGTTCTGTAGTCTTCTTTTTCTATTCCATTTACTCTTTATTCCTAAGCTTTCTGTTGCCGCTTTTGTCAGGATTTGTTTGAGATTTTCCCATTATTCTTCTATATCATCTGATTTATGTATGACTTCCGTTTTTAAATCAGTGAATTTCTGATACTGTTGTCTAGTATGGGGATCTTGTAATGAAGAAATTTTGTAACTCGGTTGATAGTTATTTTCCGCTTTATTTATTTTTAGCCATTTCTGGTTTAAATCAAAATTTTTGCCAATGCCAAAAAATGATCAGTTCAATTCAAAAGCCTCGATATACTCTTACAACTAGGATTAACTCAGATAATTTAAAATTTGTGATAATGTAGTCAATAACTGACTTGCATCCTCTGGCTGGCCATGCATATTTATGCACCTCTTTATTTTTTTCTCCCCTCTAATTCCATCAAGTGGACACATAATACTAGTTTTGGGTTTCCTTCCCAGAGAATTTTTCATCAGTTTCAATTTAAGTTTCGAATTACATAACAAATGGCATTTCATCAAGAAGTTCCACCATTTTATCCAAGTGTTAAAATAAAGCTGTTTACTAATTACTGTCTTCTTGTCTTTATTCTGGTTTTTACTCTTTCAAGATACCACTTGAAAATTGAAATTTCACCTTATTTCAAATTCTTCAGTTTTCAGCATGCTACTGAATAAATCATTTGCACAAGGGGTATACATATAAAATTCTTCAGCAGAAAATATCATTTAGGATAATTCCTTTTCATTTATACAAGTAGCATGGGTAAAAAGTTTTTTCTCTGAATTGATGTATATTTCTTAAATAATCACAACAGTGGCAAGCTAAAATAATTGAACTATTCATGAAAGAACTTGAAACTAAATTTTCCTACAATATGTTATTCCAAGATTAGAATCATCACCATCATCATGCGTATCAAGGATTTAAGCCTAGCATGGTCTGTTCCTTAGAAGTCATCGTTAAATTGTTTAAGAGGACGTCCTGGTTTTCTTTTTCCTAATGACTTGTACTTTAAGGCTTGTTTTGGTAATCTTTCTGTTTTCATTCTTTGAACGTGTTCCATCCATTTATGTTTATATTTTTTAATTTTTTCTATTACTGGTTCTTGGTTTAATTCTTTCATATCTTCATTTCTTTTGTGATCAAATAGGGTATACTTTGCAGTTTTTCTCATAAACTTCATTTCTGCTTAGAAATATACACACGTTTGCACAAGAATAATGTTTAATTGGCCAAATATTTCGGTCTGAATATTACAGACCATCTTCAATGGCTACATAGGAATAGTTTTAAAAAACAAAGTGGAATACGAACAATTGATCATTCACACATAGAACAAGCCGCGTGATGTCATATCTATAAGTATTAGAAGAGTAAGCATTTTTAAAGTCATAATTAAAGATATTAATTCAGAAATTCATATAATAATCTTAAATAACATTAGACTAACATAGGAAATTTACAAAAAAAAAAAAAAAAAAATTGATGTGTTATCCTGATTAAACTTTCCCAAATTTTTGATATAGATATACAGTAATTATGATTCAAGTTAGGGCGTTGAAATAAAGCCTCCACACTTTCTTTAAATAAACGTTCAAATTCGGCAACATCTGTGTAGGAGGAGAGTCTTGGACCAAAGTATGTTGTGGCTTGTTTCTAATCCGTGCTGAAATCCAGATTTCTCAGGTTTGTTGTGTTGAATCGATGACTGATGCTCTTGAATTCTTTTTTCTATAGAACGTCCATTTCTGCTGTTATTAATCTTTATTTGTCTTTTTGTTTTATTGTCCAGATTTCGCTTCCATACATTAAGACTGGTAGGGCTAATGTATTGTATACTTTTAGTCTGGTTTGTTTTTAAACTAGGTTTGATTAAATATAGAGTTAATTACACCTGTTATTTTTAAATATTTTGCAATTTTTACGTTTATATCTTTTTCATATGTGATCATACATCCTAGGTAGTTAAATGAATTCACCTGTTCTAAGATCTTGTTATCTATTACTATTTTAGTTCTTGCTGGATCTTGTCCTTTAAAGGCCATAGTTTTTGATTTTTCTGTTGATCTTATCATACCATAATCTTTGGCTATTTAGATTTATTTATTTATCTCATTTAGATCTAAAATAGCTTTCTGTAAGTTATCTTCAGAATTTGTAATTATTATTTGATCGTCGGAAAAAAGGAGAGTGTTTAAGCTCACTGCAGGAGAAAGTTTAATACCTTGATGTAAATTTTTATTCCATTTTATTATTATTTCATTTAAGTAAATATTAAAAAGAGTTGCTAAGAGGGAACATCCCTGTCCCCTTGGTTTATCTCTCTCGTATATGTTAGCTCATGATTTAACCTTATTTGTATTTGATTATTTTCATATATACTTGTGATAGCTTTTAGGATATTATTTGGTATTTGTAGAATTTGTAGATCAGAATTATGCTTCCCTATAAAACAGCTAACTCTTTACCAAAAACCCAATTTCATTATGAAGGACTTATGTAACCCTATTTCTTTCAATATCATCAGTTACTATTTCTTTTTAGAATGTAGGGAGAAAAATATATATATAAAAGTTTTCAAATTCACACATAAATCTCCCACTTACACTTTCAATTATTTTTGCATCTCTTTCTCCCTCTCTGGTATGGTTGATAATTTACTGTGTTTTGAACTCCAGATAGGTCAGTTAATCTGTAATTAATTAATAATGGATATGTTATGGATATTACTATCAGAATGTTAAAAGGAATGTACTGAATGTTAAAAGGATGGCAGGAAATGTAAGAAAATATGAATATGAGGAAGTACAAGCTACTCTGTTTAAGGTTGAGAATTGGTAGCCAGTATGATTCAACTTGCTGGTAGTTTGGTTTCACCCTCAAAACTATGAAAGCATGAATCTAGTCTATAACACTTTTCTTTTCAAAGTAGCTGAGGATTAATGCCATAACCCTCCTTCATGAAATAGATCAGTGGTCAAATGCTGAAATAATAACTTTTATAAATGTTAGGTCGAGGCATGGTTGGCCGAGCAGTTAGCGTACCTGCTCTCCAGCCAAAAGGCTGTGGGTTCGAATCCCACCATGGGCATGAATGTTTGTGATTGTCTGTGAAAATACTAGTGGCGGTAGATGTCGTTGGTGTAGATGATGATGGTAGTTGCAGTTCATTGTAGTAGTTGATGGATTGAATGGTGTAGACAGAGAGTTGTACAGTAGGTGCCATCCCTCGATGAATCTTTAGACTCCCTGGAGGTGTCATGTAATAATAATAATAATAATAATAAATATAACTTACATAAATTGCATCAAGCTATATAAATTAATTTAAATTAACATTTAATTAATTTAGATTATTATCATTATTATAACAAATGTCCATGGTGTTACCAATTGTGTCAAGAGAGCCTTAAACTCAATCACACTCCAGGCACCCAAATTTTAGCACCTACATTTCACTCAACCACCACGTTCTATATAAACAAATCTACTCCTCACTCCCTTCTCGCCTAAACTTTCACATGACTTCCAGAGACAGCCTCTTATTCTTCTATTCCTTTTAACATATCTTCTGTAATAATCCAGTAAAATCCCCTCACTGTCTCTTCGCATCATCACCTATTTTCTGACTATCCATCAGACTATGCAATTTACATTTCACCAACCTCTGCTCATAATCAACATTCCATAAACTTGATATTGCTTTAGTCACTCATCTCAGGATACTCTTCAGTGTTTCCACACTGCATTGGAAACAAGGTGACCAAATTTTAACCTAATGATCCATGTGTGGTCTGACTAATAAAGTGGTACAATGATCTCCTCCATACTTATGCTCCTTATCACAGCAGTAATATGTGTAAGTCTTGGCTATATTTACAATGTGCCATCTAGACTTTAGACATATTAAATTAAAGCCAGCAAGAAAAAATTATATTCTTGTTTTATCCTAGTGTAAGCAACCAAAGTTCATGTGTGAAGCATCTTCACTACTAGACTACTTGTATATAGAGATCAATGAAATTAATGTGAAGGCCCCTATATACAAGTAACCTAGTTGAGAAGATACTTCACATGCGAACTTTGTTTCCTTCTGCTTAGATAAAGGATTAAACAAGAATATAATTTCTTGGCATTAATATATAACCAAGTGAAAAAAGCTTTCAACAAGTAGCTCCAATCCTGAGTATATTAATAATAAGGTGTTACACCTTTTTTACTACTTCATCAAATTCCTGACATTTACCCTCAAGGGGTGTACAGGATATGATTGTACTACATGAAAAATTTACATCATTACTAACTTTCTATCTACAATCATCCTCCAAATCAGCCTGTTACTTGTCAAGACTCGAACATTATTAGATCTTATATTTCTATTGTCTAAGGCACTTTGTACCGTATCAATCCACCTATATCTTGGTCTTAATCTGGTTCGTTTTCCTGCCAACCTGGCAGAGAACACTTGATTTGCTAATCTTTCCTTGCCCATTCTGTTTAAGTGACCATACCACCTTAGATTAGTTCTGCTAACTCATTCTTAGATGCTGATAATGTCAAGTTGTTTCCTAATATCCTCGTTTTTAATATGATATTGCCATTGATGCCATCTGTTCATGCCTCTAATCCTTCTCAGGACTCTCATTTCTGCAGTCTCTACTCTTTGGTCAAGTGTTTTACTTTGAACCCAGCTCTCAGATCCATAAGTTAAAACTGATTTGAATACTGTCTTGTATACAGCTAATTTAGTGTTCCGACGAATTTCTCTCTTATTCCATATGAATTTATTCAATTTGACTTCCGACCATACCAGCTTTGTTGATTCTGTTGTCTATTTCATATTTAATTTACCATCATCATCATCATCATCAAATTCCTGCCATGTACCCTCAAGGGGTGTACAGGATATGACAGTACTACATGAAAAAATTACATCATTACTAACTTCCTATCTACAATTTTCCTCCAAATCAGTCTGTTACTTGTCAAGACTCCAACATTATCAGATCTTATATTTCTATCGTCTAAGGCACTTTGTACCGTATCAATCCACCTATATCTTGGTCTTCCTCTGGGTCGTTTTCCTGCCAACCTGGCAGAGAACACTTGTTTTGCTAATCTTTCCTCTCCCATTCTATTTAAGTGACCATACCATCTGAGATTAGCTCTGCTAACGCATTCCTGGATGCTGACAATGTCAAGTTCTTTCCTAATATCCTCATTTTTAATATGATATTGCCATTGATGCCATTTATTTAATTTACCATCTTCACTAAAAATCGTGCCTAAGCAGCTGAAATGTTTTACTTGTTCCACAGGTTCTCCGTTCACACTGCAGTTGACATTTTCAACGACTCTAACTATTTTCATTGTCTATGTCTTTTTAATGCTTACCTTCATACCATATCTATTACAACAGTTATTCAATTCAGTCAGGGAATCTTGCAAACTTGTAGCGGATTTATTTAGAAGTATAACATCGTCCACATAAAGCAAAGAGTTGACGTTAACATCTACAATTCTGATATCATGTTTAATACCACTTTCCTTCATAATGTGATCCATATAGATAATGAATAACAGAGTGGATAATGTACATCATTGTCTCACACCAGATTTAACATTAAACCATTTTCCTGTACTTCAATTCTAACTGCTGACTTACAACTCAAATAAAGACTAAGTATTGCTTGATATAATGCCCCATTGACACCATATAACTGTAGTGTATCGAATAGCTTCTCTCTTGGCACCTTGTCATATGCCTTTTCCAGATCGACAAAACTTAAATACAGATCTCTGTTATATTCCCATGCTTTCTCAACTATTTGTCGTAAAGTGAAGATCTGATCCTGACAGCCTCTATTTGGCCTGAATCCAGCTTGTTCTTCACCAAGCTTTTCTTCCACAATTCTTCTTAACCGTTTCTCAAGTATACTTGCATAGATCTTGGCAGGAACACTCAGTAGGGAAATACCTCTGTAATTCTCTGTCATTCAGTTTTATTTCCCTTTTTATATATGGGTACTATTGGAGCTCTACTCCAATCATCGGGAATTCGTCCCTCAGTCCAGGTTTTCTGAACTATGCAGTGCAGCCACTTTTATACCACCATACTTCAGCATTTCGGGTCGAATATCATCTACTCCTGCTGCCTTTCCACATTTCAAGACTTTGATGGCTTTTTTTACTTCAAGTATGGATATGTATTCCTGACTGTATGCCTGTTGAGTGTTTTTTACCACTGTGCTATCACTGCTTGTTTCATTTAGCAATTTCCCAAAGTAATTACTCCATACTTCAAGGATATCTTTTTCTCCAGTTTTCATGACACCTTTATCATCTCTAACTACTTTTACAGCACTCTTTCCTCCATTTCTAAGCTTCTTCAACAACCTCCAGAATATCTTACCATCTTCGTGATATTTATTTTCTATGTTCATACCAAAGTCCTCCCATGACTTTTGTTTAGCTAATTTTACACAGTGTTACCGCTTTCTTACATTTGTCTCTGTATTCTCTAAGAGCCAAAGCTGACTTATTTGCCAGGAACTTTTGATATGCTTTCTTCTTTTCCTTCACTGCCTCTTTAACTTCCTGTGTCCACCTTGGAGTTCTGATTTTTCTATCTTTGCAGATAACCTCTCTGGCTGAATCAATCAGGGTTTTCTTCAAGGCTTGCCACTGAATCTCCAAGGTTTAGTTCCTGTTCTCAAACTCTTTCATTTTTTCTTAAATAAGCTTTGTGTATTTTAGTCTACAGTTCACATCTGAGAGCTGCTCAACTTTCATTTGCTTTAAAACTTTCTTACATGTTATTCTTTTCAGTATGAAATTCAATTTTATCCTGCTCAAAACTAAATAGTGATCGCTTCCAATTTCAAATCCTCTGTACACTCTGGTGTCCTGCACCAGGGAGAAAACATCACTATCAGCAATAACATAGTCAATGAGACTTTTCATATTCCTTGCCTCTTCTCTCCATGCGAATTTGTGCACATTTTTATGTTGGAACATGGTGTTAGTAATAACCAGTCCATGTCCTGAACAGAAATCCAACAGGTATTTTCCATTATTATTAGCTTTGCTCTTTTCTCCAAATTTTTCCAAAATATTTTTGTATGTCTGACAATCATTTCCTACTCTGCTATTTAGATCCCCAACAAGGACCAACTTTTCCTTTTTCATTATGTCAATTGCTTTTTCTAAAGCATCAAAAAATTCCTCCACTTCTACCTTAGTAGAACCTTCTGTGGGACCATAGGCACAAATAAATATCATTGTCCAATTCCCCATTCTGATATTTGCCCACATCACTCTACTTGAGACTGCCTGCCATTCAAGAAGATTAGCCTCATATTTTGTATTGAATACTATGGCTACGCCTTCTTTTCCATGATTGTCATTTCCTGAATATAACATTTTGTATGTATTGCTCAGAAAGATCTCACCAGTTTCTGTCTTTTTTGTTTCAGTCACCCCTATTATGTCAATCTGATACTTATCTAATTCTTCAGCTAGCTCCATTTCTTTGCCATTCAGGCTTTTTATGTTGATAGTACCGATCTTTAACACTGGTGATGTTGAGTTGGGATGTGCTTTCAGATTTGTTCCAGTAGTTGAATTTTCGATGTTCGCCCTGGTGAAAACAACGAGGGCCTTGTTTAACCGGGCGATGCCCCAGCTGGCATGAAATTTTTTAATGTTGTACCATCATTTTCTATATTGGTTTAAGCCAATAAGGATACAATTTGGTTGGCTAAATCCCAAATTGCCAGCCCATCCTCGTTCGTTCAGTATCCAGGTAGATACCCAACAGGGTGCACCCCGAGAAGGTGAGGATTGAACATTAGGTCAGAAGCCCTGGTCAGTTCTTCGCATTCTTTTAAACTATGTTCAGGTCTCCTCTCAGTTATATAGCTTTGACCCTTAAGCACCCCTTTTTTTTTACTACTTGTATATGGAAAATATATGACTTCTGCACTAAATCAACCTTAGTTGATTTAATGCAGAAATTCAATCCTGGAGAGCAGAGTGGTTCTGCTCATTGGCAGGTTTTTGCCTATCACTGAGTGGAGCCACTGCAAAGTTTTTTTGTCCTATAGTGATTCATGTCAGGAGTGATTAGGTTAGTAGTGATCCTTTAAGGTCTCTACTAACCTAATGGACATGTTACTTTGTGATTTAGACTCAAACCTTGGAGTACCACAAACTATATAAAATTTGTAGCAATTCCAAAGTTAGTAAGAAATGTCATTAGATAAATATAAGAACAATACACAACACAACAGAAAATAAAACATAACAAAAAAAAAAAAAAAAAAAAATCAGTGAAAATTATCAACATAGATTACTCAGAGTTTATGGAGAGCTGGTACCTCCTGCACTTTAATAGTATCTGAATAATGGTTGAAACTGGTCTGGGTAGAAGTGGTCTTTCCCATGATGCATAGTATTATACATGCTTGAAAGAATGCATGCTTTGTATTTGGAATACTAAAACAATTAATGTGAAGTAATTGGCCTCTATATATACAAGTAGCCCAGTTGAGAAGATACTTCACATGTATACTTTTGTTTGCTTACACTTGGATAGTAGTTTAAAGAATATAGTTTCTTGGCAACTTTAATTTAATTTATGACCAAGTGAAAAAAACTTTCTAAACTTTGCGTAACCTTAGGATGAGGATATGTTACAAATGATATACAATAATTAATAATTAAATTAATACAAGTCAGGTTAGAAAAAGATATTACACATAAAGATATTACAAATAAATTAGAATTAAAATTATTTTATAGATAGAGAAGTTTAAATATCAGATGTTAAACACTGATGTTTAGCACTGGATAAATTTAGTTCTATTATGTTCTAAATATAAGGAAAACTACACTGTTTTCCTTTTAAAGAACTATTAAAACTTACCAACATAGACATTGAACCAACAGCCATTGGCAAATCTCTAAGATTTGGGTTATTTTTTATTTCAACAGCAGCATAGAAAGCATCCATATCAATGTGAAGAATAATGTGACTTAAGTCTCTTTCAGCTTCCAAACGGGCAGCAAGTGCATCCATCTATAAAATACATGTTAGAAATATATGTACAGATTGGGACATTGATGACATTACATGATATAACTGATTTATTACTTTTTTGTAGTAATGGTGAGTACAAGAATGGCAAACCAACAGTACCTGATGCTGGACCATGCTTTATTTCGTATAATATATGTGTTATATTATCCACAGACAGGATCCTGTTCCTTTTTTTTTTCCCCACGTTCTTTCCCTCCAATGTTATTAGAGTATTTGAGGGATAGAGATGAAATTTTTCTATTTTACTAATATTTTTACTTTTATGCACTGGGAGTCTGCATTCTCTCCCAGGTATCTGAATCACAAGATACTTGAAAGCCAAGGATCAGCCAAGACCAAAATGAACATGTTACTGTGATAAAACATAATCACTAAAGTGTTTTATAACATAATCTATGTCGGGAAGTCGCCGCTAGATGAATTCGTAATGAGTAGTGTTCGTGCAAGCTCCAGATAAGATAAGTATCATTTTCAGTTATCGATACAATTACTTAATATTGTGTAGTTTTGTTTTTTTGCCTTGCATATTTTAGTGCGTCTATTTTTGGTGTGTTATAACGTATAATTTGACAAAACACGTTACAGATAAGTATGGCACCTGTGCGAAGGAAAATGGCGGCCAGTAATGAAGGTTCGCCATCTTTATCAAAGAACGGTAGCATAAAAGAAATGAGTCAGTGTACTAGCTGTGAAATGTACGCTTTGCGGAGTGCGGTCGGAGTGTGGTTAGATGATAATAAAGGATTGAATGTGTGTAGAAAATGTAGGGAGAATGCGGAATTGAAGTGTATTTCGGATCGTGAGTGTGATATTTTTGTCAACCTTCAGAATGAAGGAAATAGGGATATGACAAGAAACGGCAAGGTTGTACATGAAAATTGTGAGAGTGTGAATGTAGAAAGTGTGAATGATAGTATAAATGGTTTCTCAGAGAACAAAAAAGATGAGATAGATGCATTGAGTGAGATCGCGTTGTTGAATAATGCGATAGAAAGAGCAAAACAGCAGCTAGAGTGCATGAACAAAAGTAGACTGAATGAACCAACCAATAATAAAAGGTATGACAGGAAAAATAGACGTATGAATGTGAACATGAACAAAATGAAGGATAGAGTGCTGTATGGAGACTCGTTAGTACGAGGTGTGTTAGTAGAGGATTTGACAAAATCGTACCAACCTGGTGCGACCATAAAGGACGTAACTGCGTCTATTAGAGAGCAAAAGGAAAGGGTGAAAGAAATGATTGTTGTGGCAGGTACGAATGATTTGAAAGGAGATAAAATGGAAATGATAGAAGACCTGAATGAATTGTTTGAGGTAGCAAAAGAAAAGAGTGAGAGAGTTAGAATGATTAGTCTTTTGCCAAGGTATGAGAGTGAAATGTTTAAAAGGAGGGCTATAATTGCAAATGACTTTATGCGTGGGTTATGTATGACGAGTGGTGTGGAATTTGTGGATGTGTGGAGTGAGTTTGATGGGCGAAAGGATCTATATAAGATGGATGGCTTGCATTTGAATGGTTACGGTGTAAGAAGACTTGAGAAAGTGTTGCTGAATGTAGTGGATGTGCAAATTCAGGGAAACTAGATTTGTTAGGGGGGGGGAGTAGAGATACAGTCCTTATGGAGGCAGTTGAATGTAAGAATGAATATAATATGCCAGAGCAAATAAGGACAACAAATCTGAGTGGGATAGTTAATATAAGGCATCAAGGTAGGGTTGGGGCTAATGGGGGTCTTAAATTCATGTACACTAATACTAGGAGTATTAGGAACAAGAAGGAAGAGTTTTTGGTCATGGTTGGCACTTCCAGACCACAGGTTATAGGTATTAGTGAAACATGGCTGACTGTAGATGATATAACTAGTGGGATTGAATGTGATGGGTATAGTGTGTTCAGGAATGACAGAGAGAATAAAATGGGGGGAGGAGTATTGTTGATGATAGCTGATGAGCTCCAGCCAAGGAGAATAGAAGTTGAATTGCAGGATAGAGAAAAGAGCACATTTGAGGCCATTTGGTGTGAGATTGTGGCTAGCAGAACTAAATATACAATTGGGTGCTGCTATAGACCAGGTGATGGGAAAGATGGTGGTGACAGTATACACAAGCAAATAGAAGAAATGGGTGGAAGGAGGGTGATTATTACGGGAGATTTCAACTATGGTCGCATTGATTGGAGTGAGGAGAGGACACACGGGAGGAAGGAACTGGATTTTATACGGTTATTAAGGGATAACTATCTGCGACAGCATGTAATGGAAAATACTAGGGGTCAGAGAGTGCTTGACCTAGTAATTACATCTGAGGATTTGGCTGTAACAAATATGACCACATTGCCACCAATCGGTGAGAGTGATCATAGGGTCTTAACTTGGGAGGTGGCTAAAGGTGTAGAATTTTCAATTAAGACAGGGTACATGTGGAATTATCGGGCTGGAAAGTATGACAAGCTTAGAAGTTTGATTGGTTCAGTGCCATGGCATGTACAACTGCAAGGACTAGAAGTTGATAGTGCATGGGAGGTAGTTAAGAAGTGCTTGCATGAAGCAATGGCTGACTGTATACCTAGAGTCCGAATAATAAATCAAGTAGGGGTTAAATGGATGAATAACACCATTAAGCTTGAGTTGCAAAAAAAGAAACAACTATGGAGGGAATTTAAGGAGAAGGGTGACCGGCAGGCACATGAACGGTATAAAGCGCAGGCCAGAAGGGTGACGAGTGTGGTAAGAAAAGCAAAAAAGGATTACGAAAGAACATTGGCCATGCAGGCTAAAGAGAATCCTAAGCAGTTTTTTAGATATGTAGCAAGTAAAAGGAAAAATGTACATGGCAGATTGATTTTAAAGAATGCCGATGGTAGGGAGGTAACTGAATCAGTTGAGATAGTTGAGTTACTGAGTGAGCACTTTGCAAAAGTATATCATCCAGGTGGTGACATTGCAGAAACGAATAACCCAGTAGATTATACGGGAATTGTGGTTAATGAAGTGGAGGTGAGTAGTCTATTGCAGAACCTCAATGTCAATACATCTGTGGAATTGGATGGTATACCAGCTTGTGTTGTACGAGAAGCAGCTAAAGAATTGTCAGAACCCTTGACCATTTTGTTTAATTTCAGTCTCGGCTCTGGGTTAGTCCCGAGCAGGTGGAAAGAGGGGAAAATAGTTCCACTGCATAAAGGTGGTTCCAAGACTGCTGTTGTAAATTACCGACCGATTAGCATATCAGGAATCATTGTCAAGGTCTTAGAGAAAATAGTCAAGAGGAAAATACAAGATTGGATAGAAGAAAATGGGATACTGTATCTGGGACAGCATGGTTTTGTGAAGGGTAGGTCATGCCTCAGTAACTTGCTCACGTATTGTAACACAGTGACAGCTGAACTGGATAAGGGTAATGGGTTTACGGTGATTCTACTGGACCTTGCCAAGGCCTTTGACAGGATTCCACATGGAATTCTAATCAGTAAATTGCAGCATATGGGAATAGACATAGGGTTGGTGAGATGGATAGGAGGGTGGTTGACGGAGAGATATCAGAGAGTGGTTTACTCGCGAGTAGAGTCCACAAGACGGCCTGTGACTAGTGGTGTGCCACAAGGATCTGTTCTTGGACCACTGCTGTTTAATTTGTTCATAAATGATATAGGAAATGATCTGAGAGGAACAGTTCATTTGTTTGCGGATGATGCAAAGTTGGGTAGGGCAATAGTGAATGCAGATGATGTCAAAATTTTGCAGGATGATTTGGATAGATTGGAGGTCTGGGCTAAGGAGAATGGATGTCAGTTTAATGTGGCAAAATGTAAGGTTATGCATTTTGGGGTGAAAAGATTGGCGGCAGTTTACTGCATTGGTGGAACCCTGCTCCAGGAAATTGATGAGGCACGAGATTTAGGAGTGTTGGTAGATAAGGAATTGAAATTTAGGGGACACATTGCAAAAGTGACCAAAACAGCTCATCAAATCACTTGGTTGCTGAAGAATACGTTGACAAGCAGAGACAAGCAGGTTATTGTTCCTCTCTATCGAGCCTTGATAAGACCCCATCTAGACTACTGAGCTCAGATTTGGTCACCTAGGTTTCTTCTTGATAGGGAGGAGGTGGAGAGGATCCAGAGGCGAGTGACCAAGATGATAGCAGGTCTGTGGAATGAACCGTATGAGAACAGGTTGAGGATTTGTGGGTTGCAAAAATTGGTTGATAGGCAGAGGAGGGGAGATATGATTGAGACATTCAAATTACTGAAGGGTTTCTATAAAATTAATTCAGAAGATATTTTTGAGAACAGGGCTGGTTGTGGGAGGACTAGGGGACATCCATGGAAACTGGGCAAAAGTGTGGTTAGTAAAGGTGTTAGAGCTGGGTTCTTTACTTTTAGAGTAGTGAATGAGTGGAATGCGCTCCCTGAGTCTGTGGTGGATGCTGTGACAGTGAATGAGTTTAAGGCGAGGTATGATAGATACTGTATGAATGTCAAATAGTTGTGATGAATATGATTTGGGGCCTCCCTCGATGAGTCTAATGACTCCCTGGAGTTGCCCGTAATAATAGTAATAAACACAGACATAGGAATAGCATAAACAATATAGAATTTGTAGAAATTCAAAAGTTAGTAAGAAATCACATCAGAAAAATATAAGAACAATACAAAACACAACAGAATATTTTTTTAAAAAATCACTGAAAAGGATCAACACAGAATGAAAGAAAAAATGATGTCCAAAACTGACATAAGCAAAGAGATAGTACAGTACAATACAACAGAGAAAAATAAATAAATAATGGAAACATGCAGTGACTTTTAAAGGAATCTATACAGAGATAGGGAATAAGATAGAAATCTAAACTGAGACAAAATATATAGAGAATCACCAATCATAATAAAATAATTATGAAAGTCTGCAAATCAGCAAAGAATTATTAATAAAAGTCCTGGAGAAGATAGCATAACAGCAGAACATATAAAATCAGGAAGTTCATAATTTCATAATGGATATGATAAACATTGTTTTAAATACAGAAACCATTCCACAGTAATGACATAAATCAATGATTCTCTTATTATATAAAAATAAGGGTAGCAGAAATTATATCAATACTATAGGACAATCTGTTTATTATCACAACTGTATGAATTTTTTTTATTTCCATTATTTTAAACAGAATCACAAGATTTCTGGACAATGAAAAATAAGCAGGCTTTAAGGCAAGATCTACAAACAGATCATATCTACACTATTATCTAAGTAACAGAAAAAAAAAGTAAATGAATATCAACGTCTTGTATGTGTAGTGTTTGTAGATTTAAATAATAAACAGCTTGCAATATCAGGTCATCCGCAGCAATATACAGGGTGCCCACATTGGACCTCCCTAGTTTCAAAGAATGGTAAAAGATTGAAATGCGGAAATATGTAAGGTTTGGGTTGTTCAAACATTCCAGAGCCTCTACAAGATTCATCCAGAATTTTTTTTTTTACAAAAACTTGGTGAGTGTACTTTCTCATTTGTACAATTTCAACACCATGGTCCACACACTTTAGTAGTAACGCAATGAAACTAAGGAAGTCCAATATAGCCATCCTATATATTAAAACATTAGAAATTATATATCAGGGCTCAACAGCTATAAGTCAGAACATCAGGAAAGGGAAGTAGACAAAGTTGAAGCCTTTACTGAAAGACTAGAGAAGCAGTGTAGTCCAAACTACACCCATGCAGATCTAGACTTCATAATAAAGTACACAGATGGTTATACTGTAAGCTAAAATGCACAGAGTACATAAACCCCATCCAACTGATATCACCTGCTGAGGTACATGAAATTATCAGCAAACTTAAGAACAGAAAAGTACCAAGCCCATGTAGGATTACTAACAAAATTATCAAATAAATTAAAGATACCAAGAAATTATATACTTGGTTTAATCCTTTATCCAAGTGTAAGCAAACAAAGTTTGTGCCTGAAGTATTTTCAGGACAGGGGCAATATAGAAGCTAATGACTTCACATCACTAGTGATGTGAAGTCATTAAACCAAGTATATAATTTCTTGGTATCTTTAATTTATAGTATAATCAAGTGGAAAAACTTCCAAGAACTATCTCTAATCCAGATATAAAAGGTATGACACCTTTTGGCTACTTGTATATGAAAATATGACTTCTGCATTACTTCGACCTTAGTATCACTTCTGGGTCTGGCTCCCACTGATGAGACCTCAATAAAGGTCTAAACTGGTCTGGGTAGAGTTGCCCCAGTCCTGAAAATACTTCAGGCACAAACTTTGTTTGCTTACACTTGGATAAAAGATTAAACCAAGTATATAATTTCTTGGTATCTTTAATTTATAGTATAACCAAGTGGAAAAACTTCCAACAAAAATGATCAAATGCATGCCATAATGCACATTGCTGCTACTATTAATGCAATATTAAGATATCACTACTTTCCAGCATGATGAAAAGTAGCATATTTAATTTTAATTCCAAAACCAGGAAAAGCAGCACACCCTCTCCAAAACTACTGCCCAATCAGGCTACTTTCTTGCTGAAAAATAGCTGAGGGAGTAATATTAATAAGACTGTAGAAATCTAATCCCTGATGAGCAATCTGAATTCAAGGAGAATGATTCTAATGAACAAGTTCTCAGAGTCATATTCTCAGTTTCAGAGAGCATTGGGGTTCAACTGAAAGCAGCAAACAGGAGTAATCTTCCTGGATGTTGCCAAAGTTTGACAAAATATGGCACAATGGACTTCTTTTCAAACTCCTGCAGGCCATATTCCCATTAGGCCTAGTGAAACTTACCGAAACCTCAGCAATTGCAAACTCCAAGTGAAGCTACAGATAATTAAATTGTCTGAACGCAAAATCACAGCAAGCATCTCCCAATGCTCCCTGCTGTCACCTCTGCTCTTTGCTATCTATGTGTCTGACATCCCATGTTCAGTTGCCACTCTTCTATGCTTGTAGGTTTTGGCATTGTAGCAAATGGCTTGGCATCTGTAACTGTTGGATGAATGTTGTTTTGATATAGGAAAGCCAGGCCACAATCTAGTGTTTATTTCTCTTCCCTGAAGCAAAATGTATACACAGCAACATTCATACACATTGGCTGGCATTATAAGAAAATGCCAAGTGGACGAAGTAGGTTCCAAAAGTTTCTGGCCTGACATACAAAATTCGAAGCAATTTCAAAACAGCGTGCATGACAGATAGCACCATGTATGGGAGAGTTAGTTTCAACTCTCTACATGCGTCATTCAGCTGGAAGCACTCATTTGACTAACATGTGACATGCTAAGTGGCTGTAATGTTAAAAATTTAGTACTTCGCTGTGATAAAGTTTTTCACCAAAGAAGAGTTTTCTCCAAGTGCTATCAAACAGCGACTGGATCGCGTTTATGGGGAAGCTTCTTCTTCATTTTCCACCATGAAAAAATAGGCTAAACAGTTTTGCCTAGGAAGAGAGCATCAAAGATGATCCTCATGATGGTTGGCCTGTGAAAGTGATGACTGAGGAAAATGTCTCTTGTTGAGGAGGAACTGTTCAATGACAGATGGCTGAAGCTCAAACAAATCTTAGCAAGGTTGGGGCTTTCTATAACAACCATCTTTTGCATGATTTACAAGAAGCTTCACATGCTGAATGTCAGTGTAAGGTGGGTGCCCCGACTTCTCTCTTCAATTCAGAAGGAGCAGTACGTGACCTGTTCCTTCAAGATTTTAGAGCTTTGCAAGGAAATCAGAGAAGTGCTAGAATCCATTGTCAACCATGGTCCTTTATTATGATCCTCTTTCCAAAAGAAAATCCATGGAGTGGTGCAAATCAGGCAAAGCACCACCACCAAGAAGATCATAGCAACAACCTTTAGGGATTGCCGGAGAATTCTCTTGATTGACTTCAAGGAAAGGAATAACATCTTGAATGTAGAATATTATACTTCACTCCTGCACAAACTGTGCAATGCCATAAAGAAGAAAGTTGAGGAATGCTGAGTCATGATGTTAGTCTACTTCACGACAATACTCCAGTCCATATGCCCATTGTTACAAAGGCTGAAGTGAAGGACTGTGGCTTCCAGGAGATTGAACACCCATCCTACAGCACAGATCTAGCACCCAGTGACTACTACCTCTTCTCAAAACTGAAGACCTTTGAGGAAGAAAATCTTCAGATACAATGAGGTCAAAGATGCAGTTTTAGGCCATTTTGCAGCAAAGTACAGACTATTTTTTCAGGGGTATAGAAATGTTAATTCAAAGATGTGAAAAGTGTGTTGAAGTAAAGGGAGATTATGTTGAAAAGAGACACAGTTGTTTTCTATCACCTTTAAAAGTTTCTTAGGCCAGAAACTTATGGAACCACTCTCATATATCACTCAAATACAAGAGGGAAATGCCATGAGTGGACAGGGGTTAAGAGAGAGAGAGAGAGAGAGAGAGAGAGAGAGAGAGAGAGAGAGAGAGAGAGAGAGAGAGAGAGAAACCAGTTTTTGGAGAATATGTCACTGAGGGTAATTCTAGATAGCAAAGGGTGGATGGAATGAAAGAAGATGAGATGAGTGTGAATAACAGGTGAACCAAATACAAATGTTTCAGAAGCTTCTACTCATGTTATGGTAGGCTTAGCAGAAATAGGGGGAACAATGGATGCCAGTTCTGTGTAAGTTCTTCCCAAGGAATTATCTGTAGAAGGCAGAGGCTGGAGTAAATCCACATGAAAGGGACCACTCTATACTGTAACGAGAGCATTTCAGCTATACTATGGCTGAAATGCTCTCGTTACTGTATGTGAAAAAAAATAATCTAAGATTGGATAGATTTAGAATTTGTAGGGAGTGGACAGGTCTCTACAAATATATGAATATTTTACTTAAATTAAGGGGATATTAAATCCCACATAGTTTTAAAACCGAATAAGAAACTCAAAGATTGGAATCAGAGAGTTTCTTGCCGAATATAGTAAACTATAAAGTATCGGCGACACTAGCGTTAGCCAATGCAAGTGATCCTAGTACGTAGTACAATACCAGGCAACTCGTTGCAAAGGTGGGGAAGTTCAGATCGCTATTCTTAGGTATTTTCCATAATGTAAAAACACATTTCCTAGGAAATGTATGCTGTTATTACATTATGGAGGGAGGTCACTACCCAGACCGGTTTCAGCCTTTTTTGAGGCTTCATCAGTGAGTAGCTAGACCTAATACCAAAGTGTATAGTGAAAAGAACTTATGTACTCTGCGAACGAGTTTTCCAAACAGGTGCAACCATTAAGTTACTTAAGTATAAAGAGCTAATAAGCTTCATTTCGGCAATGAAAACATTACTTAAATTAAGGGGATATTAAATCCCACATAGTTTTAAAACCGAATAAGAAACTCAAAGATTGGAATCAGAGAGTTTCTTGCCGAATATAGTAAACTATAAAGTATCGGCGACACTAGCGTTAGCCAATGCAAGTGATCCTAGTACGTAGTACAATACCGGGCAACTCGTTGCAAAGGTGGGGAAGTTCAGATCGCTATTCTTAGGTATTTTCCATAATGTAAAAACACATTTCCTAGGAAATGTATGCTGTTATTACATTATGGAGGGAGGTCACTACCCAGACCGGTTTCAGCCTTTTTTGAGGCTTCATCAGTGAGTAGCTAGACCTAATACCAAAGTGTATAGCGAAAAGAACTTATGTACTCTGCGAACGAGTTTTCCAAACAGGTGCAACCATTAAGTTACTTAAGTATAAAGAGCTAATAAGCTTCATTTCGGCAATGAAAACATTACTTAAATTAAGGGGATATTAAATCCCACATAGTTTTAAAACTGAATAAGAAACTCAAAGATTGGAATCAGAGAGTTTCTTGCCGAATATAGTAAACTATAAAGTATCGGCGACACTAGCGTTAGCCAATGCAAGTGATCCTGGTACGTAGTACAATACCGGGCAACTCGTTGCAAAGGTGGGGAAGTTCAGATCGCTATTCTTAGGTATTTTCCATAATGTAAAAACACATTTCCTAGGAAATGTATGCTGTTATTACATTATGGAGGGAAGTCACTACCCAGACCGGTTTCAGCCTTTTTTGAGGCTTCATCAGTGAGTAGCTAGACCTAATACCAAAGTGTATAGCGAAAAGAACTCATGTACTCTGCGAACGAGTTTTCCAAACAGGTGCAACCATTAAGTTACTTAAGTATAAAGAGCTAATAAGCTTCATTTCGGCAATGAAAACATTACTTAAATTAAGGGGATATTAAATCCCACATAGTTTTAAAACCGAATAAGAAACTCAAAGATTGGAATCAGAGAGTTTCTTGCCGAATATAGTAAACTATAAAGTATCGGTGACACTAGCGTTAGCCAATGCAAGTGATCCTAGTACGTAGTACAATACCGGGCAACTCGTTGCAAAGGTGGGGAAGTTCAGATCCCTATTCTTAGGTATTTTCCATAATGTAAAAACACATTTCCTAGGAAATGTATGCTGTTATTACATTATGGAGGGAGGTCACTACCCAGACCGGTTTCAGCCTTTTTTGAGGCTTCATCAGTGAGTAGCTAGACCTAATGTATGCTGAAACGTAATACCAAAGTGTATAGCGAAAAGAACCAAACAGGTGCAACCATTAAGTTACTTAAGTATAAAGAGCTAATAAGCTTCATTTCGGCAATGAAAACATTACTTAAATTAAGGGGATATTAAATCCCACATAGTTTTAAAACCGAATAAGAAACTCAAAGATTGGAATCAGAGAGCAGCATACATAAATTCTTTTCGCTATACACTTTGGTATTAGGTCTAGCTACTCACTGATGAAGCCTCAAAAAAGGCTGAAACCGGTCTGGGTAGTGACCTCCCTCAATAATGTAATAACAGCATACATTTCCTAGGAAATGTGTTTTTACATTATGGAAAATACCTAAGAATAGCGATCTGAACTTCCCCACCTTTGCAACGAGTTGCCCGGTATTGTACTACGTACTAGGATCACTTGCATTGGCTAACGCTAGTGTCGCCGATACTTTATAGTTTACTATATTCGGCAAGAAACTCTCTGATTCCAATCTTTGAGTTTCTTATTCGGTTTTAAAACTATGTGGGATTTAATATCCCCTTAATTTAAGTAATGTTTTCATTGCCGAAATGAAGCTTATTAGCTCTTTATACTTAAGTAACTTAATCGTTGCACCTGTTTGGAAAACTCGTTCGCAGAGTACATAAGTTCTTTTCGCTATACACTTTGGTAGGTCTAGCTACTCACTGATGAAGCCTCAAAAAAGGCTGAAACCGATCTGGGTAGTGACCTCCCTCCATAATGTAATAACAGCATACATTTCCTAGGAAATGTGTTTTTACATTATGGAAAATACCTAAGAATAGCGATCTGAACTTCCCCACCTTTGCAACGAGTTGCCTGGTATTGTACTACGTACTAGGATCACTTGCATTGGCTAACGCTAGTGTCGCCGATACTTTATAGTTTACTATATTCGGCAAGAAACTCTCTGATTCCAATCTTTGAGTTTCTTATTCGGTTTTAAAACTATGTGGGATTTAATATCCCCTTAATTTAAGTAATGTTTTCATTTTCGAAATGAAGCTTATTAGCTCTTTATACTTAAGTAAATATGAATATTTGTAGATTATATGGATATATGAAATTTTTTGAAGGCCGAGGAATCTATACAGGTGGTTGTGACAAGAAAGGATAGAAGCAAATGTAAATCTAAAAGAGATTTATTTGGAGTTGAGCTGAGTATTATCAAAGGCAAGGGTAGCTGATCTCTTTTTGTGAGTAAAAATATAAGGCTGTGTTTTGATAACATGAAAGGTGTTTAGGATGTCATTACCCATTGAAGGATGGTATGGAGATAGTATTTTGAAACTTTAAATGTTTGAACCCTCTAGGATTTATCAGATGAGTAATAGAAATAAAATGTGTTGTCATTAGCATAATTATGGATAGGGTTTGATATCAGTGAGAGATCACTTATGTATATGAAGAAGAGATTAAGTGACATAGCAAAGCCCTGAAAAACACTAATATTAGAAGAAAACTGGCTAGACAGTTACAAAGAACAGAAGAGTTTGAGGCCTATAGTACCTTAGTACCAAGAATGAGTGAAAAGGAACTTGTTCCGATTTAGTTTGAAGAGCTGTGGATTGTATTCTATGGGAAACATACAAGACAGGAGACTACTCCAGAGGGAGAGAGGGGATTAATGGCAAGGAGAAATCTGTTCTGTATGTTTGAAGTTGAACTGTGAAGGGCGTAATAGATGTGCAATGGATGTAACAGAGCAGAAGAATTATTGATGCCAGTACAGATTATCATCAGCCATAGTATTATTTATAAAATATATAAGCGGTAGAAACTGAATGTCTGTAACAATCAGAAATATGAACATTAGGAAGTTTTTGGGACTACAATGTTGAAGCACTGCTTGTAAATTCCCACTTGACACATAAAAAAGAATGAATATAGAATACCAAGAACATATGAAAGAAAGATGAAAAATCCAATACAGCAAACCATGGAAAGGATAGAAAGACCATATAAGACAAGATTTAGAATAAAGAAACTGAGCTGAATAGTGTTCATGAAGAAAGAGATGAAAGCAAGCTCTGGTTTAACCTGACAGACTGTCTGTTGAAACAGCTGCTAATTTACAGGATTCAAATCAGGCCTTTAAGTACAGTAATACACTGTCTTATAATGCTTCACTTTATGATGATCCACTGATATGGTGCTTTTTAATTATGAACAATATCCATTTATACAATGTTGCATTTGCCCATATGATAGTTTTAGTGACATGTCCCAAGAATCAATCAATGCGAAGTTTCTGTGGACTGTTTGTTAATGACATCATTGTTTGCTACATCTCTGTATTTTGGTATTTCAGTTGTTTTTTTTAAATATTATTTTATTTTATTATTGTTAAAAATGGCAGATAAAATTCAAAGGAAAGGTCCTGTTGCTTTCAGTGAAAAGAAGATGTGTAAACCTATAACATTAGATACTAAAGTTAAAATGATTACATTTAGTAATGATGGTTGAACACTGAGATAAGCTGAAGGCTAAACTTACTTCATGCTACTGTTGTTATAAACAAAGATAATGAAGTGGAAAGTGCTATGCTGGTTAATACTACAGTTATCAATAAAAGTGACAATTTATTGCAGAAATGGAAAGGCTTTTAATCGTATAGACCAGCGCTTCCCAAACTGTGGGCCGCGGCCCCCTTGGGGACCGTAGGTTTTGTTGAGGGGGGCCGTGAAATAATGAAAACAAATTTAAAATGTTTTAAGACTAAGTAGATTTTTTTATTTTAAAACAAACGTATTTAACTTTTATTATTTCTTTTTTGTTATTTTTTATATTTTAATGGAAAAATTCACACATTGGTGTTGGTTCACAAACTTTGCTTCCTGCGTATTTCGGCGCTTAACAAATATTAGTAAATATTGCTTATTCATATGTTTCATTTCAAAGCAGTGGTTAATTGTATTTACTTCGAATGTTCTCCAGGGAAGTTCCAAATCTTTCTGTCCCTTTCATAACGCATTCGTAATCAGGGACTGTTGATATTGACTTTATATACATATCAAAACTCGTTTTATATTATCACTGTCATCTGAGCTAGTTTTCTGTTACCAATAAAAGTTTCGCATATACTTCACACATGAAAAAAAAAGCTTAAACAAGTTCATGTGGGGATATAGTAACTCGCTTGCAGTGGTAAACAACACACCCTCCCTAAGAGCCACTATACTGCAGAGGCAATAAAAAAAAGTACTTTTATTATGCCAGTGAATAAGGTATGAGGAGTCTGTGTAATATATTTCTTAACAAATAGTGCAATTAGAGACAACTGGGATAAAAACACACTAATTAATGAATCACATGTCCCCTCATACAGAAACTATGCTGTGTAGACTGAAATAAAACCATATGTTGCATGGGCAAACACAGTATCTAACTAAAAACTATTGTTATTAATTAGATATATGTGAGTTCGATTTCCCAAGGCAGCAATAAAATTCAACCGAACGTGTTAAAATTCGTAAAAGTGTTAAAACTAAGTAATATATATATATAATGAATGTTATGGCAGTTTCACATATGGAATTCGGTTGAAGAGAGTTAGCATTTCAACTCAATTGTCAGCTATGCTTTTATCTTTCGGTTGCGCGATCTTTTGTTAATACCGCACCAATCATATGCACGTTTTAATAAACAGACTGCCTTTGCTGTCTGTTTCGCGTTAGGCTTAATTACCGTAAAAGGAGAAAAGTCACAAAAGTGAAAAATGTTCCTGGTCCGGGGATTCCCTTATTCAGGTAATATTCACTAATTTCATGTTATCAGTCTGTGGTGTGCCAGTATTGGTAAGTGGTGATATTATTTGATCTATTCTACGTTAAAAAATTTAACCCTGAGATGGATAAGTGGTTGATAAAAAATAAAAAAAAAAATCCCGCGAACAATCAGAAGAAGCAGAAACAGACTAAAAAAAAAAAGGACAGTATTTCATATTTTACCAGAACAGACCGTATCGTCTTCAGAACCAAACGGTAAGAGGCAAAAAATGTAATATATGCATTTGATTTTTGCAATATTCGCAATAATGTATGTTTTGTATTGAATATAAATACAATAAATATTATAATAATATATCTCTATTACGATTTTTTTTCGAGGGGGGCCGTGAAATATTTTAATTTTTGCAAAGGGGGCCCTGACATCCAGAAGTTTGGGAAGCACTGGTATAGACTGATGACAAAACTGGTTGGTGGGGTCTCTTAAGCTAAGCTTTCAGAATAAAGTTTTAATTGTGTATCTGATATAAATGCTTTATTTGCATCATTTATGCACATATATGATGCTTAAAGTGCAATTGGAAGAACGATGGTACATCGCGCCCTTCGATTGGAAAAGTTCAATTCTCATTGTGATGATGAGAGGAATCTCTATATGGGAATTTTTCAATTGAAGGTGAGTTAACCAATCTCATATGGAGGTAGCAGGGTTTCTTCCCAGAAACACAGGTTTTTCATCCTATATACAGACAAATCACTTTCAGAATACAAGTAATTTACAGACAAAAAATACTAGTGGTGGTTGTGGGCAGTAGATGACGTTAGTGTATGTGCTGATGGTAGTGGTGGTTTGGTGTAGTTGGTGGAGACAGAGTTGTTGAGTAAGTGCCCTCCCTAGATGAGTCTTTAGATTCCTTGGCGGTGTCACGAAATAATAATAAAAATGTTACTAAATAATTACGTGTATCTACAAGGATATGCCTGTATATGAAAAGAAAATAACCAAAAAAAAAAAAAAAAAGACAAACCGTTTTTGTAGCTTCTTGTATCTGAACTTCTGTAAAACTTTTCAACTTGGTGATCATTTCCAAAACTTTCTTATCAATTCTTTGCTGCCTTTTTTCCTGATAATCGAAATATGATGTTCCTTTAGAAGCACTGTATATAATTTGATTTATGTGTTCTTTATTTAAGCCAGACATTCCTGCTTTTTGATCATTGAGCTGTAATGTTTTCAGTCCTTGAAGAAACAATGCATTAAAAAAAACTGCAAAAGTTATAAATAAAATATAACAATGCCATGTGATTTACATAAATTCATTATCATACCGTCTTTAATGAAAATATAAAATTGAAAATAAGTATACATTATATATTAGCATTAATTCTCTTTCAAAATATAATGCAGCTTTCTGAAAATAAAAATTACGATAACAGAATCAGCATAAAGGTGTAATATTAAGCATGACATACCATTAATATTTTAAATGAAAACATCTGAATTAAATTTTTTCTGATGATTCAATAATGGGGATAAAAAGATAATTACTTCAAAATAAAATAAAATACAGTGATTGTTTATATGAGCTGCTTTTCCAATGACTCAAAAATGAGTCAATGGAAAAGGGAAAGTGGAACTGGCAGAAGAATTAGTGAAATATAATGTTCACATAATTGGTGTTATCAAAACAAATAAGACAAACAGGTGAGAGGCTTCTAAATTAGAAATACAAGATATTAGTTATATTCAGATGATGATGATCAGGTAAAGGAAGTAGCTGTAGTATTCAACACTAATCATGAAAATAATCTTCTTGAATGGCAGGCAATTTCAAGAAAAGTGATGTAAGCATTTCAAAATGGAGAACTGGACAATGAAACTTATTTGTGCTTATGGTCTCACAGAAGACTAATCAAAGAGAAGTGGGAAGAATTTTTGAGTGATTAGACAGACAGCTGCAAAATAGGCGGTCCTTATTGGAGAACTGAACAGCAGAGTAAGAAATGAATACTGGAAATGTTTGGGGGAAATTTTAAGAAAATAGTGAAGCTAACAATAATGCTAAGTACCTATACCTACTGGATTGCTGTTTAAATATGGACTACTCATTACTAACCATCATGTTTCAACATGAAGTATACAGATTAACATGGAGAGAAGACATAAAATAAGAAAAGGAAAAGTCTCATCATTATGTTATTGTTGATGGTGATATCTTCATACTGGTTCAGGACACAAGCCACAGAGGAAATGTGAAATAGGAAGGAATCTCTGTTAAGTTTTGAGCAGGATAAAACTGAATATTATATTGAAAAGAGGACTGTATAAGAAAGCAGAAAACATTGAAAAAAATTCAAGTTCAACAGCATTCAGAGGTAAATTATACACTAAAATATATAAATATTATTTTAAAATAATGCAAGTTTAATAACAAGAACCAAACTTTGGAGATTCAATGGCAGCCCCTGATAAAAACATGGATTCAGCTAGCGGCATGACATGAAGTTCAACATAAAGATAGAAAAATCAGAACAATGTGATACACTAAATAAGTTGAAGAGGCAGTTCTGGAAAGAATGTATACTGAAAGCTGGCAAGAGCAAGTATCTGGGAAAATACAAAGAAATATGTAATAATGCAAAACAATGTGCAAAAGTAACCCAACTAAAGTCACTGGAAAAACTTTGCTAAGAACAAAAAGATAAATATCAGAATGGAGTCAAAATGTTCTGGAGGTTACTAAATGGCTTAGAAATGGAGAAAAGAGTATGGGAAAAAGAATCACGGATGATAAGGTTGAAATGAAAACTGAAAATAAAGATATTCTAGGTGTCTGGAATAAATACTTTGAAAGATTACTGAATGAAACAAGAAGTAGCAGAACAGTGGTAGAAAATATTTAAGAGGAATGCAATTAGGAGTACATATCAGCACATGAAGTAGAAAAAAGCTATAATAAATCTGGAAAGGCAACTAGAGTAGATGATGTTATTATTATTATACCCTCTACAGAGTCAGCAGACTCATCGTGAGAAGTTCTGACAACTGACAACATTTCATACTGAATGTTAAAATCCTTACCACTCCCTGTGTTAACTGTGTTAATGCATTCCATTCACTGACAAATCTCCATGCAAAATACAAGAAACTCAAATATGAAGACCAGATCCTCTGCACAATTCAGAAGGTCTGGTCAAAGGGTTGAAGTCTGGTTGATTGGAGTTGAGCTCTCATAGTACCCATCTAAAAAATGGGAAATAAAACTAATGTTCACGCTTATGTGTTGATTCACCAGCATCGTATATTTTTTAAGGAAATTAACAATGTATGAGGGTGGTCTGAAAAGTTCTCGGCCTAACAATGAAAAAAGAATTTATAATTTAAAAATTATTTTTACTTTTCAACATAATCTCCCTTAAGACTAATACATTTATTCCAGTGATGCTCCAGTGACATTATTCCAACCCTGTAGTGGTTCTCAATAAGATCTGCAACATACCCCCCCTCTACAACTGCAATCACCTCTTGATTCGAAGAAAAACACTGACCAGCGAGGAAGAGTTTTAGTTTTGGGAAGAGATAGAAGTCAGAGGAAGCCAGATCTGGGGAATAGGGTGGATGTTCCAACAATTCACCTTTGTGGGTAGATGCACTGTCCTGATGAAAGATGATTTTTTTCTTCTGCAAACCAGGTCTTTCCTCACACAAATTTTTTCGTCTGGTCTGGTTAAAAGATCGGAATAATATTCCCCGGTTATTGTTTTACCCTTTTCAAGATAATTAATAAATAAAATGCCTTTAACATCCCAAAACGACGATGCCATGACCTTTCCTGCTGATGGAACCAACTTTGTCTCTTTGGTGCTGAATAACTGGCTTCTGTCCACTGTTTTGACTGCTGTTTGAATTCTGGTGTGTAATGGTGAATCCAAGTCTCATCCATAGTAATAAATCGACGCAAAAAAATCAGTTGTATTCTTGTTAAAACACTCCAAGCACTGTTCAGAGATTTTCATGCGAGTACATGTTTGATCTGCTGTGAGTAAGATTGGCACCCATCTTGCGTAAAACTTTTTCATTTGCAATTCTTAATGCAAAATATATCCTATATGTTCTTGAAATGCCTACAGTCTCAGCAATTTCACTCACCGGTCATCCAATACCATGTCATGCACTTGATCGATGATTTCTGGTGTTGTTACACTTTTTGGACGTCCTTCACGTGGATCATCTTCAAGACTATTACAGCAACGTTTAAACTTGGCAACCCATTTCTTAATTGTCAAAAACGAAGGAGAAGAGTGCCCATAAACTATTTATTATGAACTTCAAATGAATTTCTTTTGCCAATAAACCTTCTTTTACAAAGAATTTTATAACTGCACGATACTCAATTTTATCCATTTCAAGATACAGACACCACTTTTGCTTCAGACAGCTGATAAAACAAACTACTTGATAGAATGACTTGCAGTTTCACATGGATGCTTATGACAGATGTACCAACTTAGAAAAAAAAAAATCTTGCCAATAGTGTAACCATCTATGGTTGAGGCCAAGAACTTTTCACACTAGCCTCGTATTTGTAAATAAACTTATTTACTTATTATCCTATAATTTGCCAAAGTCAAATCAGCATAATCAAGAAAAAATACACTTGTAATAGACACATGCACGCAGGCACACTTCAGTAACAAACATGAAGAAACCGGAGAGACACAGGAAACCTAAAGTCCTACAATTACACCTACAATTAATTATAGGATAAGTAAATTTATTAACAAATATGTTAATTTCCTTAAAAAATATACGATATGCGGGAAATAAAATGAATGTCAGAATTCTAAAGTAGTTTCCCTAATGTGCTTTTTTCTTAATGAGTGTTTTTTCACTAATGTAAGATTTATGCTAGCATACTCGAGAAGATAATGTGGAAGAGAAATATGGAGAGAAACAAGCTGGGTTCAGATTTTGACTTTAAGACAAATAGTTGAGAAATCATGAGAATATAATAAAGGTCCATATTTAAGTTCTGTGGATCTGGATATGTATATGACAGGATGCCACGACTTCATAACTTATTTTAAGAATAATACAACACCAAATGAACTAAATTATATAAAAAAAAGATGATTAGCAACTGGCTAATATTTTGCTGGATTTCAAACCAGCATCTTCAGAGCACACTGTGTTTATAGTTAACACACAACAATGAATAAGTGAAACAATTCAAACTGTAACAGACAAAAAATCTGAAGTCCAATATAATTTGGCACAATCTAATAGTGTAAAGTTTTACACTTTACTTTAAAGTATTAATATTGAAAGTATTGTAGGAGTTGATCTTAAAATAAATCTCCCCAATTTTTTCAAATTAATGCAACCATACTTGTTAAGATTAGGAGAATGCTTCATAGCAATTAACACATCTTCCTATCTGTTCGTAGTAGACCAAGTCACAGTAACATGGAACTTCAGGATGTGCTAAGCGATGGAGTTTATCAAAATTGCTAATTTAACATGTGGTGTGAAGGTCTTATTTTATTAGTACTTCAGTTATTTTTTCAGATGTACCTCAGATATAGGGAATAGGAATAATAGCATTTTATTCTTGTATGTTTAAGGAGGGGGAAATAAGAAGGTCATGTAGGAATACCACACTGTTGGGATAGATGATAATGTGATTGTTTATGTAGTTGATTTGAAATGGACAGGATTTTTTATTATAAAATTAGGAGAGTTGCCAGTAATGGGGACAAGTGACTTAGCTAACTGTTGAGCAAGTTTATAAGTAGGACTGTCTATGCTATTACTATAGGGTATAGGGGAACATTATATTTGTGGAATTTATGTACCCCATAAAATAAAATAAAACAAAGACAAAAAAATCAAACTCAGGCCTGTAAAGGATGGAACATCAATTGGTATATGGAATGTCCGTACACTCTGGACAACTGGAAAATTGCAGTTGCTTCAAGAAGAAATACAGATGTAATATATATTGGGTATTTCAGAAATGAGATGGATACTGTCAGGAGAATCAAATGGTGAAAGAGTTCTCTGGTCAGGAAATGAAAGTAAGCATGAAGCAGGCATAGGTTTTCTGTAACAAGGCCTGTCAGGCAATGATAGAATACAAACCAGTTAGTGAAAGAATAATGGTTGCAAGATTCAGTGCCTAACCATTTAATATCACGCCCATTCAAGTATATGTGCCCACTGCAGAGTGCACAGATGAAAACATTGAGAGATTTTACAGGGATCTACAAAATTGATGAGGTGCCGAAGCAGGATATACTCATCATTGGAGGAGACTGGAATGCAAAGATTGACAAAAATAACACAGGATGGGAAAAGGGTATGGAGAAAGAAATGAACATGGAGAGATGCTTCTGGAATTTCCCACTGATAGCAACTTGATGATTTGCAATACTAAATTCCAACAAAAAGATTGTCATAAATGGACATGGCATTCCTTCGATGGCAAACACAGGAATACAATCGACCTGATATTAATAGACCAGAAATGGAGAACCTCAGTTCAACAGTGCAGATGATTCCAAGGAGCTGATATTGATTCGGACCACAGCTTAGTGATTGCGAATATAAGACTAAAACCAAAACAAAATTACAAAGAAAAGTTCCAAAAAGCTAGAGACATCTCAAAATTAAATGAAGACAGGATAAGAACAGCATATCAGAACATACTGGAAACTAAGCTTAAGACCCCAAGTGAAAAACAAAATATAAATACAAGAGCAACACGACTGACTACAGTGCTAAAAAAAAGCAGTAGAGGAAGTAATTCCTGAAAGAGAAAAGATCAACAAGAAATGGATAACTCAAGAAACCCTAAAATTGGTACAAGAGAAAAGAGAACTGAAACTTAAGAGATAATTCAGAGGCAGCAGATGAGCTATACTGTCAAAAATGCAATGAAGTACAGAAAGCAACAAGATCTGATAAAGCCAAATGGTTGGAGGACCAGTGCAAAGACATTGAAAAGTACTATGGAGAACACAAATCTAAAGAGGTCTACAAACTTATAAGTGTCAACAGGAAGTGGCAAACAAGACCAGTAGCAGTCAAAGATGAAGAAGGTAAAGTATTGATGGACAAGACCGAAATCATAAACAGATGGACAAGATATTGCAGCAAACTATATAAAAATCAACTAAATAATACTGCAACAGACGTAATCAAAGAACTAAAAGCAATTTCTCCACCAGCAGAGATCTTTGAAAATGACATCCTGGAAGAGGAGGTGAATAAGGCTATAAAACATCTCAAGAACAACAAAAGTCCTGGGGATGACAACATAATAGGCAAGATGCTAAAATATTGGGAAGAATCAGTTGTAAAAGAAATGCATAAGCTATGTAATGAAATATGGAGATCAGGGAATACCCCCGAAGAGTGAAAAAAAAAAATAGGTCTTGGTTGTTCTTCATAAGAAAGGCAGTGCTTTAGAATGCACCAATTACAGAAATATTGCATTGAGTCATCTTGGCAAAGTGCTGATGAAAATACTAACAGAACACCTGAAGGGTCATATGGAGGCATATCTTCCTGCTAAGCAAGCCAGATTTCGAAAAGATCAAAGTACAGTGCAACAAATACTCGCACTAAGACTAACAGCAGAGAACGCTCAAAGAAAGAACAAAAAGATATACTGCTGTTTCGTGGACTTCCAAAAAGCATTTGATAATATTGACCAAACTATAACATGGGCTGTCTTGGAATCCTATGGTGTGGACAATAAATTGATCAGCCTGCTGAGAGATATAAACAGCCAAGCACGAGCAAAACTCAGGATAGCAGGTGCGACTAGAGATTGATTGGTTTGCCACCAGTCAAGGCACAAGACAAGGGGACCCAAAATTACCAATCACCTTCATCACACATCTGGGAAGAACACTAGAAAAGGTTAAAAAAGAAGGTGGAGGCATTTCAATAAATGGCATGAGAATAAACTACTTCTGCTTGGACAACAGGAGTTACTGAACAGATTTCAACTGGTAAGTGTGGAACACTTCACATATCTCAGATGCCACATGACACGACTTGGACTCCAAAAAAAGAGAAAAAAATTAGAATAACCAGAGCAATAACTATTTTAAAAGCCATGGACAAAATATGGAAGAGCCGAGCTATAAAGATGCAAACTAAACTGCGCATTATAGAAACCTGTATCTTCAGCAGCATGCTCTATGGATATGAGGCCTGGTGCTCCTGAGAGAATCTGAAAGGAGAATCTGTCAGCATTTGAGAGGAAGTGCTATAGAAAGATCTTGAGAATAAGCTGGATCCAGAAAGTGAACAATGAGGAAATCTACAGACGAATACAACCAAAAGAAAACCTGATCCAGAAAAATAATCAAAAGGAAACCATGTCTCTTGAGCCATATATATATATAGAATAAACGATGAGAGGAAAATAAAAATGCTGCTGTTTAGGATGAATGAAGGAAAAAACAAAAAAGGAAGACTAAACAGAGAATGGGGTGATGACATTGTCAAATGGTGCGGAAACTCTATACACAAACTGAGTCATCTTGCACAAAATAGGATGCAATGGAAGAATCATATCAAGATAGCAACAGACACCTATGGGCATTGGACCCATGGTTGTTGATGATGATAAATATGGAGTGGTTTAACATGAACAGGTTTCATTTTGTTAATTTAGGCTGAGAAGTCACTTTTTTCAATAATTTATGAGCTTTTTTCCTTTTGAGACAAAGTGGGGTCTAGATCAATAATCTGGTAAGTAGAACTGTGTCACCTATGAGATCTTGCATTTTTTTTGTTTTGTTTTTTGTTGTTGTAATCCTCTTGATTTATAATAACTGTAGCATTACCCTTATCAGCTTCAGTGATCACAATATTTTTATTCTTATATAACTTTTTTTTTTTATAGCCAGACTCACATCACTGACATCATTCTTCACCATAAGTGACTGAAATGGAAATGGGCCAGACATCTATCCAGAAGAGAAGATGAGCGATGGACCACCATACTAATGAACTGGATTCCAAAAGAAGAGAAATGAGGCTGAGGATGTCCTAAAAGAAGGTGGAGTGATGAATTGTCAACCACTGCCAAGAACAGAGAAAGGTGGAAAGAACTGGAGGAGGCCTTCATCCAGCAATGGTCAGAAAATGGCTGAAAAGAAGAAGAATAAAGCAAGCTTTTAGTACATGGATACTCCCCCCCCCCATACACACACAAACACACGGTGTGCCCGTTAAGCGATGGATCAATCAGATTGATTTTTTTACAGGCCAGCTCTCTGAATAAAAGTAACAAATGTGTTTATAGTTTTGATCGCTAGAGTGTGTTGTAATCGCAGGCGCAACTTTCAGTTGGGTGATGCAGCAGTTTTCGTGTGGCAACCAATGAAGTAAAGTGTGTGAGTGGAGTGTGTCAGAAGTTGCATCATGAAGCAAAGAGCTGTGATAAAATTTTGCTGTAAATTAAATGGATAAACTGCTACAGAAGTGTTCAAGACCTAAAAAAAAGTTTATGCCGATGATTGTCTGAGCCATGCACAGGTATTCTGTTTTTCAAAGTTTAAAGAGGGGATTGGGAGTCCCTTGAGGATGAACCATGATGTGGGCACACGGACAAATGAAAATGTGAAGAAAGCTAGGAAAATTACCACAGTGAATGGTCAGTATCATCATCATCAAATTCTTGACATGTACCCTAAAGGGATGTACAGGATATGATAGTACTGCATGAAAAATTTACATCATTACTAACTTCCTATCTACAATTTTCCTCCAAATCAGCCTGTTACTTGTCAAGACTCCAACATTATCAGATCTTATATTTCTATCATCTAAGGCACTTTGTACTGTATCAATCCACCTATATCTTGGTCGTTTTCCTGCCAACCTGGCAGAGAACACTTGTTTTGCTAATCTTTCCTCTCCCATTCTGTTTAAGTGACCATACCACCTGAGATTAGCTCTGATAACACATTCCCGGATGGTCAGTATCATGGAGCAGTAATGCAATGTCTGTTGCCCACATGTGGCCTCTCAGGAAAGAATTGTTCCAGAACAACAATTGGTTTCTGTTGGATGATGATGCACCTGCACACTGCCTGTGAAGTCAATCTGTGTGATTAAACATTCCCCCCCTCCCCTCCCGTTCACCAGATTTGGTTCCTGCAAACTTTTTCCTCTTCCCAAATATGAAGTGTTCCTTGAAAATAGATATATTAAGGACATCCAATGTGATGTGATCCAAGCACTGAAGAAAGTTCCCATTCAGGACTTCCACCTTATCTTCAAACACCTGTATGACAGATGTAAATGTTGTGTGGGGTTGGAGGGAAATTATTTTGAATCCATGTAATTGACAATTCCAAATATAGTTCTTTGTTTTGATATAATAATTGTCTCATTACTTAACAAGCATGCTGTGTATACATATACTGCATATAATGTTCACATGGCTATAGCTGGTAAATGCAGAATAATTTATTTATTAAGAAGTGGCGTTTGCACACCACGGCGCTTGGCCGCACAAAGGAAGACTTGGTTTTGAGTCTAGTCGGTGACTAGAGGAAATTTTTCTAAGCCTTTTTTCGACCGGTTCCCGAGTTAGTCGATCTCTAGCACGGGAAAGCGGGTTTTTCCTCCCGGAAACTCGAGTTTTTTGTCCTGTAAACTCAAGAAAATTGACCGTAGAACCCACATCATTTCAGACATTAAATATATTGTGTTAGGGTTAGGGACCACGAGATGGTGGCACATTTGAGCCGTCTCTCTTCACTGCGTACCGCTTAATTAGTGATAGCCTTGGGCCATCTATCTCTGATTGGGTACCAGTGGAGATTGAACTGCCCACTCAGTCTCCAAAAGTTAGATAGGGCTAAATAGCCTCGCCTACTCCCGTATACGGGAATAAAAAGGCATCAGCTGATTTTTTTTTTTTTTTACTACTAGTTTCATACTAATTACACAGAACTTCTTTAGGTATAAAAAAAATATCAGGACAAAACTAGTAGTATTTTGAATAAATAAATTATTCTGGATTCTTACCAAACTCTTCCCATGATTTTTGTTTAGCTAGTATTACACAATGCTTTGCTTTTTTATTTCTTACATTGTGCTCTTTTGGAGCACAACTTAACTTATTTGCTGGAAATTCTTTATATCCTTTTTTCTTTTCGACTACCTCTTTTGTCTCTCAAGTCCTCCATGGAGTTATCTTTTCTATTTTTTGCTGAAGCTTCGGAGATGTGATAAAGGACAGTCCAGAGTTCAGGATTCAAAACATTAAATTGTTCTTCATGTGCATTATGGTGCTGTTTAACTTGGCAACTTCTATGCAAAGAGTGGCAATTTATTCCCGTAGGAGTGCTAAACTCAACCATTCAGTAAATATGATATGCCTTAGCCAAATGTAACTTTTCTTCTTTAAATCTGAGAAAAGCAAGAATAACATTGCTATCATGGAATTGTTTGAGGAGTTGAATTGACTTGGCAATTCCATTGCCAAGTCAATTTCAACTTACCGAATTGTTGCACTTTGTATATTACAATTTCATCTCCATGTAGGAATCCAGCAAATTATAAGCCAATTAATAAACTGTATTTCTTTTTTTTTTTTTTTTATAATTTAGCTCGTTTGGTGTTGTAATACCATTAAAATAAGTTATAAATAACATTCAACCTAAGCTCATCTATTAGAAGGGTGCAAAGAGAAAAACTACACTAATTATAATTAGTTATATGGTATTATGGGACATTATATCAAGATATATGTAGTCTATATAAGTAAGTCAGCAGTTGACTTACAACTCAAAATCTTGTACCTTAAATTCTGAATGGGGTATAGAAACATGGTTAGATGTAAAATCAGGTGTGATACAACAGTGCACATAACTCCACTGACACTTAGATCACGTTATGAAAGAAAGTAGCATCAGGGCTGATATTGAAGGTGGGCAACTCAACTTCTTACTTTATGTATATTATAATACGAAAGTGTTCTGAAAAGTTTTTAGCCTTCACCATAGATGGCAACACTATCAGCAAGATTTTTTTTAAGTTGGTACATCTGTCATAAGCATCCATGTGAAATTGCAAATAGTCATTCTTTCAAGTAGTTTGTTTTACATAGCTGTTTGAAGCAAAAGGGTTGTCTGTATCGCTGAAAATGGATAAAATTGAGTATCGTGTGGTTATAAAATTCATTGTAAAAGAAGGTTTAACGCCAAAAGAAATTCATTTGAAGTTCATAAAAGTTTATGGGCACTCTTCTCCTTCATTTTCAACAATTAAGAAGTGGGCTGCCAAGTTTAAACGTGGCCATACCAGCCTTGAAGATGATTCATGCGAAGGACATCCAAAAAGTGTAACACCACCAGAAATCATTGATCGAGTGCACAATATGGTATTGGATTATTGGCGAGTCAAAGTGCGGGAAATTGCTGACGCTATAGGCATTTCAAAAGAATGTGTAGGATATATTTTGCATGAAGAATTGCAAATGAAAAACCTTTGTGCAAGATAGTGCTTACTCACAGCAGATCAAAAATGCACTTGTGCAAAAATCTCTGACAGTGCTTGGAGAATTTTAACAAGAATACAACTGATTTTTTTATGTTGATTTATTACTATGGATGAGACTTGGATTCACTATTACACACCAGAATTCAAACAGCAGTCAAAACAGTGGACAGAAGCTGGTTGTTCAGTGCCAAAGAAGACAAAGTTGGTTCCATTAGGGTTTTTGGGATGCTAAAGGTGTTTTGGGATGCTAAAGCCATTTTGTTTATTAATTATCTTGAAAAGGGTAAAACAATAACCAGGGAATATTATTCCTATCTTTTAACCAGACTAGATGAAAAATTCATGAGAAAAGATTCGGTTTGCAGAAGAAAAAAATCTTCTTTTATTAGGACAATGCACCTGCCTGCAAAGGTGTTTTGGCAATAGGAAAATTAAGGGATCTGCACTATGAATTGTTGGAACATCCACCCTATTCCCCAGATTTGGCTCCCTCTGACTTCTATCTCTTCCCAAAACTAACTCTTCCTTGCTGATCAGCATTTTTCTTCAAATCAAGAGGTGATTGCAGCTTTAGAGGGACATTTTGCAGATCTTAATGAGGACCACTACAGGGACAAGATAATGGCACTGGAGCATCACTGGAATAAATATATTAGTTTTAAGGGAGATTATGTTCAAAAATAAAAATAATTTTGAAATTATAAATTCATTTTTTCATTGTTAGGCTGAGAACTTTTCAGACCACCCTCGTATATAAAAGAAGTCTACTCTCCTCCCTAAGGTATTCCATTTACATAGTCACCTTAAATAATCACCTTTTGCCTCCTTTCAGGCAATAACCAGTATTGATGCAAATGTAAATTTCTGTGGTTTAACAGTTCTGTGGGAAGTTTTTGGTATTTATGATGTAAATAGAGTTTAATAAAAATAAGCAATTAAAACCTGACAAGTTTTGTAAGTCGTAAGACTTGCATCATCAGGGGTATTCGTACAGAAAAGTTTTATACAACAAAAGCCTCTTAACAATTAATTACACATATTAGTGAAATTAATTGTTACATATAATTGATTAATCCTAATAGTGTAATTTCATATAACTGATAAATCAGAATACAAATATGCGGGTCAGAACATTGCCAGTTGTTGCTATCACGTTCTGTGGTATCACACGTGTTATATCCTAGGTCCGTGGCAGTTAAATTTTTGATGAAAGCAGACCATACTTGATCTAAAATGAAGCCTTGATTTTTATTGCATTGTGTAGGAATCCTAAACATTTACAGCACTTCTTTAAACTTTCTTATAAAACAGTTATGATCAATATATGAAATTTTTTGTTTGTTGCCAAAGCAACTAATGGCCTGTAGTAGTTGTGTGGAACACCAGGCCTGATTTATGCTATTCTTTTTTCAATGTCTTTTATGTGCTCAGACATGCAGATTTCTCCCAACCTTTCTGTCTTACTTATTTGTCTGAATTCATAACCATCGTTGTATTTCCTATGACTGCCTTGACTGTTATTATGCTTTTATCTTGTCTTAATTCTTTGAGGGCTATTAACTTTGATTTTGGCATGTTTCTATATGGTAATTCAGATTTTAGCAATAAGACTTAAGTTTGTATGTGGATGAGATCTACAAGATCTCTAGGAAGATTGTGAATTCTTTTTTCAATTTACACTATGATGTTTACTTTTGGAATGTTCTGTGGAGATGAGGCAAAATTAAAACCTCTCATTAGAAGATTTTTTTCTATGCTAGATAGGACTTTGGAAGATTTTGATTTGGAAGACTTTGGAAGTCTTCTTCCAAATCTTTGATTTGGAAGACTGATGATTGCTTTAGACTGGTCTAGATGTTTTTTTTCTTGTTGGAGCAAGTTAAACTTTTTCTTATCAAATTATATTTCTTTTTATGTACCATAAACATAGCTAGTGCGCTGGTGAAACATGGTAGAAACATACCAAAATCAGAATAGCCCTGAAAGAATTATGACAAGATAAAAAGAGTAATAGTTAAGGTAGACAAAGGAAATACAACACTGGTTATGACTTCAGACAAATACACAAGAAAAATGAACAGCCTATTAGAATATTCCAATACCTATTTATCCTTAGACGGGGATCCCACGTCACACACATATCAAATCCAATGACTTAATCAAAAAGTTACCTAATTGGCAAGAAGAATTAAAATAATTTTTATCATCAAAACATCCATTAGTCTCAAGAATTTATGGTGCACCAAAAATACATAAAATGGATATTTCATTACATGCAGGGCTTCCCTGACCTCAAACTTAGCAAAATATCTGTCAAAAACTGAATCACTACACATAGGAAAAACAAACTTAGCAAAATATCTGTCAAAAACTGAATCACTACACATAGGAAAAACAGAATCATTTGTAAAAAATAGTTTACATTTTATTGAAAAGGTCAAGGATATAAATATAGAACCTTCAGACATCTTAGCAAGTTTAGATGTAGTCAGCCTATTCACCAATGTAAACAGTGGATCTACTTGTAAACCTTTTCTGACTGAACTGCAGGACTATTCAAACACTATATGGAAAACACTTTCTTCATATTTCAAGACAAATACTGGGAACAAAAAGGCCTTTCCATAGGTTCCCCTTTTCTCCAGCCTCAGCCAACTTGTTTATGGAAAATTTCAAAACTAATGCATTAAAAACTATCAGAAGAAACCAAAAATTTGGTTACGTTACATCGATGATATTTTTGTTATTTGGTCAGGAACAGTGGATGAGTTAATTACTTTCGAAGATTATCTAAACAACTTGCATCCCAATATAAAATTCACTCTTGAACTAGAACAACACAACAAATTACTGTTCCTTGATATCCTTGTCAAAGTAAACGAAGAAGAAAAAAGTTATCCTTTTCCATATACAAAAAATCTAACACAATGGGAAGATTTTTAAATGTCACTTCACACCACCATCCATTACAAAAGTTAGGCAAAATTAAAATTTATGAGATAGGGCACCAACCAGTGGACTGAAATCTACAAAAATTTCATGAGTTAACTAAGCAGCCTGAGTCATTTAATATGTAGAAAACAAAAAAGGATGAGAATAACATTATCAGCAGTTTTGTTTTTCATTGGTTCATGAACATTATTCAGGAAGAGTAAGTATTTATTCCACTTCAGGAGATTGTGTGTGTGTGCGTGCGCATATATTTATGTATTTGTGTCTTTTCTTTTCATGTTACAAACCTCTGCACATATTTGTATATGCAATAATACTGAAATTTTCATTGTGCACCTAACATAAGAAAATATTTTGATAGCAGAAATAAAACAAATAAGGTAATAACCACAGACAATCATTAAAAAAATTTTTTTTAAAAGCACAGCACTTCATAATACATGATGCCAATCATCATCAAAACAAATAAACCTTATTTAAGTTTACATTATTACTAATTCTTTTCAAGAATATTCTCTAAATTGAACTGTCAATTGTCATTACATCAATCTTATCAATTTTATATTTTATTATTATTATTATTGTTCCGGGAAACTCCAAGGAGTCGACAGACTCATCGAGGGAGGCCCTAACATCATGTCTGGAACAACTATTCAACATTCACACAGTATCTATCATATCTTGCCTTGAACTCATTCACGGTCGTAGCACCCACAACAGACTCTGGAAGCTTATTCCACTCATTCACCACTCTCCAAGTAAAAAACCTAGCTCTAACACCCTTGTCAACCATGCTCTTGCCCAGCTTCCATGCATGGCCCCTAGTCCTCCCACCACCAGTCATATTTTCAAAAATATCTTCTGGATCAATCTTATAAAAACCCTTCAGTAATTTGAATGTCTCAATGATATCACCCCTCCTTCGCCTATCGTCCAATTTCTGCAACCCACAAATCCTCAACCTATTCTCATAAGGTTCATTCCACAGACCTTCTATCATCTTGGTCACTCGTCTCTGGATCCTCTCCACTTCCTCCCATCACGAAGAAACCCTGGTGCCCATAACTGGGCACAGTAGTCCAGATGGGGTCTTATCAAGGCTCGATACAGAGGAACAAACTTGTTTGTCTCTGCATGTTAAAGTATTTTTCAGAAGCCAAGTGATTTGGTGAGCTGTTTTAGTCACTTTTGCAATGTGCCCCATAAACTTCAACTCCCTATCCACCAGCACTCCCAAATCCCTGGCCTCATCAATCTCCTGGAGTACGGTTCCACCAATGCGATATACTGCTGCTGTTCTTTTCGTCCCAAAGTGCATAACCTTACACTTTGCCACATTAAACTGACATCCATTTTTCCTAGCCCAGTCCTCCAAACTATCCAAATCATCCTGTGCACTCACAATTGCTCTACCCAACTTTGCATCATCAGCAAACAAGTGAACACTTCCTCTCAAATCCTTTCCAATATCATTGATGAACAAATTGAAAAGCAGTGGTCCAAGAACAGAGCCCTGCGGCACTCCACTAGTCACAAGACGTCTTTTTGACTCCACTCCTGAATAAACCACTCTCTGGTATCTCTCCTTCAACCACCCTCCTATCCATCTTACCAACCCTATATCTATCCCCATCAGCTCCAGTTTACTGATTAGGGTTCCATGTGGTATCTTGTCAAAGGCCTTGGCAAGGTCCAGTAGTATCACTGTAAACCCATTACCCCTATACAGTTCAGCCGTCACTGTGTTATAAAATGTGAGCAAGTTACTGAGGCATGATCTACCCTTCACAAAACCATGTTGTCCCCCCATACAATATCTCATTTTCATCTATCCAATCCTGTATTCTTTTCTTGACTAATTTCTCTAAGATCTTGACAATGATTCCTGATATGCTAATCGGTCGGTAATTTACAACAGCAGTCTTGGAACCAACTTTATGCAGCGGAACTATTTTCCCCTCCTTCCACCAGCTCGGCACTAACCCGGACCCGAGACTCAAATTAAACAAAATGGTCAAGAGTACTGACAATTCTTTAGCTGCTTCTCGTACTACACGAGCTGGTATACCATCCAATCCCACAGATGTATTGACATTGAGGTTATGCAATAGACTACTCACCTCCACTTCATTCACCACAATTCCCATATAATGTACTGGTTTATTCGTTTCTGCAATGTCACCACCTGGATGATATATTCTTGCAAAGTGCTCACTCAGTAACTCAGCTATCTCAACTGATTCAGTTACCTCCCTACTATCGGCATTCTTTAAAATCATTCTGCCATGTACATTTTTCCTTTTACTTGCTACATATCTAAAAAACTGTTTAGGATTCTCTTTAGCCTGCATGGAATGTTCTTTCGTAATCCTTTTTTGCTTTTCTTACCACACTCATCACCCTTCTGGCCTGCACTTTATACCGTTCATGTGCCTGCCGGTCACCTTTCTCCTTAAATTCCCTCCATAGTTGTTTCTTTTTTTGCAGCTCAAGCTTAATGGTGTTATTCATCCATTTAACCCCTACTTGATTTATTATTCGGACTCTAGGTATACAGTCAGCCATTGCTTAATGCAAGCACTTCCTAACTACCTCCCATGCACTATCAACTTCTAGTTCTTGCAGTTGTACATGCCATGGCACTGAGCCAATCAAACTCCTAAGCTTGTCATACTTTCCCGCCCAATAATTCCACATGTACCCTGTCTTAATTGAAAATTCTACACCTTTAGCCACGATCATTTTGTTTTGGCTTAAGTCAATACAGAATATAACCTGGTTGGCTAAATCACAACTGCCAGCTCAGTTGTGATTTAGTTTGTACAGTATCCAGGTTCATACCCACTCATAGTGTGCACCACAAGAAGGTGAGGATCGGACAACACTAGATTTGGTCACTGGGTCTGTGCACAATCCATATGAAGCATGATCAAGGCCTTATACAATGGAACCGTATTTCTTTATTTCTGCATGTCAAGGTCCTCCATATCACTGGAATTACCTGATGTGATGACTTCACACCTTGTGCAATGCGCATCCTGAATTTCCAGTCCTTGTTCACCACCTCTCCCTGATCTCTCATCTCCTCTACTTCCTTTAAAGTTTCCCCACCAAGTGTATACTTTGCATCCCACTGCTGCTTACCAAATTTCAAAACATCACACTTTGCAACACTGAGATGACAGTTCACTTCCTTGCCTATTCATACAGTCTATTCAAGTCCTCCTGTAAAGTCATTACATTTGCTCGACTCTGCATTGCTCTCCTCAATTTTGCATCATCTGCAAACAGTTGTATATCACCAGTTAAACCCATCCCAATATCATTAATATACAAACTGAACAACAATGGCTCAAATATAGACCCTGCGGTATGCCCATGCAATATACCACTAGTGACTTTCCTCTTTCGAGATACTGTATTCCCACGCGCTTAATGCAATGACAATAAATTCATACTAAACATTATAAAATCTTTCAACTTTCCATAACTTCTTAAACTTTTAAAGTGCAAGCATTGCCTTGGTATAAATTTTAGCCATGCCACCTGTTGTATCTTTTTGTTGTTGAAAGCAGCAATCGTCATTAGCGTTGTGTCAACTGTTTATGACATTTGTTTCATTAGAAGCCATGTATTGTGCCAAGAGTGACAGTGTGTTTTGATGAACGGTCAGAAAATGAGTTTCAAATAGAGAGCTGTGATTGACTTTTGTGTTAAACTTGGTAAACATTTTACCAAAACGCATCAAATGCTTCAAAAAGCATAAGGTGATGAATGCTTATCCTGTACTTAAGTTTATGAGTGGTTTAAGCAATTTCAAAATAGTTGTGAGATGCTTGAGGATGACAAAAATCCGGGCTGTCCAAAAACTGGAATGAGTGAAGTTAACATCCAAAAAGTGCGTGATTTCATCAAAGAAAACCCGAAATTGTCCGTGCAATTGATTGAAGATGAATTGGGGATTCCAAAATCAACTGTGCACAACATTTTGAATGAGAGTTTGGGCTTTCGTAAATTGAATTCGCGATTTTTTTCCCCACAAGTTGACCGGCAACCAAAAAATGTATTGAATTGAACACTGCAAGGACCTCATTAAAACTGCTCATAAGTTGTCAAACTTCCTTGAAACAATCGTTACTGGTGACAAAACGTGGTGTTTTGAGCATGAGCCTGAAACAAAGTGCCAGCATGCTGAGTGGAGACCACCAAAAGAGAGGCATCTGAAAAAAAAGTCGCTTGCAGAAGTCAAAAAGTAAAGACAATGCTGATTTGTTTCTATGATTCTAAGGGGATTATCCACAAAGAATTCGTTCCACCTGGCCAAAAGGTCAATGATTGAGTTTTATCTTGAAGTTTTGAAGCGACTGATAGCAAGAATTCGTCACGTATGGCATGAATATCATGATGCAGGCAGCTGGTCACTTTTGCACACTAATTTACCATCTCATCGTTCGAACATTGTGAGATAGTTTGTGAGAAAAACCAAGTTTGTGTGTTGGATCACTCGCAGTATTCACCCGATTTAGCACCCTGTGACTTCTTTCTCTTCCCCCAACTTCATTTGCCGATGAAAGGAAAGCAATACGACACCATTGAAAACGTTCAAAAATGAATTGAAAACGTTCAAGTGGCAATAACCACGACCCTCCACAGTATCCCAAAAACTGATATAAAAAACTCATTTAATGAATTAACTGACCGTACCAAACACTGCATCGAAGCTGAGGGAGAGTATATTGATTGAAATAAATGATTTGAATAATTATAATTGGCCTGTGTTTTATTTTCAAAAGTTCGGTTTCTTTTTTGGACAGAGGGTGTATTATCCTACAATGAAATATATAATTAGAGTCTAATTATAAACAAAAATATACATAAATACGAGTTTTTAATAGCACTTGTGACACAGTAACAATTATTAGAAAAACATTCACAAGAATTAATAATAATCATTTTATTATTGCAAATATATCAGCCTGAAACTAATAGGTCATCATTATTATTATTATTATTATTACGGGCAACTCCAGGGAGTCATTAGACTCATCGAGGGAGGCCCCAAATCATTTTCATCACAACTATTCGACATTCATACAGTATCTATCATACCTCGCCTTAAACTCATTCACTGTCACAGCATCCACCACAGACTCAGGGAGCGCATTCCACTCATTCACTACTCTAAAAGTAAAGAACCCAGCTCTAACACCTTTACTAACCACACTTTTGCCCAGTTTCCATGGATGTCCCCTAGTCCTCCCACAACCAGCCCTGTTCTCAAAAATATCTTCTGAATTAATTTTATAGAAACCCTTCAGTAATTTGAATGTCTCAATCATATCTCCCCTCCTCCGCCTATCAACCAATTTTTGCAACCCACAAATCCTCAACCTGTTCTCATACGGTTCATTCCACAGACCTGCTATCATCTTGGTCACTCGCCTCTGGATCCTCTCCACCTCCTCCCCATCAAGAAGAAACCTAGGTGACCAAATCTGAGCACAGTAGTCGAGATGAGGTCTTATCAAGGCTCGATACAGAGGAACAATAACCTGCTTGTCTCTGCTTGTCAACGTATTCTTCAGCAACCAAGTGATTTGATGAGCTGATTTGGCCACTTTTGCAATGTGTCCCCTAAATTTCAATTCCTTATCCACCAACACTCCTAAATCTCGTGCCTCATCAATTTCCTGGAGCACGGTTCCACCAATGCAGTAAACTGCCTCCCATTTTGCCACATTACATTTTGCCACATTAAATTGACATCCATTCTCCCTAGCCCAGACCTCCAATCTATCCAAATCATCCTGCAAAATTTTGACGTCATCTGCATTCACTATTGCCCTACCCAACTTCGCATCATCCGCAAACAAATGAACTGTTCCTCTCAGATCCTTTCCTATATCATTTATGAACAAATTAAACAGCAGTGGTCCAAGAACAGATCCTTGTGGTACACCACTAGTCACAGGCCGTCTAGTGGACTCTACTCCTGAGTAAACCACTCTCTGATATCTCTCCGTCAACCACCCTCCTATCCATCTCACCAACCCTATGTCCATTCCCATATGCTGCAATTTACTGATTAGAATTCCATGTGGTATCCTGTCAAAGGCCTTAGCAAGGTCCAGCAGAATCACTGTAAACCCATTACCCTTATCCAGTTCAGCCGTCACTGTGTTATAATACGTGAGCAAGTTACTGAGGCATGACCTACCCTTCACAAAACCATGCTGTCCCCGATACAGTATCCCATTTTCTTCTATCCAATCTTGTATTTTCCTCTTGACTATTTTCTCTAAGACCTTGATAATGATTCCTGTTATGCTGATTGGCCGGTAATTTTCAACAGCAGCCTTGGAACCACCTTTGTGCAGTGGAACTATTTTCCCCTCTTTCCACCCCCTTGGGACTGACCCAGTCCTGAGGCTCAAATTAAACATAATGGTCAAGGGCACTGACAATTCTTTGGCCGCTTCACGTACGACACGAGCTGGTATACCATCCAATCCCACAGATGTATTGACATTGAGGTTCTGTAATAGACTAGTTACCTCTACCTCATTCATCACAATTCCAGTATAAGCTGTTGGTTCCTCCATTTCCGCAAAGCCACCACCTGGATGATATACTCTTGCAAAGTGCTCGCTCAGTAATTCTACAACATCGACTGATTCAGTTACCTCCCTACCCTCAGCATTTTTTAAGATCATTCTACCATGAGCATTTTTCCTTTTACTTGCAACATATTGAAAAAACTGTTTGGGATTCTCTTTAGCCTGCATGGCCAATTTCCTTTCGTAATCTGCTTTTGCTTTTCTTACCACCCTTGTTACCATCCTGGCCTGAGCTTTATACTGTTCATGCACCTGATGGTCACCCTTCTCCTTAAATTCCCTCCACAATTGTTTCTTTTTTTGCAGCTCAAGCTTAATAGTGTTATTCATCCATTTAACCCCTACCTGATTTATTATTCAGACTCTTGGTATACAGTCAACCATTGCCTCCTGCAAACAGTTCTTAACCACCTCCCATGCACCATCAACATCCAGCCCTTGCAGTTTTACATGCCATGGCATTGAGCCAAGCACACACCTAAGCTTGTCATACTTACCAGCCCGGTAATTCCACATATACCCTGTCTTAATTGTAAATTCGACTCCTTTAGCCACCTCCCAAGTCATGACCTTATGGTCACTCTCACCAATTGGTGGCAACATGGTCATGTTCGTTACAGCTACATTCTCAGTTGCAATTACTAGGTCCAGCACTCTCTGCCCCCTGGTATTTTCCAATACATGTTGCCGTAGATAGTTGTCCCTTAATAACTGCATAAAATCCAATTCCTTCCTCCCATGTGCCCTCTCCTCTTTCCAGTCAATGTTACCATAATTGAAATCACCCATAATAATTACCCTCCTTCCATTCATTTCTTCTATTTGCTTATGCATACTATTCCCACCATCCACTCCATCACCCGGTCTATAGCAGCACCCAATTGTATATTTTGTTCTGCTAGATTGTATCTCACACCAAACAGCCTCAAATGTGCTTTTTTCCCCATCCTGCAGTTCAACTTCTATACTCCTTGGCTGAAGCTCATCAGCTATCATCAATAACACTCCTCCCCCCTTTTTATTCACCCTGTCACTCCTGAACACGCTATACCCATCGCATTCAATCCCACTAGCTTTATCATCTTCTGTCAGCCATGTTTCACTAATACCGACAACCTGTGGCCTGGAAGTGCCAACCATGGCCAAAAACTCTTCCTTCTTGTTCCTAATACTCCTGGCATTAGTGTACATGAATCGCAGAAGCCCATTTGTCCCATCCCTACTTTGATTCCTTATACTAATTATCCCATTCTGATTTGTTGTCCGTCGTACTCGCCCGGGCGTAATATACTCATTCATACACTTAACTGCCCCCCCTAAAGTCTGCATATCTACTCCCCCCCCTCTTAATAAATCTAGTTTCCCTGAGTCTGTACATCCACTTCCACATCATTCATCAACACTCTTTCAAGTCTCCGTACACCAACTCCATTCAAATGTAACCCATCCATCTTATATAAGTCCTTTCGCCCATCGAACTCATTCCACACATCCACAAATTCCACACCACTCTCCATGCATAACCCACGCATAAAGTCATTGGCAATTATGGCCCTCCTTCTAAACACTTCGCTGTCATACCGCGGTAAGATACTCACCATCCTAACTCTCTCACTCTTCTCTTTTGCTACCTCAAACAACTCCCTCACATCCTCTATCATTTCCATTTTGTCCTCTTTCAAATCATTCGTTCCTGCCACTATTATCATCTCTTTCACCCTCTGTTTTTGCAGTCGAATAGATTCGCTGACGTCCTTTATGTTCGCACCCGGCTGGTACGACTTCGTTAAACTCTCAATTATTACGCCTCTTAATAGCGAATCCCCATACAGCACTCGCTCCTTCATTTTATTGACGTTTACGTACATTCTATTTTTTGCCGTCACAGACTTCCGCCGGTTGTTTGTCGGTACGTTCAACACACATTTTTGCATGCTCCAGTTGTCGTTTGGCTCTGTGTATCGCGCCATGTAAACGGGCAATTTCGCTACTCGCATTTATCTCACCATTTTCATTATCGATCAAATCATCCATTCCTTCGGTGTTTCTACCTTCATTTACACTTTCAGCGACGCTCTCACACATATCTGGCACTACCACGCAATTCTCTAGTACACCGCCATTTTCTACATTCTGACTACCTTCATCAGTGCATGAACAAAATAATAAGGTGAAGCAAGAACATTGGAATTTATTCTTTTTTTTTTTTTTAAACAGATCTGAGCTGTGTGTTGGAATTCCACTAAGTGGTGGTTACAAATAAATTTATTTTGTAAATCTGCTCTGTAAAATGGAATAACATTCCCTTGTGAATGTGCACTGATGATAGCGTATTAGTGTCAGGCCTAAATATTTGCAGTAATAAAATAATTATTATTATTAACCCTCTCATGCATGAATTTTTATATTCATTTATAAAAAAATTATAATGATGATACAGTACATCTTACAGTATTACCATGAATTCATTAATTTTGCTAAATTTGTGCTCATGTATATGTTAAAAATTATGTCCTCATCTGATATCATTTTTGTGTGTCCTCATATGAGGTCCTTATGCATGAGAGAGTTGATTCTTGTGTATACATGTCTGTAATAATAGAAATAAATATATTTGCTATTTGTGGCTACTTGTTCAGAATTCATGTAGGAAACTGCTCATAAGAACCATCATTACTGATGAATACAAATAAAAACTATCAGAACTTTTTCTATTAAATCTGCTGATCCTTACCTGCTGATTCTGCTTCATCTCCCTTTTCACCACCTGGAGGTGAATCCATAGTGACTTTGTTCCGTAAACAATTATTATATTAACTGGCGGGGAGAGGGGGAGATAAAACAGAGCATTTATATATATATATATATATATATATATATATCATAACATCATTTATGGATATCACTATTCATGAACTTAATTAACTCTTTGACTGTTAGGTTCCCAACCCCAAGGTTAGTTACCCCCCCCCCCCCCACACACACACCAAATTTTAAGACTACATGATTAACTAGGTATAAAAAATATTTATTTACAATTGTTATACAAAAACTGTCAGTGATTTACTAAAAAAGAATATTCAGCTAATAAATTATTTTTATGCATGCAACAATAACTATAATGCAGTGATATTTCTTTAGAGGTTTCAAATAGTATGGTAGATTATGAAGCATGGTGAAGCACACAGCCTTACCTGACAATTGGGGCACCACATGCACATTTCTTTGCAAACCTTCTTTCCTAAAACTGATCTTGTGTAAGAAATGGTACATTTTCTTCTTGGCTCTGCTTGCTTTGCAGTATGGAAGTGCCTTCCTGTCAGTCTGACTGGATTCCCCTCCTCTAGCTGACCTTCCCCCTTTCTTGTTAGACCCTAGGGTGTAGTAGGTTTCAATGACCTTGTCTATAAGATCTAGCCTAAAAGCTATGTGATCCAGCTCACCACCTAACTTTGTGTGTAGTATAAAAGAATGGTACACAGAGATATGTAAAATGTATCTAAATAGTTTTACATAGTATTTCTGTTCCAGATGTAGCAGGATAATACGAAACAATTTGGTCTAAAACATCAGCACTTCTCAAGGTGTTGTACTATAATACCACAGCTAGTTTTTTTTCACTGTTTGTTTTCTTGTCTCTACATCCTCCATTTCATTCCCATGGATGGTGCTCAGCATAGTGACATCTGCCTTGTCTTTCCATTTCAAGGCAATGATCTTCCCACACTGAAAGACAGGTTTCTCCTTTCTTCAACTTTTTCAATTTGAGTTCTTCAGGCATTTCTTTTTGAGTCATCTTAGCAGTTCTATAAACATCAGTTTTCTTGGTAGTCTGCAAGCTCAGGACTGTTGAAATAATTATCTAAGGTAATGCAGTACCGTGTATCCAGCAGTGAAGATGCTAAGGTAACAACAATTCATGTACCAAAAGCAGCATTAGGCAGTAAACTACATACATAACTACATTCAGATATCACTTCTGAAAACAATGGTGACTCGATCATCCTTTATTCTTGGACTAATACCATTTTATTTCTGAACTATGCCTTGAAGCAGTAATAATGCTAAAAACACCTTACTGCTGTCTGTGTCTTTCCAATGAAAACAACAAGAAAAACTTTTGAGGTTATAGTGGCAATGAATTACACAGCTTTATTGTTTGTTTCCCCAACTAAAATGTTCATTATATCTTCATCAAAATATAATTCAAATAGTTTCAATGAGCAATTACTTACAGGGATATCTTGAGAAATACCAGGTGTTCCTGTAAAAGAAAAGCAAGGATGACATAAACATACTGATCCAGCCGGTATAAGGCACCATCTCCTAGCTTGTGACAAACCACAACTGTCTTCATCACTATCACAACTCTCCAAAGAGATATCAACATTGCTGTCATCACATGCTAAAAAAATTCTTTAACATATTCTTCATCTAATTCAACCATGTTTCACTTATTCCAATGATTTTCAGGTGAATAAATTCAATCAGTGAAATCATTTAATTTCCCTTATTTCTGATACTTCTGGCATTTGTAAACAAACAATAATTCATTTTTAGGTCTATAACCAGTCCTATCCAAACCACTTGTTGATTGTGATTTCCTCACCACACCTGCCCAATCACCTTTAGTACCATTTACAACATATATCTGCTCAGTCTCAACTTTCCCACCCACATTGTAATATACACAATCTTCATACATACATTCACTGCCTTTCAACATCCACACTTCCTATGCCATGTCTCCCCACCTGGATTTCCTGTTTCTCTTGCATTCCTGTTCTTTCTTCTTCTGCCACACTATTACTGTTTCCACTGCAAAGCACTTCTGTCTCTTCAGTACCACTCTCCTGATTTTTCACTTCATCTCTTGCTTTTGATCTCTTGTATGCATCACACACTGTACTTCCATCTAGCAACACTTTCTCCAGTGCGCTCACTTCAAAGCCATTCAAATGCAACTCATCATGTCTGTATAATTCCATTCTTCCCCTCAAACACATGCCATACATCCACAAACTGTACTCCCTTCTCCTCACACAGTTCCACTAGCATACAATTCATGATTTTAGCTCTCTGTCGCAACTCATCATTGTCATACCTCGACAACACACTGACAACCTTTCACAGTACACTGTTATCTTTCACTCTTCTCAATAGCTTCCTGATATTCGCCCTCACATGCTACCGATGTCCAATTAGATCATTTGTCCCTCAACCACCACTAACTCTTGTTTCTTCTGCATGCCCAATGCCTGAATTATCCTCCTTATTCTGCCTCCTGGATAGCAGACCTTATGGACTCTCTCGTGAACTAATCCTCTATGAAATCTCCATACACTGCTTTTGTTAATAATCATCACCTGTTTTACCCTTTTTTCTTTCCTTCTATTCTTCTACACACTTTCATTAGTTTCCACTGAACGTCTAATATCCCTCTGCATATTCCTAAATTCATTTTTCATATTCAATTGTTTCATCTAATCTTGCATTCTGACAACTTCACTCTCTGTCATTCCCATAGTCTTGCTACCTCTAGTTCTGCCACACCTTATCTCTGTTTGTTATTCATACTTTCTTTTGCTCCCTTATCACTAACTTTCACTTCTACATTCTTGCAATCTTTCACTCCTTCAGTTTCACTAGCTTTCGTTTAATTTCTGTTTCTTTCATTTACGCCATCTTTTATCTTTTCAGTCTGTTTCGCATTCATTGCCTCATGGGCAGTTCATTAAATGCCTTTGAAAAATCAAAGTATACTACTGTACATGATAATCAGATATCTATCATCACCCTGCATAATCTAGATTAACAGGTTTATTTTTCATGATTTTTTTCTGATATGTCAATTCTATCTGGTTGAAAACATGGTAATAATAGACATCCTTTTCACAATGAAGATATAGTTTGGAAAGATTATAACAATATCTGTTATGCAACATCTAGCACTGAACTAATAACCTTTCTTTAGGAGGTTTATTTATTTTTTTTTTTTCTGGACTTCTTTTATTTCAAAATGGAAAAAAAAAAAAAAAAAAAATGTAGCAATGGTATCAAATACCTTTTCATAATTTACAAACAGTAAATATAAAGGAGAGTTAAATTCTCCAGAATGTTCAGTTACTATTCTTAAGGTATTAATCTTATCTATAGAGCTTCCATAGCTCAGCTGGTACAGATGAAGCCCTTTAGTTGGAAAGACCTAAGTTCAACTAAAGGTGAGCTACCCAGTCTAATACAGAGGTAGAGGGTTTTTCGACTTGGAAACTCAGTTTTTCCTTCCTCAGAAGAGGCAAACTGGCCCCATGAACACACACACATGGATTTACAGTCATAAAAAATATGCTCAAATAAAAGAGCCAATAGGCTTCATTCGCCAATGTAACATTATTTAAATTAAGGGGATATTAAATCCCACATTATTTCAAAGCAGCATTAACCCATTGTGACATATGCTTACAAAAATAACAGTGAAAATGCAAAACTTTCACAAAACATAAAAAAACTGTACACAAAAATACAACAATAAGTCATTTTTAAAAAAAATTATATCAAAAAATTTCACTTCACGAGCATTCAGGGTCTCAATTCAATTTTTTTTTAATACTACTTCACACCCACACAAGGTCACAAAACCAATGACATGACAGTGCAATGTGTGGAAAAGTAAGTAGAAAAGAGGACAAAGGAATTTGTTAATATCTTTCTTGAAGTCTCAATGATTAAAACCCTCAGGACTTCTGAGGATTTTCATCACTGGGAAAGAAATAACTGAGAATCATTCCTGCACAGGCTGCATACTTCTGAACAGATTTAATTACCTGTGTTTCTGGGAGATGAAATGGTGGAGAGAATCCAGAGACAATGGCTAAGATAGTGACAGGTCTGTGAAATTTTATCCATAAGAATAAACTAGGTTTGTGGATTGCAAAATCTGGTTGACAGGCAGCAAAGAGGAAATATAACAAAAATTTTTATAGTGCAATAAACTGATGGAGAACAAGAGCTCAATACCAGAAATTGAGTAAAAGTGTGGTAAGCAAGGTTATGGGACCTAGGTTTTTCACCTGAAGAGTGGCAAACAAGCAGAATAAATTATCAAAGGAAGTTTTGAATGCACTGTCAGTATACTCAATTGAGGAGATGCATGAAAGGCATTGTGCAAATTATGGTGTGGACCATCTGTAATGTGTCTTTATGCTCCATGGAGATATTCAAATAAGAATTATTACATCATCTCCATGGAGACATGAGACTCATTGTAAAGAGTTCACTTTAAGTGATACAAGGCCTATCATCCAACTACTTAAATTTGTTCATTGTCTGAATTCTCATCACCATCACAAGTAATTTATTTATTCCATGAACTTACCTTCTACATTAAAAGAAGAAGAAAAAAAAAAAAAAACCTCAACATCCTCAAAAATCTTGTAGAACTTCACAGTTTATCTTCTCATCTTTGAAAAATCTCCCTAGTACCCACGCTGTAAATACCGCTCAAGAACTTTTGTCTTCAAGTATTCAATCTATCCAGTTGATATTTCAGTCTTGATATTCTTATCACTTACCTTTATACTGAAGTTTACTGATTAGTTTAGCCTGATCATCCAATCTGAGCACAGTAGTCTAGATGTGGCTTGATCAGGACTTTCTGCAATAAAACCACCATCTACTTATTTCTAGTGGTCACTGTCCTTCTCAATATTACAGTAATCCTCAATTAATATAGTGCAGTATATTCTCCACCTTAGTAACTTGTCCCCTGAACTTCAACTTTCAATCCACTGCTGCTACCTCTTGAACTTTCGTCAGTATGGTTTTATCAAAAGAATATGCATCTACCATCTGCATATCCTTAAGCTCAAAACTTTAAAAATTTGTATGTAAATTGGGCATCCTCACTAATTTTTCAATATCTCTGAATTCCTTGAAGAGTCCCATCAATAAAATTCTTCATAATCCATCCCAGCTTTGCATTGTTCCCTAACAACTAGAATATCTTTTTACAATCTATTAAAGATATCACTGATATAAAAGTTGAATAGTGATGGTCCTAATAACTGGCCATGTGGCACCTCACTTATAATCTTCCTATTCCTTGATCTTTGCTCCATATCCAGCTCTTGAAAATCTGTGAGAGCCCAATACACTATACTATTATCTAACTTGTCATGTAACAAACCTGCAAAAGCTTCTGAAAAATTCTGATAGATTATAGAATATACATTCCCCTCATCAACTACTATTGTTTACTTTATTATAAAATGTGACCCAACTACTTAAACAAGGGTGCCCTTTAACAAATCTATATTGACCTCCATAAATCATACTGCCTTCATCTGCAAAATTCTGTATATGAATCCTTACTAATCAAACTAGTCTATATCCAGATGTCTCTTTTTACCACCAACACCAACCTGAGAAAATACACTATCTTACCCTTTAATTACTTTTCTATCCCCCAACTTATTAAACATAACAAACAACACAATTTCAATTTTACAAAAATGTTTCTTTAAAATGTCCAAGAACAAAGAATTTTAATAAGTAGCTATGCGCAACCATGAGATTGATGACCAAACATAATTCAAAAATTTATTTAGGATTTATTAAATAACTCAGAAAATTTGTTAATGCCATTAAAAGCAGACATTTCCAAAATTTAATCCTTTCATAATCCACATTCTACATTAATGTTAGAAGTCAATCATATCAGTTCTCTGCAAATCATTTTCCACATCTTCAGTACAATTCAACTTGCTAACAAAATCATTCTCAATAAACAAAATATTCAAATTATTATGACATTCTTGATGACCAAATATAAGTCTTTAATATATGTCTTTTATAAATTTTAGCTTTGTCAGTTTCTCTTTATTCAGGTATTACAGAGGTGAATTAAAGAAGCAATTACATCAGCATATCTACCTTATGAAGTCTGTGAACTAACAGAAAAGAGAAAGGATGTGGCAATGAGAAAGCATGGAGGAAACTTGGATTTGAATGTTGAACCTAATCAATAATCAGGATAGCCATGTTCTTTCAACCAGGAAGAGTGATCATGTGGTCTTGACCTGGATGTGTGGAATTTTCAGTTATGAATGAATATATGTGAAATTACAGAGCAGGTATTTATGACAAGCTGAGGAGTCAACTTGGAACAGTGCCGGAGCATAGGAATCTGGAAGTGAAAAATGTTAGCATTGCTAACATTTTTAAAACATTTAAAAATACGGGATTAAAAAGGTGTTAGCTGATTTTTTTTTTCCTTAGCTGAGTTGACAGTGTGTATGCCAGTGACTAATATGAGGAGAGATTTATTGGATTAAGATAAAGTGTATGTACTTTGGATGTTGCAGAATCATAATGAAAATACGGCATTTGAATTAGATGGGATATTGGCTCTTATATTACAAGTGTGCATGGGAACTGACTGGTCCTGACAAAGCTGTGTAATTTAAATATCAGCTGTGATAAGGTGCCAAACAAAAAAAAAAAAAAAAAAAAAAAAAAAAGAGCAAAATAGTTCCATTGCATAAAGGTTTCAAGAATAGGAGAGGTAGCAAATTATACACCAATCAGTATTTCAGGAGTAGTGGTTAAACTATTACAGAAGTTGGTAAAAAGAAGGAATTTAGGAATGGGACAGGAATATGACACTCTATGGGGAGAGTATGGTTTTGTGCAGGGTAGGACTTCCTTTAGTAAATTTATTCATTTTTTATAATAAAATGAATAAGTTTATCCAACTCATTTGTTTATCCAACAGATGAGTTGGATAAACGAAATGGCTTCACAATTCTGCTAGAACTTGTAAAGGCATTCAACAGGATAGCATATGGTACTCTGTTACATAAGCTAGAGCAAATGAGAATAGATGGACATGAGACTGGTGGTATGAATAAAAAGAGGTGGGTGATAGACATCAAAGAGATATTGGGGAATTGAATCCAGGAAGAGGACAGTAATCAGTAATTTTTATAATGCATAAACATAAAGTGGAAAATGAATGTTAAGTTTATTCCTTAACAATGATAAAAAAATATATAAACAGAACAGATGTTATTATCCACTGTTAGGGAAGTTTTTTTTCTTTGCTGGGGAGGGGTTATTTGCAAGGTCAAAGTACCAAAATCAAACACTTCAGGAGTTTCATATTCTACTACCTCAAAAGACAAGGGAAAAAAAAAACAAAAAATTGATTAATACAAATTTATTTCGAACGATAATACAAAAAAAGTAGCTATTATGGAAAGTGCAAAAGGGCAACAGTGGCTTATAGCTGCTATATAATAATAATATATGTTCTTTCCTACATTTATATACAGCCTCACTTTCAGGGAATAAAAGGGGTTAGTGGATTTATTTTTTATAAAAATAAGTAAACTTAAAATGAAATAGAAATTCCAGTGTATCTCAAGTTCCTCGTTGGCAATGAAAAAATCGTAATCACTAAAACGCTACAGTAATATATGCATTGGAATAAATCTTTCTCTGCTATTTGTACAATAGTAATAATAACATAAATCCACACTCGACTGATATTAAATGTTTGAAAACTCTTATGTTCGAAAATTCACCTAAGAATTACCAATGAATAACAATCGCACGTGCGAATCAAGCACGCACGGACGTGGAGCGCACCTTAAATATTACAACCAGCAAATTCCCGCAATTTCCAAATTGCGAGAACTAACAAACGTTGCGTAAAAGCATACCAAAGGTAAGATATAGTCTGTGATGTATTTTGGAAAAGTGCCGCGAAGTAACCTAAAAGGAATTATAACCAATATAAGTTTCTTAAGCTTCTAAATACCATCCTTCTGTACAACTTGAGAAACCTTGCCTTGCATTCCATGCAAGGTTTCTCATATATACTAAATGAATGAAAAACATGGTCATATACAAACTGTCAACTGGTTTTTCATCATTTCTTTTTTTCGTGTGTAATGTTTTCTTTCTCTAGCATAACATTTCTAAAATGAGATAACAGCATTACAGTATCCCTACAGCGAATTCTATATACACACAGAAATTAACATAGTTACGTTAACCTACTGGCACTACATCCACCAAAATTACACATGTACACAGTTAGCGCTGCCACCTGTAAAGTCCATACCGTAAAAAAATTTCACCCAAGCAACTAACAGTACATGTAATACAGCAGGATGGAAATAATTTCCAGTTCTTCCCATTCCAGTTTAATTATATATGACACATTACTGCAATAATGTATAACAAGGAATATTTCCAGGGAGTAAAGGCAGTCTTGGCATACATGTTTATTATAACGGTGTCTTCATGGAGTCAGAAGACTCATCGCGGGAACCCTACATTGACACACTAACTATTATTCGCACAATACCTATCACACTTTTCCTTATATTCATTAACAGACGAAACATTCATAACCACCTCTGGTAACGCATTCCACACATTTAATACCCTCCAAGCAAAAAATCTAGTCCAACACCCTTGTTAACCATATTCATACAATCTCCAGAGATTCCTCGTTCTCTCCCTTCCTGCACTGTTCGGAAAAAAGTCATCAATTTAAAAATTCTTGCAAAAGGACGAGTCCCAAAGGAACAGATTAAAATTTGTTAAAATTATTCCTCCTCACAGAAGACACCGATAAAGGATTGTAGGCTAATATACCGAGTGGTCAGCGTATCTGCTCTCCAGCCAAAAGGCTGCGGGTTCGAATCCCGCCGTAGGCATGGGTGTTTGTGATTGTCTATGGAAATGGTGGTGTTGGGCGGTAGATGGCGTTGGTGTAGTTGTAGATGGAGAGAAGACCGTTGTAGAATAGTTGCCCTCCCTCGATGAGTCTTTGGACTCCCTGGAGGTGTCATGTAATAATAATAATAATAATAATAAATATGTGTGTTTGGAATTGTAGTTGGGATATAGGAAAGGTTGTTGAGGAAAGGGATTCAGAACTAGTTTGATAACAGCAATATGCTCTGTAACGATCTGCATTGGTTTATCAAAGTGACATCTTGTTTCACCAATCTAGTTGTGTAGTACAACAAGCTGATGAATGCAGTGAACAAGGATATGCATGCATGGTGATCTAGTTAGATTTCATAAAGGCCTTTGATAGACTGTCTTACGACAAGTGGGTAACTAAACTATAATGGATCAAATCAAATCAATTAATGCCTTTTATTCCTTTACAGGGAGTAGGGGAGACCTTTTAACTCTATCTGGCTTTTGGAGGATTAGTGAGCAGTTCAATCTCCATCTGTAGCCAATCAGTCTATCATGTCCATCACTAATCATAACGGCCACCAATGAAGAGACGGGCAAACAAATGCTGCCATCTTTTGGTACCTAACCTAGCATATGTTACTGTCTGAAATAATGCGGGTTCTATGGTCGAGTTTCTTGAGTTTGCGGGAAGAAAAACCCGAGTTTCCAGGAGAAAAAAACCCTCTTGCCGTGCTAGAGAGCGACTAATTCGGGAACCGGTCGAAGATAGGCTTAGAAAAAAGTTCCTTCAATCGGCGGCTAGACTTGAACTAAAGTCTATCTTCGAGCTGCCTAGCGTAGAAGATGCAAGTGCCCTTCAATCAGCTGCACAGGCTTTTAACTAGAATGGATGGAGTTCAGTGGGGGTGCTGCATCTTACGAAATATACATGCACACTGTAAGTACAGTGTATACGTGGTTGGATAAAATATCAAAATTAAGGTAAATATTTAAAAAAAAATAAACATGAAAAAATATTGTTTATTATCGATAAAATTATACAGTTCAGTATAATTCAAAATTACTTAAAAATAAAAATACATTATCATAACCCCAATAATGTTCTAAAATAAAAACTATAACAAATGTTATGTATTTAATTGTAATGTCGAAATATTTGAAGAGACGGAGTAAACATGATAGCACTACGACCACTCTACTACTGGTGCAAACTGCATATAAACAATAGTGGAACTGCGCGACCGACAGTGCCGCTATACGCTAATAGCTCGCATCTCACTATGACGTGCATATGCTTAAGCGCGTAGCATAATAAATAAATTAATAAATATATTTATATATCGAGAAAAATTGGAGGTGCTGCAGTTCCATAGTGCCTATGCACGAGCCGCCCCAGATGGAATTACAATCTAGATTAGCCAGTTCGATAAGTGATTGGATTTCAGATAGATATCAGAAAATTGTGTATGATGGAATGGTCTTCCGAAAGAGAAACGTCAGTAGTCGTGTGCCACAGGGGGATGTTTAGAGAAGATAATTTTTAACTTACATGTTAATTATGTTGGGATGCAAATGTTTGCAGATATTCTAGGTGTTTTACAAGATGTGTCTATAAGATGTGTAAGTTGGTATAAGGAGGATACAAGAAATAGAAGTGAAGGAAGAGGGACATTAAGAGTATAGAAGGAGGGCCAAAATTGCTAATGACTTTATGCGCGTATTATGCAGGAAAAGTGGTGTGGAATTTGTGGATGTGTGGAGTGAGTTTGATGGGCGAAAGGATTTATATAAGATGGATGGTTTACATTTGAATGGATTTGGTGTAAGGAGACTTGAAAAGGTGTTGTTGAATGAAGTGGAAGTGGATGTGCAGAAACAGGGAAACTAGAGTTATTAAGGGGAGGGGGAGCAGATATGCAGACTTTAGGAAGACAGTTGAGTGTATGAATGTGTGTAATATGCCAGAGGGAGTACTAAGGACAACAAATCAGAATGGGACAGTGTATAAGCCATCAAAATAGGTATGGGACAAACGAACTTCTGCGATTCATGTATACTAATACCAGAAGTATTAGGAACAAGAAGGAAGAATATTTCATCTTGGTTGGCACTTCTAGGGCTCAGGTTATTGGCATTAGTGAAACATGGCTGACTGTAGATGATATAGCCAGTGGGATTGAATGTGATGGGTATAGTGTGCTCAGGAATGATAGGGAGAATAAAATGGGGGGAGGAGTATTGTTGATGATAGCTGATGAACTACAGCCAAGGAGAATAGAAGTTGAATTGCAGGATAGAGAAAAGAGCACACTTGAGGCTAGTAGAACAAAATATACAGTTGGGTGCTGCTATAGACCAGGTGATGGAATAGATGGTGGAAATAGTATGCATAAGCAAATAGAATAAATGAGTGGAAGTATGGTAATTATTATGGGAGATTTCAACAATGGTAACATTGAATGGAAGGAGGAGAGGACACATGGGAGGAAGGAATTGGATTTTATACGAGTATTAAGGGATAACTATCTGCGACAGCATGTAATCAAAAATACTAGGGGTTAGAGAGTGCTTGACCTAGTAATTGCATCTGAGAATTTGGCTACACGTTGCCACCAATTGGTGAGAGTGATCATAGGGTTTTGACTTGAGAGGTGGCAAAAGTTGTGGAATTTACAATTAAGACAGGGTACATGTGGAATTATCGAGCTGGTAAGTATGAAAAGCTAAGGAGTTTGATTAGTTCAGTGCCATGGCATGTAAAACTACAAGGGCTGGAAGTTGATAGTGCATGGGAGGCGGTTAAGAAGTGTTTGCATGAGGCAATGGCTGACTGTATACCTAAATTCCAAATAATAAATCATGTAGGGGTTAAATGGATGAAGAACACCATTAAGCTTGAGCTCCAAAAAAATAAACAACTGTGGAGGGAATTTAAGGAGAAAGGTGACCGGCAGGCACATGAACGGTATAAAGCGCAGGCCAGAAGGGTAACGAGTGTGGTAAGAAAAGCAAAAGCGGATTATGAAAGAACATTAGCCATGCACGCTAAAGACAATCCCAAACAGTTTTGTCGATATGTTGCAAGTAAAAGAAAAAATGTATATTGCAGAATGATTTTAAAGAATGCGATGGTAGGGAGGGCAACCGAATCAGTTGATATAGTTGAATTACTGAGCGAGCACTTTGCAAGGGTATATCATTCAGGTGGTGACATTGCAGGAATGAATGGACCAATAGCTTATACGGGAATAGTGGTGAATGAAGTGGAGGTGAATAGTCTATTACAAAACCTCAATGTCAATACCTCTGTGGGATTGTATGGTATACCAGCTCGTGTCGTACTGAAGCGGCTAAACAATTGTCAGAGCCCTTGACCATTTTGTTTAATTTTAGTCTCGGGTCTGTGTTAGTTCCGAGGGGATGAAAAGAGAGGAAAAACAGTTCCACTGCATAAAGGAGGTTCCAAGACTGTTGTGTAAATTACCGACCGATCAGCATATCAGGAATCGTTGTCAAAGTCTTGGAGAAAATACTCAACAGAAAAATACAGGATTGGATAGATGAAAATGGGACACTATATGGGGGACAGCATGGCTTTGTGAAGGGTAGATCATGCGTCAGTAACTTGCTCACATTTTATAAAACAGTGACGGCTAAACTGGATACGGATAATGGGCTTACAGTGATTCTACTGGACCTTGCTAAGGCCTTTGGCATGGAATTCTAATCAGTAAACATATGGGGATGGATATAAGGTTAGTGAGATTAATAGAAGGGTGGTTGATAGAGAGATATCAGAGAGTGGTTTATTCGGGAGTTGAGTCCAAAAGACGGCCTGTGACTAGTGGTGTGCCGCAGGGTTCTGTTCTTGGACCACTACTTTTGAATTTGTTCATTAACGATATACAAAAGGATCTGAGAGGAAGTGTTCATTTGACAAGATGATTTGGATATTTTGGTGGACTGGGCTAAGGAGAATGGATGTCAATTTAATGTGGCAAAGTGTGAGGTTATGCATTATGGGGTGAAAAGATTAGTAGCAGTATATCACATTGGTGGAATCATATGAGGCCAGGAATTTGGGAGTGTTCGTGTATAGGGAGTTGAAGTTTAGGGGGAACTGAAATGAACTTTATGAGAACAGGTTGAAGATTTGTGGGTTGCAAAAATTGGTTGATAAGCGGAAAAGGGGTGATATGATTGAGACATTCAAATTACTGAAGGGTTTCTATAAGATTAATTCAGATATTTTTGAGAATAGGACTGATGGTTGGAGGACTAGGCGCCATACATGGAAGCTGGGCAACAGTGTGGTTAGCAAGGGTGTTAGAGCTAGATTTTTTACTTGGATAGTGGTGAATGAGTGGAAAAGCTGCCAGAGTCTGTTGTGGGTGCCATGACTGTGAATGAGTTCAAGGCAAAGTATGATAGATACTGTGTGAATGTCGAATAGTTGTTCTTGACATGATGTCAGAGCCTCCCTCGATGAGGCAAGGTCTCCTTCGAGTTTCCCATAATAATAATAATAATAATAATAATAATAATTTTTTTTATTGTTCTTTCAAATATTTACATATGTACAATGATCATCTATTCAGTATATTATTTTACAACATTCAGCACTTTGTGCTACGTATAATGAGATTTAAATAGTAATGAAAATAACAGTTTTTTTTTTTATATAACAATCATAATAATAATTTACAATTATATTGTTCAGAGTTACATAAGTTGTATAATATTACATGTTGTGGTTTACTATTTTTTTTTTTTTTCAAATTTGAAAAGGTGTGATTATACAACAGTATTTACACATATGCAATCTGAATATTATGTGTCCTTATTTTCACAAACATACGGTGTAAACTCATGATTAAAATAATTTTTTTTTTTACATTGCATACATTTGTTACAGTTATTATATAAATTACATACATTTGTTACAATTATTATATACATTACATTCATTTGTTTACATATGATACATTACTTACATTTGTTTACATATGATATTTACATTACGTACATTGGTTTACATATAATACGTACATTGGTTTTCTTGTGATACGTACATTACATGCATTTGGTTACATATGATACATCTTGGATGAGAACTAATTTTTTTTCCCTTTCATCCTCGAAGCTTAAATGTAAGCTTATCTGAGGATGACACCAGTTGGTTATTATGTTTTTTTTTTTTTTTTTTTTTTTTGCTGTGTTAGGATGATACGGAATCTATGATTGAGAAATTCATGCGCGCACACACACACACACACACACACACACACACACACACACACACACACACACACACACACACACACACACACACACACACACACACACACACACACACACACACACACACACACACACACACACACACACACACACACACACACACACACACACACACACACACACACACACACACACACACACACACACACACACACACACACACACACACACACACACACACACACACACACACACACACACACACACACACACACACACACACACACACACACACACACACACACACACACACACACACACACACACACACACACACACACACACACACACACACACACACACACACACACACACACACACACACACACACACACACACACACACACACACACACACACACACACACACACACACACACACACACACACACACACACACACACACACACACACACACACACACACACACACACACACACACACACACACACACACACACACACACACACACACACACACACACACACACACACACACACACACACACACACACACACACACACACACACACACACACACACACACACACACACACACACACACACACACACACACACACACACACACACACACACACACACACACACACACACACACACACACACACACACACACACACACACACACACACACACACACACACACACACACACACACACACACACACACACACACACACACACACACACACACACACACACACACACACACACACACACACACACACACACACACACACACACACACACACACACACACACACACACACACACACACACACACACACACACACACACACACACACACACACACACACACACACACACACACACACACACACACACACACACACACACACACACACACACACACACACACACACACACACACACACACACACACACACACACACACACACACACACACACACACACACACACACACACACACACACACACACACACACACACACACACACACACACACACACACACACACACACACACACACACACACACACACACACACACACACACACACACACACACACACACACACACACACACACACACACACACACACACACACACACACACACACACACACACACACACACACACACACACACACACACACACACACACACACACACACACACACACACACACACACACACACACACAATACCTTGGAGTGTGTTGATACGTCGCTGAACTGGAAGCCTGAACGAATATATTGTGTTTCATTAAGTTTGTATGGTATTTTGGGTGCGTGTTTCTTGTTCGTAGTATGTCCTTAGAGCTCTTTTCAGGCTATTGTAGTTTGTAAGGTTTCTGTATTCAAAAGGTAATTTGTTTATCATGTCTGGGATGTAGAAGTTTCGCGTGGCCTTTCCGTAGTGATTATTGTATTTATGTGATATAATTAGTAGTCTGAGGTATTGTTATACGGTATGTATTTCTAACTGTCCTGTAGTTGGCATCGAAATAATGTTTTAGCAAGGCTGCATAGAGACATAAATGTTTTGCTGTCAGTATTTTGTGTTCTGCCATTGCAATGTTTATAAGGTCGTGATTTTCTCTTTGTTCCCAAAAGATCAGTTTTGTCATTTGTACTGTAGCGACATTAATCTATTTAATTTGAAGGGTGCACAGAAAGCATACGTTGTTATAGCGTATCTTAGTATATTTTGGCATAGTGCTTTGTATATTAGTGTTTTTAGGCGTATGGGAACTATGTCTTTTAATCTGTAGAGTTTGCCACTTATTGTTCGGAGTTTGTTGTGTAGATGTTTTATATGGCTATTCCAGTTCATATCTGCATCGAGGTAAATTCCAAGGTATCGTATTGTTTCAACCTGAGTGATTGTAGTGGTTTTGCTGTTCTGTGTGTTTTTTGGAAAGTGGATGTTGAATGGTTATATATTTGTTATCAACTGGTCGAGTCAGTGGATTTCTGAATATCATTAATTTTGTCTTTTCTGAGTTTAAGTGTATGGAGTTTTTCGTGAGCCAGTCTATGATCAGATTTACATATCATGTTGCATATTTGTTTGGGCTATGCTTGCGTTATTATGGATGGATATTATTGCTGTATCGTCTGCGTACTGGAATATCTTACCTTTGAGTGGTAACTGATTAATAACGTGCGTGTAAATGTTGAATAGAGTTGGGGAGAGTACAGCTCCCTGTGGCACTCCACAGGTTACTGGTAGCTCTCTGCTTCGGTTTGATCCGATACGTGTGATATGCTTTCTATTTTGGAGGCAGTTTGTAAACCACCTGTGAAGAGGCCCGTCTATTCCAACATGCCTCAGCTTTTCTAACAAGGTTTGATGCGTAAGTGTATCGAATGCTTTGGTTAGATCTATAAAGACTACCATGGCTATTTTGTTTTTGTCTAAGGCGGTATTAATTACGTCTGTAAAGTCTTCCAAGAGAGATGTTGTTCCCTTATTTTTCTGAAAACCATATTGTGTTTTGGGAATAATATTAAAGATCTCAGTGTATGCTGTGAGTTTCTTCAGTATGATCCGCTCCATAATTTGATTGATAATTGGTAATGTTGCTATGGGTCTGTAATTGCTGATTAAATTTTTCCTTGTTTGTATATGGGTGTAATTATGGCGGTCTTTAGCATACTTGGTATCTGTCCTGTTTTAAATATTTTATTTATTAGTTTTAGTAGGATAGGACTTAAACTAGTTGCATGTTGCTTTATATCTTTAGGTCTGATACCATCTATTCCTGGGCCTTTATTTGTTTTGATTTGATGTATTGCTGAGAGAAGTTCTGCTTCTTTTATGGTTGGGAACCATAATGTCTGTTTTGATCGCGGTCCAAGTGGAGGGTCTCGTTTTGTGATTGGGGGAATATTTCTGTGAAGTTCTTGGATGGAGTCTGAAAGTATTGGTTAAAGTCATTTGCTAATTGTTGGATAGGTTTTGCGTCTTTCATGAAGCTGTGTTTTATGGTTTCGGAGGCAGTGGTGTTGGGAACAGAATCTAGCATCTCATTAATCAGATGCCAGGTTTGTTTCATGTTGTTTTGTGCGGAGGTTAGTTTGTCTCTGTAATAGCTTCTTTTTGCATTTCTGATTTGTGTTGTAACGCGATTCCTTGTTATCTTATATTCAGTTTTTAAAGTTGTGTTATTTGGATATCGCTTTAATTCTTTCCATAAAGCGTCCTTTCTGTGTATTTCTAGGATTAAGTTTTGTGTTATCCAAGGATTTTGTGTTGTTTTTGATCGAATTCGGACTTTCTTTGTAGCTTTCTTATATATTTCCTCCAGTGTGAGTTTAATGTTGTTGTATAAGATATCTGCTGAATCTGATGCCACGTGTTCCCAGTCTGTTTTTCTTATTTCGTGGTTGACTATTTCTTCGTCTATAATTGTTTTCTCTCGTTTTTCTTCTGTGGGACATTGCATGGGTATTGTCTTGGTGTGCAGGTTAAGAGCGGTGAAGTAATGGTCTGCTACTTTGCACTTTATGACTGATGCAATGTAACTATTTCGTGATGCTCGGACGTTTATACGTCTAGACAGGAGGCAGTGATAATATTTCCGAATATTTCTTCTCTAGTACATGATGTTATTGTTGGTATTAGATTGTACATGGATAGAGTGTCTAGGTATCGTACAGTGTTGTTCTGTTTTTCATTTGCAATATTAATGTTTATGTCGCCAATTATCATTAGGTGTTCGGTTGAGCATATTTCTTGGCTTGAAAGCCAGCAATTGAGTTCGTGTAAGAATTTTATCATGTTTAGGTTTGGTGGCCTGTAAATAGCATTTATTATTATGGGATGCTGTGTATTCGTGGTATTAATGATTTCGAGGCAGACGGTTTCAGCATGCTCAAACTGATAGGCCATTTCTTTTGCTATTAATTTTTGTTTCATAAATATTAGTATTCCACCCCCTCTTCTTGTTTGGCGGCATGATCTATGTTGTTGGAAGCCTGGAATTTGGAAAGCAGTCGCTTCGTCATTAGTTATGGATACTTCTGTAAGAATTAATATATCAATAATATCAGTGTAATTCCTCAGATAAACCTGTAATAATAACCAATGTTTTCGGATGCTTCTGATGTTAATATGCAAGATTGAGAGACCTCTCGTTTGTACTGTGTTTTATTTCCATGCATCAAGAGATTCGAAAGTACAATTACTGATGTGTTCTGGTGTAATTCATCTATCTGATGGTTCACATTCATTTTTGTTGTGTTGAGATCTTCTTATTGAACTAAATTAGAGTCTTTTGTTTCACTCTGGCAATCTGTCTATATCTTCCGAGCTTTTTATTTGTATAGACTTTGAAGTCTGTGACTTTCTCAAGAATATTTTGCCGTCTTTGATCCATAAAAATTGATACTTTTTTTCTGTTTTTTCCTTTCTTGCTTGGTACAAAAGATTCTGATTGAAAGGTGTTAAATACTCAGATAGAAAGATTGGCGTATTGTCTTGCGATGCATTTAAATCCTTGACTACTGGTTTTTTCAGTCTGCTGGCTTTTATGAGATTGTCTCTTGTAGCCTTGCTTGTCAGACGAACTATGACTGGTGCCAGTCGTGGCGAAACTTGTTTTCTGTTCTTCCTGGGAAATCGATTTATGGTCTGAATATTATTATGCTGTAAGGGGATGTCAATTGCATGGCCTAACTTTAGAACTACGTCGCTGAGATTTTCTGTGGATTCGGTTTCTGGAAGACCGTTTATGACAAGGTCTTCTTTATGTTGTTGTTGGTTTAAAACTTCGTATTGTTGTTTCAGGGAATTAAATTCTTGACGGAGTTCCGATGTGTCTTTTATCAATTTGTGCTGCCTCTCAGTTAATGCGTTAATGCTGGTTTTAATGTCTTTTACCGTTTGTAAGACTTCTTCGACTTTTGAATTATTAAATTTAACAAACTCTTCATATTCGCTAATTTTTTTTTGTTATTTCTTTATTCTGTTTATCAAATAGTTTTTGGACAAGATCTACCAAGCTGGCTTTTATATTTTCTAAACCTTTTTCTAGTAATAATTTAACGGAACTCAAATTATAAGACTCACCGGTATTTTGTTGTCTGTTCAGTTCATCGTCTCCGATTCTGCCTCCGGCGTAATCAGTTGCGTTGTGGGTGGTGGCGTTTCTTTGTTCTCTCTACAGTTTAGGCACTTCCATTCTTCTCGTTTGGCATTGGATTAGTGTTGCCAGGTTGTTTCAGAAAGTCCGGAACATGTAAAGTGAAGATTCCTATGGCATTTTCTGCAGGTTATGTAACATCCGTCAGACGGCAATTCCTTCTGACACTTGTTGCACTTCATGACTCTCCTTTCTTCCTCTGGACAGCTGCAAAGATGGCGACGTCCTTTTTCTGTATTCGTTAGCAACCGCGGTGTACGCTTCAATTTTTTTAGCACACTCAGATTTTGGATTCCACTTGGCCGATTTCGATGAATTATATGTCACTGTCTTCAGCGTGACAAGTAGAGTTTCTTTATGACACTTTTAAATTAAAAATAGGAGTCAGAACCACATTAAAATTATAAAAACGGGACGAGCGATACGACCATGCAACCGTTCGTATGCCTACACGCTGTGTAGGCATACGAACGGTTGCAATAATAATAATAATTATAATAATAATTTTTTTTATAGTTTATTATCTCTCAAATAATTACATGAATATACTAATATTTAGGCAACAATGCATCTTTTTCTTGCAAAATGGTTCAGTAAGAATTATAATTACTCTTAATATCATTATCATTTGCAGAATTTTTCATTGACACAAGAGTAAAAAGTGTGTATTATTACCATTAATAATAATCATAGTAATCGTGTTTATTATTAATGACTCACAAGTTAAACAATATTACTTATGTTGCAGTTTACATAATGATAATTTTTTTTAATTTAAATTGTAAATTAAATATATAATTTTAAACTTAAATATATAACTGAAGTATTACTATCACATTTTCTGTTTACTACTAGAATTCATTTCAGAATGTTAAGTGAATAATGTTAGATAAATACTGCTACTGGGATGTAACTCAACTGCACCCTCGAAGCTTTGTAATTAGCTTATCTGAGGGTGATACTGGTTATATATACATATATTTGTTATTGATTTGGTTGCTGTGTTGGAAGTAGGCAGATCTTTGGGAGGTCAAATGAATGATCTGAAAGGTCGGATCAAAGTGAAATTGCCGATATATCCTGTGTTATTGCATCTGTCTTGATGGTTCACGTTCTTTTTTTATTGTGGGCTTCTTTTTGAACTATTTAGGAGGATTTTTTCTTCACAGTGGCAGCCTTTCTATGTCTTCTGTGCTTTTAATTTGTATCGGCTTTGAAGTTTGTGACTTCCTTATGAATATCTTGGCATCTCTGGTCCACAAAAATTGGTAATTTTTTTTCCATTTTTGCTTTTCTTGTTTGGTACAACAGATTCTGGTTGAATGGTGTTAAATATTCGGATAGGAAGATTGGTGTATTGTCTTGCTGTGCGTTCAAGTCCTTGGCAACTGGTTTTTTCTGCCTGCTGGCTTTTATGAGATTGTCTCTTGTGGACTTGCTCTTAAGACGAATTATGACTGGTGCAGGTCGTGGGAAGCCTTGGTTTTTGCTCTTCCTAGGAATCCGATTTACGGTCTGAATATCGTTAAGCTGTAAGGGGATATCAATTACATGGCCTAATTTTAAAACCACGTCTCTGAGGTTTTCTGTAGGTGCAGTTTCAGGAAGACCGTTTATGACAAGATCTTTTTTATGTTGTTGCTGACTTAAACGTTCGTATTGTAGTTTTAGAGAATGAAGTTCTTGACGGAGTTCGGATGTCTCTTTCATCAAATTTTGTTGCCTGTCTTTTAGTGCGTTAATGCTCATTTTAATGTCTTTTACCGTTTGCAACACTTCTATAACTGCTAAATTATTATGTTTTACCAAATCTTCATATTCGCTAGATTTTTTTGTTATTTGTTTTCTGTTTCTTAAAGAGTTCTTGCACAAGATCTACTAAGCTGACTTTTATAGTCACTAGACCGTTTTCTATTAGTATACTTAAACAGTTTAAATTATAGGACTCACCTGCGTTTTTTTGTCTGTTCAGTTCGTCATCTGATTTTGCCTCCGGTATAATCGGCTGCATCGTAGGTGGCTGCCTTACGTGCATTTCTTTGTTCCTCATGCAGATTACACACTTCCATTCCTCACGTGTTACATCGGGTTCATATTTATGTTGCCCGGTTGTTTCTGAAAAGCCGGCACATTTTAAGTGTAGAATCCTACTGCATTTCGTACAAGTTATATTATTTCCGTTGGACGATAACTCCTCCAGGCATTTGATACACTTCATGACTCACCTTTCTTCCCTTAGGCAGTGAGGCGTGATTTTAAAGATGGCGACGTCCTTTGTTCTTCGCTGGTTGTTGACCACGGTCCTCTCTGTTCCCTTTTTCAACACTTCAAAATTTGGTTTCTTCTTAGCCAATCTCGTTTAATTTTATATCACTGTCTTTGGCGTGATAAGTAGGGTTACTTGGGAGCACTTTCAACTTAAAACAGGAGTCGGAACCACTTTAAAACTATAAAAAACTGGAGCAGCGATATCACCGTGCGACCGTTCGTATGCCTACACAGCGCCCTCTATCTAATAATAATAATAATAATAATAATAATAATAATTTTAGCTAAGTGGCCCCTCTAAAGGGGCCACTTAGCTAAAATTGTGAAACCATTACACTGAATTATAGCAATTATTAGGTCTTCCACTGCATAATTGCAGACAACAACACATTGCATCCTTCTAAAAGAAAAGACCCGTGTTGTATTCTCGTCGTGAAGAGGAGAAATCTTTATATACTTTTTTAACTGAAAGTGATTTAGCCGATCTAATATTTTAGCAGCAGGATATTTTCTCCTGGCAACTCTCACTTTTCATAAAGTATACAGGCAAATTGGCCCGACAACAAACGCAGTTTACAAAACACAATGCAGTAAATGGTGTGTGTGTGTGTGTGTGTCCTTCTGCAATTATTCCTTCGAGGTGCTACATAAAAATAATAGTAACGTTAGAGTTCCAAAGGATAAGGCCTTGATCAGGCAGTATATCGATTAATTCTTCCAGTCTGCATATTTGGTCACTTTGGTCACAACGGCCTGGTTGGCCTAGTAGTTAGCGTTTCTGCTCTCCAGCGAAAAGGCTGCGGGTTCGAATCCTGCCATGGGCATGACTATTTGTGATTGTCTGTTAAAATACTAGTGGTGGTGGTGGTGGGCGGTATATAATGGTGGAGTAGATGATGATGGCGTTGTAGTTGGTGGAGAAAGAGTCTTTGGACTCTGTGGTGGTGTCACGTAATAATAATGTTATATATATGTGTATATATATATATTATTAAAAAAATCAGCTAACGCCTTTTTTATTCCCGTATAGGGAGTTGCCGAGGCCGTTTTAGCCCAATCTAACTTTTGGATACTGAGTGGCCAGTTCAATCTCCACAGGTATCCAATCAGAGATAGCTGGCCCAAGGCAATTAAGCGTCACGCAGTAAAGAGAAACGGCTGAACAAGTGCAGCCATCTCATGGTTCCTGACCCTAACACAATACATTTAATATATGAAATAATATGTGTTCTACAGCGATTTTCTTGAGTTTACAGGACGAAAAACCCGAGTTAAAAAAAAAAAAATCAGCTAACGCCTTTTTCCAGGAGAAAAAAAAAAAACAGCTTGCCTGAGCAAGACCAAATCGGGAACCGGTCGAAAAAAAGATTAGAAAAAAATCCTATGGTCGCCGAATAGATTCGAAAGTCGGTCTTCTTTCGTGCAGTTAAGTGCAAACACCATATCCACTGAGCGACACAGGCTCTATATGTTATATTATATATATTAGGAAAGTTTCATAAGTGATCGCCTAATCTAGTCTTTGAAATGTAGAGTATTAAATAGAATGATGGAACGCAATTTGCTTAACCTCGTAAATAGCATGGAGGATATAATTAGGATGTATAAGTTAATGAGGAGTTGGTGCCATACAAATGTGAAAGCGTTTTTTATGGATTGAAGTGAACAGTGGATAGAACAACAAGATATCTCTAGTTGAATTTAAGAAGATGTGAGAAAAGAGGTGAGAAGCACGATCTTTTCACGGAAAAACAATGTGACGTGCAGATTGTATGAAATCGTGATGAATGCTAGGTGTGTAAATGGTAAATGAATTTCAAAAACGAATCAGAGATCATTATGAATGAGAGTGAGGAAATCCTGTGATAAAGCTTTTCACACTCTGAAAATCCAGTAATAATAATAATAATAATAAATTTTTGCACTTTGTGACAGAATATCATTACATTTCTTTGCCCTCTGTTAACAGATGTTAGAAGTTTATTTTGCACTTGGTTAGACTATAATAAATTTAGTTTAATCCTTTATCCAAGTGTAGGCAAACATGGTTTGCACCTGAAAATATCTTCAGGACTGAAGTAAGGTGGTACATCTGTTGGCAACTTAGCAGAGGTATTTTATTTTAGGTAATAAAAAGTAAATAATTTAACGATTTATAGACGATGAATGATTTTTATAACGAAAATTACTACATTGAATTAGTATAATTTAGAATTATTTGCTTATAAATAAGGTCCAGTTGTAGCGGAGGCAAAAAAAATTATATACTGGGTGACCAAAATTAAACTTCCCGCTTTTAGAACCTTATGTAGCACAATCTTACAACCGGAATGTCACCAAATTTGGGAGGGAGACTTACCTAGACATGGGAGGGGATCGACAATGCTCGGTAGTGAAAACTTCTGTGGGAAGATGAGGCGCATTTTTATCTGAACGGACTGTAAACACCCAAAATTGTCGAATTTGGGCTTTCGATCACCCCATGGTCTTCTATGACAATCATCGAAAATTACCGTTTGGTGTGATCTACAGCAGATCTTATAATAGGGCCATTGTTTTTTGAGGACATTAATCCGATAGGTCCAGTAACTAGTTCCGTTACCACATGGAAAAATCGCAATACGCTGAACAGTTGCATCATTCTGCAACTTCAGCAATGATGATCTCTGGACGAAACCATTTTTAGGCAAGATGGAGAACCTTTTCACATTACATGACTGGTACAGCAGCTACCTACTAAGGCATCACTTCACAGAAGAAAGAGCGATTAGTCGCTTCTTTCCAGTTGCATAGCCACCTCGCTCTGCTGATAATTCTCCATGAGATTTTTGGTTATGGGGTTACTTGAAGGCCAACGTGAATTGTGACAATGTCTGAAACTTTGCAGACTTAAAGGACAGCATATCAAGCACTGTGATGAATATTCCTTCAGATTTGTTACCTGTTTATAGGATGTGTATCGTTGACTTTATATAGAATGCAATTTCTAGTCCAAGAGAATGGTGGCCACATTCAACCAGGTCCTGTTTCACATGGATGGGCCAGCTGTCTCTGATTGGCTATCAGTGGAGATTAGACTGCCCACTCAGTCTCCAAAAGCTAGATAGGGTTAAAAGGCCTTGCTTATTCCCTATAAGGGAATAAAAGGTGCTAGCTCATTATTATTATTATTATTTATTAAATTGATGTTCAAGTCAGTCATCGACTAGCCGACTGGAGGAACTTTTCTAAGCCTATTTTAGGCTGATTCCCGAGTTAGTCGGTCTCTGGCATGGTCAAGCCGGAAACTCGGGTTTTTCTTCCTGTAAACTCAAGAAAATCAAACGTAGTACATACGTTATTTCAGACAGTAACATATGCTGTTAGGGTTAGGTACCAAGAGATGGCATTACTTGTTTGCCAGCCTCTTCATCGGTGGCTGCCTATAATTAGTGACAGACATGGGCTAGCTATCTCTGATTGGCTACTGGTGGAAATTGCATTGCCCATTCAGCCTCCAAACGCTAGATAGGGTATAATGGCCTCGCCTACTCCCTATACGGGATAAAAGACATTAGCTGATTTATTTATTTTTTCTTTATAATGTTTTGTTGTTAGGTTTTTCTCCCACAGAGCACGAGTGAGTGGAATAGATTGCCTTTAGGAATAATGAGTTCATCTAGTATGAATGAATTTAAGGGAAGTTATGACAAATGGTTTGGGTAATTTACAGCGCCTCCCTCGATGAGTCCTCGACTCCCTGGAGGTCTCAAATAATAATAATAATAATAATAATAATAATAATAAACCCACCACCTCTTTACGAGACAGGATAACTAACATGTAGCTGAAATACCTTTATAAAGGTTCTTTTGGGATCTAATAAATGATTTCAAAACAATTCTTTGCAACCAAAAGACGTCTTTTGAGAATGAGTGATGAAAAACTGATATCGGGCAGGGAAAATAATTCAATATCTCTTTTCAGATTACTGCAGCAGTCTATGCTAAACTTTGTATAATTACAAAGTATAATTAATATCTAAAATGAACAGCAGTGGCCCAAGTTCACAAACCTATATATTATAGTCACCTCTGTCATTTATATAAGTAGAAACTACGGTAGAAGTAACAAAGAACGATTGATGGATATTGACTTTTGATGTGATCGGACTCGTTATTTTAGGCTGTATCTGATTGAATTTTTATATAAGGTTTTTCGGGAAACTCATATCATTGCACTGGAGTTAACACAGTCTGAAACCTAGTGTCCCTCCCTCCGTATGAAACATGCACGACGTCTGATGGCCGTGTAGGCCCCACTGCTATGAGGACCAGTGGTGAATTTATGTATTTTAGGGAGGTAGGTTTTCATCCTGTGGCCAAGTGAGTTCTTGACATTCCTTTTCCCATTTTATTAGGGTACTATAAAACTAAAAATTGCTGTTACTTCGCGCGTTTTTCCAAAGCTTGGTTTTGCTGGCAGTGTTTTTGGGCTGAGGAATTCTCTATGCAGGTAGACCACTGATTGGCTCTATGGGACATCTATATGGACTCAAGGACCCACGATCTCATAGTGATTTTGCACCTCGTTCTCTCGGCATGAGTGGGGATGACGCTAACGCCCTAGTAGAGTCACTGGACAGAGCACTAGTCATAAACATACTACAAAAGATTCTCAAAAAATTTGAAATTAATTTGTGCTCCATGTCAGGGGGGGATGACGCAATGCTCCAGCAGATGAGAGGCAGGACTTGCACCTTTCAGGTGGAAGTCCCGCCTGTGAGGAGTCTCTGAGGAGACTTGCACCTCCTCACTTTACAGAGATTCGTGCATGCAAGAAGCGTAAAACCACAGCCTCCGAACCACTAAAAGAGGATGGAATGGAAGAAGACGGTCCCGTTTCGGACTCCTCTGCCTCCACTACAGAAAATATACCTCCGATTATACTACACGAAAAGCAAAAATGGATGACTCTAAAGGATACAGATCCAAGCTACAGATCTCTTATAACTACACAAAAAATGTCACTGACAGCATCAAGATTCAGCCCTCTACAGTGATGGACTACCGAAAACTCACAGGAGAAATGAACGCCAGAGGCATTTATTATCACACCTTCTCACTTGGTTGAGAGAAAAATCTGAAGATAGTGCTCAGATGAGTGTCTGAAGACGTATCCACAGAAGAAGTGGTTGCTGATCTACACCATCAGGATCTACCACCCATCAAGGTCAGCAGAATGACCAGAAAAGGCAAAACTCCGATGCCACTAGTATTAGTTGAGATCAATCAAGATCACAAACATACATATGACCTAAAGTCCATCTGTGGACTGAGAATCAGCACACAGGTATAGGTCATATGTATTAAAGAAAAGGGCCTTCAACAGGTCAGTGCCACAGATGTCAAAAATTTGGCCATGCCCAGAAAATGTGTAAGGCTGAGTTTAAATGTCTAAAATATGGGGACATCCACCCAAACAATATCTGCACAAAGCCGAAAACCATCCTGGGTAAATGTACCAACTGTGGTGCCCCCCCCCACACACACACAGCCAACTACAAGGGATGTATGCAAAATCCAAAAAATAGAATATCGGAGATAGAAAGACACTCTCCCTCCCCCCAGTAGATCCACATCAGGCCTCAGCTTCACAGCTTCTCAAAGACCAACAAAAATTCCCAAAAGCCTATCTGCCACAGTCAGAGGCATTTAAAAGAACATCTCAATGACAGACAAGGACATATGTGGATGTAGTTCCGTTCTAAACAGTTAAATCATGAACAGGATCAGCTATCATTACCTCTTCTTTGGCAAATATGCTACTAGACTTCAGCAGATCGAACCCTACACCATCCGCTTCTAAAAGATTCTTCTTAGGGATGCACAAACCATCCTCACAGCGCTCACTCATAAACAGGATAAACTAAATCCAGACTCACTGCAGATTATCGTATGGAACTCGAATGGCCTCAGAAATAAGATCTCGGAGTTCCAAAAGTTCACCCAAAGACATTCAGCCAGATGTAGTTTTGATAAGTGAAACGCATATGAGATCATCGTACAACCCCAAAATCAGAGGATATCATCACTACAAAACTGACAGGATGACTCACAGAAGCGGTGGCATTGCCATTTTAATCAAGAATTACATTAGTCATCACTATGCAAATGTCCCACCTACTACTAATCTGGAGGTTATAGGTGTAGAGGTTCTCACGAACTCAGCTGATAGACTAAAAATCTATGCAGCAAACAATCCCCCATTAAAATCATTACTCCCCTTGGATTTGGACGCCATCTTGGGCATTAGAGAGCCTGTCATCGTTGCCAGTGACTTAAACGCCAAGCATCTCTCCTGGAACAGTCAAACTACCAATAAAAACGGTCACATACTTGCTAACTATACAGGATCCAACAACGCGTTGGGGCAAGTTCCATTGAACCTACCCATCATAATACGCATGATATGGCTGATGTCTTGGACATAGTCATACGGCAGAATGTGAGACTCTAGTAAAATTTAATGACACTAAATGATCTTTCATCTGATCGCAATCCAATACTGTTTGGGAAACCAAGAAAAACTGTCTTCCCCCCCCCCACACACACTCATTCATATCATGGGAAAAGTTGACCAAACCAAAGTGCTCCCGAAATATATTGGTCTTATTCTGCTTATAAAATCCAAAGAAGATATTGAAACAGCTGTTAAAGATGTGATCCAACAAATTAACACAGCCCTTACAGCAGTAACTACTTTTACAACTGCCCTCAGCCTAACCACTTTCCAGAGGATATCATGAACCTGATCAAGGAGAAAATAAGGCTAGAAAAAGATTTCACAATACCCGCACACCACAAGATAAATGAATCCTGAATAGGCGAAATTCTGCAGTGAGAGATTCCCTTAAAGCACATAGACGTCAACTTTGGGATGAAAGGTTGTCTTCTATCTCTTCTGACAATCATTCTATTTGGAATCTAATCAGAAAGATCAAAAACAAAAGGAAACTCTTCCCTCACCCCCCTCTCCAAACAGATCTAGGCCTCATCCACATTAATGCAGATAAGGCCGAAGCAATAACAGAAAATTTAGACAGGCAATGTAGACCCTCATATGAACATTTTGACTTCAATCACATCTACAAGATCCGTGGACATGTCAGATGCTCATTAAAATGTTCTGTAACCTGATCCAATCAAATTGTCCCCACATCACCAGTATAAATATGTGATACAATCAAGAAATTAAAAAACAAAAAGGCTCCTGGACCTGACGGCATCACCAACAAGGTGATAAAGCTGCTGTCTCGCATAGCTGTTGTACATCTGACCAACATAATTAATTCCATCCTCCGTTTGAAACATTTCCCCTCCTGTTGGAAGGGGGCAGATATAATCCCAATCCATAAGACTGGAAAAAAACTGCACCTGCCTCAAAATTATTGGTCAATCAGCCTCACCTCAAAGCATCAATGCACCTGGGTCTGTTTTCCTTGACATAGCCAGTGCATTTGATAAAATTTGGCATTTCGGATTGCTGCATAAACTGATCTCAACTGGAATACCATTGGAAATGGTATTCCAGTTAAACCTAATTAAATCATACCTTTTTGACAGCGGCGTGCAAATCAAGATCAGTGGTGCGGTTTCGGCACAGAAACCTATCTGGGCTGGAGTCCCACAAGGATCCTTACTGGCACCAATTCTGTTTTCCATATACATGTGTGATATCCCGCACAATCCATTGACATCTATCATGGCCTTCTACGCAGATGATACAGCAATATTCGCCAGATCTCTACAGCCGCATCTTGCCATCAAAAAACTACAAGAAACCTACTACTGATTGAAAAATAGTTCTCCAAATAAAAGCGTAGCCATGCTATTCACCAGAAGACCGATGCTTCCTAAAGGGGGACATCTTCCTATTTAACTCAAAAATCCCGTGGCAAACAGAAGTCAAAATACCTTGGTGTACTACTGGACAGAAGAGTATTTTTCAGCTGCCATATTAAGGTTCTCTGTGTAAAGGCATAAAAGCTATTGCTCAACTCTATCCTCTAATCCAGTGGTCTCAAACTGTCGGGCCTCATCCGGCCCCCGAAGCAATTTTACAATGCCTGCGAATACATTTCAATTATGTATTTGTTGTAAATACGGTGCTTATAGTTTTAGAGACATAGAGACATGGACTGAGCTTACGTGCGCATAGCTCAGTCCATATCTACAATTTACAATCAGTAAATTTAGTTCGCCAGCCGACAGTTGGTGGCGCTTCAGTATTCTGGTGTTTCCATGCACAGCTGCGCAGTTCATATGGCAATATAGATGGAGACAAACTAACGTATGGCTTATAAAACCTGTTTATTTGTGCTTGTTGTTAGATCTACATTATATCAATACCTATCGTTTAGAATTGTGCATAACTTTTGAGTGTGTGTTACTTTCATACGAAAATTCATCTTGTTGAATTAAAGTTGTAAATAAAATTATAATAGTGATTTTAATTAAGAGATTCAACTGCAAGCCATGCCTTGAATAAAGAGTAAAAGAAAAGTGGATGAAGAAGGACGTGTTTTTCAAGATAAATGGGAAAATATATACTTTTGTGGTGTTGTGCGCAATAAAATTGTATGCTTTATATGTAATAAGGGAATATCAGTCCCAAAAGAATACAACATACGTCGCCATTACGAAACGAATCATGAAGAAACATTTGAAATGTTGGAAGACAAATTGAGGGAAGAAAAGTTACAGTTTCTGAAATCTGGCTTACAACGACAATAAAATTTTTTTACTGAAGCAAATAAATCCAATGAAGCAACAGTTCACGCAAGTTTTGCTCTCGCACACATCATTTCGAAACGATCAAAACCATTTACTGATGCCGAATTCCTTAAAGATTGTTTGATTAAATCTGCTGAACTTCTTTGTCCTGACAAACAGCAATTATTTAAAAATATGAGTTTGTCAGCCAAGACGGTGATTTACGATGTCAGTTAAAAGAAAAAAGTATAGATTTTGCAGCATTCTCAATAGCAGTTGATGAGAGTACTGACATCACAGATATAGCACAACTTGCCGTTTTCGTACGAGGTGTAACCGATGAATTTGAATTAATTGAGGAATTATTGGAAATAATTCCTCTGAAAGGAAAAACTGGTGCACAGGATATATTTTCTGAAATAAAAACTGTAATAGATAAATATAAATTAAGTTGGGATAAATTGGTTGGATTTGCAAGTGATGGTGCAGCTGCTATGGTTGGTAAAAAAAAATGGAATAAGTAAAATTAAGAAATATAGTGAAAGAAGAAAAATTTCAGAATAAATTTTGCACTATACATTGCATTATTCATCAAGAAGCACTTTGTGCCAAAAGTTTGCAGATGGATAATGTTATGGAAACAGTAACTAAAAGAGTAAACTTTATCCGTGGACAAGCTCCGAATCATCGAGAATTTGTTGCATTGCTTAAAGAAATTGAAAGTGAGTACGGAGAAATGCTTTATTATAACGAGGTGAGGTGGTTAAGTCGAGGAGCTGTATTAAAATGGTTTTTTGATTTAATAAATGAAATCAAAATTTTCATGATACAAAAAAATAAAACCATCGACGAGCTACGTAATGATACATGGATAACAGATTTAGCATTTCTTGTGACTTATCCGGCCATTTAAATATTCTCAATAAAGAGCTGCAAGGAAAGAATAAACTTATCACCGACATGTATCCTACCCATCTATCTATCCCAATGGCTTTAACAGGCCTTTAAGGCCCACAACCTTCCAAGCATGCTTGGATTTCGTAACCGAAATACGAGGATAGAATGGTCACTCCTATGCCTCAAGGTATTCTTGGCTGTATCCATGTGTGTTCACGGGGCCAGTTTGCGGGATGAAAAACACCAGATAAACTGGCGGAAAAAACCCTACTGCCCGCGCCCAAGACCGGCTAACTTGGCTATGGCTGAGGAAGATCCTTCAGCTCCTCACGTCTCCGACGGGAATCGAACCTAGGACACTCCTTCCCCAGGCATATGGTTGCGAAGCGCAAAGCCACTAGGCTAACCGCGCGGACTACCGACATGTATGTTTGTATTAAAGCTTTTAAAGTTAAATTGCAATTATGGGAAACACAACTGGAATCAAAAAATTCCGTATATTTCCTACATCTTAAATCCTGCCGTATTATTTCAAATGAAAAATATCAAGAATGCGTAAGAAAAATAGCATTATTACGACAAGAATTTGAAGAAAGATTTAAAGATTTTAATGATTTGGAGTCCGATTTTACATTACTTTCATTCCCATTAAAAACGAACATGAATAACGCACCAGAAAATCTAAAAATCTAAGTTGAAACTCTTCTACATGGAGCTAATTAATTTACAGTGTGATATAAATCTTATTGAAAGATTTGAAGATACAGCTTGGTTAACTTTTATTCGTACTTGTCGAAAGATAAATACCCTCAGTTACGAATTTTTACGATAAGAATAATCGCTTTGTTTGGGAGTACATTTATATGTGAACAGTTTTTTGCGCAGTTGAAAATTAATAAGTCTAAGAAAAGAACCAGATTGACCGATGAGCATCTACAATCCGCGAAGATAGTTTCTAGTAATTTTTCTCCAAGGCTACAAACTTTATCGGAATCGAAACCCCATCAAGTGGCAAGTTGCAGTAAGAAATAAAGAAATTTATAATTATTTACATACAAACATATGTATTTTTTCTGTATATATCGAAGAAAAATTTAATAAATAAAAGAAAGAGAATAGGTTGTCATTATTTATTTTCAAGTTATAAATTTTATAAAGGTTATAAAAGTGTTTCATAATTATAAAGGTTATAAAGGATGGTATCCATACATTAGGGGTAAGTACGGTTCAATATATATATTCACTCTCATTTTGTTTTAAAAAAAATTCCGGCCCGTCAACTGCTTTCACATCGTGCATTCGGCCAGCATGCAATTTGAGTTTCAGACCACTGCTCTAATCAACAAGAACAGTAGACTAAACACCAGAATCAAACTGCTTTTCTACAAACTGGTGGGTCTTCCTATACTCACTTATGCTTCTCTGGCTTGGAGCCATACCGTTGATACTAATATTCTCAAGTTACAACGAGAGCAAAATAAGTGTCTGCGAATGATCCTCAAAGCTCCATGGGTCATAAGAAATGTGCAAATCCATCGAAACACAGATGCTTCCTATATTTACACTTTCCTGCAAACTATAGCAACAAAGTTCTTTTCATCTGTATACCCCAACAAATTGGTTCAACTAGCTGCAAATTACGAAGGAACAGTTTACTTCAAACATAAAAGACCAAAAGCCATGTTAAACTACAATTATGATGTTTAATATTCAAGCCCGCTCAGGGCGAACAAGTAGCTCATAACTTTTTTCATTCACTGTTTCCCTATCAGATAGCGGGGAGTATGAAATGCATTTTGCTTCACCCTTTATGTCAGAAATGTTAATCGTTAATCGTAACTAAGAACATGGGACATTATTCTGTAACGCCACTTAATCTGTGTACTTTCCTGCTGGATTGTCTGTCTCGCACTGCAAGTTGAAACTCTTCTACATGCGTATAAGGCCAGCTTAATCAGTATTCTTTGTATAGCACCAGTACATGTTTCAGGAGCCCTAGATGGAAACAAATTGCATCATCCAATATAATACTTATATAATTTCTACTTATATTCAGTTCTTCAAGAATAATATTTCTAACGTTTCATATCTTCTTGTTCGTATCTATAAGCAGGAATATGATTTCAGCAAATAACAGAATATTTTTATAAACGAATAAAATGTCCTACCTCCTAAAATATCCAGTGTGTACGTGTGTGTATTTTCTATTTTCGAAAACAAGATTTCCTAAAATATTCAAACTACTCAACTCTTTAGTCTCTTAGATACTTATACGACATTTGGAAGTATTGAAAAACAGTCTAGCTTTACAATAATCGTCTAGCTACTTTCTGGAGACCTGCCATTATTGTTTATGTTAACATGTAGACTCTGGACTTGGGTGCTGAAATATAACACCGGTGCTATCTGCAGGTCAGCATAGATAGGAAAGGAATTTCGTTTTGATCTCTTTTACGTTTTCATTTCCAGCAATATGCAGGAAATGAATTACATTTCAGCAATATTCAACATTTCACAATTTAAACAACTGTCAATTAGTTCCTTGTTTTTCTAAACCAGGAATGTGAAATGGTTTTGGATGCAGAATAATGTTATTGAATTATAAACGTATTCAGAATTAATGTGATCGTTCCAGAGTGCCCCTGCTTTCTTATTAACTTTAATTTGCATTTCTCTTAATATTAATTATTTTATGGGTTAACCCATAAAATAATTAATATTAAGAGAAATGCAAATTAAAATTAATAATTAAAGAAAGCAGGGGCACTCTGGAACGATCACATTAAGTAGCCTGTAGTATTATAATACCGTGTCATAAAGTGACAAACCTAACAAATGTTTGAAGATGGTTCACCCCCCCCCCCCCCCGAGAGTGTAGACTATGCTCGAATATTTTTCGGCAACAGAATATGTTGCAACGTTAAAAGAAGGAAAAAAAAATGTTTACGACAAGTAACATGCCAATGCAGATTGCTTTGCTAATGACTATATGCTAACCATCTCAGCCTATTAGATAAGCATTGGATGTCACCAGCTCGATAAACATAAGTTCATTACATTATCTACATCATGCCATATTAGCCGCAATTTATAGCTTCCTGGTAAACAAGTAACTGCCTTCGCTAGGGCAAAATTTTTGAGAAATTGAAAATTTCTAGCTCCTCAGTAGAGTTAAACCATGTAATTCGACTACTATACAATCTTGAATATAATTTCGCTGTCTGCTTTATAAGTAATTCGATATGTGATATATAATAAACTTAACTTCAAAAAATACTTATAAAGCAGAATACGAAATTATGTACGTTTTTGTTGTGGTCGTTTCTGTGACAAGTACTTAAGTTGTATAGCTATCTTTGTTAGCTACTCGTTACTTAAGTGAAACCAAAATTTGATATTTCGTATCATTCTCAAATATAGCATACTGATCAAAGTAAGAAAGTCTGAAATTCATAGCCCTACTACTCTTAAACTAATTGGATTGGTCCAGATATCTAGGACCTAGTGATTTTGTAACACCATCCATGCTTTTCAACGGAAGAATGATTTTCGAATACACGGACAGTGGCAGGTTTTTCTCATGGAGCAAATGCCACTCTCTTGTGAATTATGCATTTCTTTGCATTTAAGTGAACTGCAAGAAATACAAGGGTAAGCTGTAAAGTAGTGCCTGTTGTCTTAGATATGAGTATTGTTGAATAAAAGAAAAATCATACCAAAAAAAAAAAAGTAAAAATAATCATGTAAATGCACATCCTAATAATGCCTGGCCTTATATCGCTCATCATTTTCATGACATAAGCAATTTGGTTTAAGAGTTACGCCACCTCCAGCCTACATTGCAGACTTAGCTCTAAGTAATCCATGAATTTTTTTCGACCGTGCGAGACCATCACTCCGCTTACTGGAGGCCTGAAATAGCTCATAAAGCCATTTCAGGCTTTATGAGCCTGAAATGTTCTCTGAAGAAGGGTTTCTGATTGATTTATTCCAACCCACGGTACGAATGCACAACAATACACGGTTATTAGTAGTAATGTTGACAGTACTAATGCACAACAGTGCACAGTTGCTAATTATGTCCACGGTATAATATTAATGTATACCTAATGCACAATCTTTCGTGGGTGGAATTTACATAAAAAGTAACTTACTTATTTGGTTCCCTAAAGAGTCACCTATGTGGAAATCGCTTCAGTACTGATGGAGGATGAAAAAATAAAATAAAATAAAAATAAGACATATACAACTATCAGAGATGTGCATTTTCAGTCATCGAAACCGACAAGGATTTTCTTAATAGGATCAAAAGACGGAGTGTTTATATTTTCGAACGCAGGATTTAAAAATTAAAGTATTTTTCTGTATATCAAGGGATTTTAATAAACGTGTGCTAGTTGTGGTTGGTTATGTACAGTATATTGATCAATGATGAAAACAAAACAAACAAAAAAAAAACATAATTCTCAATTCGAGAAAAAAAAATTGCAAAAAGAATATAAAGAGCCAAAATTCAAGTGCTCGCATATTTTTGATTTACAATATTTATATTTACAATACTTATATTTACAATAAGCAAGAACATTTGTTAAAACTTTGAAAATGCAAAATTATATGCTTATAAAAGTATCGTGTTTCTCTCTCTCTCTCTCTCTCTTGAAAAAACCAAACAGTTGGTCTGTCGTCACCTAGCATTCAATCTTCCTTAATATCGTACTTTCATAATGTGATGTCCAGCTATTACGATCACTGGGACATGAACCTATATCGCTTCAAGTTTTCAAGAAAGAAGTCCATAGAATGAATGGAGTGAATCTTTAGTGACATTTTTTAATAATTTTCGCTCCCAAGCCTTTCAACAATATATTCGAACGATTTTCTGATTTCTAATTAAAATTTTTAATGAGACAGTCTCTAACTTTTATTTTTATTTATTAATTTATTTTTTGAATGTGAATCCAGCACATGAAGGTAAACATATCATGCATTAGCACAATTGGTAAGCTTAGAGTTAAATAATTTGGAACTCTTGCTCTGGAGACGAAACATGGAACTTTTTCAAACCATTTCAGTTTCCAATAAGCGTTGTATCTACAATACTGGGATCCATTATTAATGTGAAGAACTGCTATTCAGATAACATCAGAAAACGATTAGGAATGGCAAGGACTTATTTAAAGTCTAGAAGGGCAGATTTATCACTACAGGAGCAATGTTGAGTATGTTTTTTCAGTAGCTCCTTATGGATGTGAAAATTTGGAGCATAGAGAAGTCTAATAGATAAATATAGCTACTTTTGAGATGTAGTGGTACAGTAGACTGTTGAGGATATCTTACTCTGAAAGGTGGACAAAGGATCAGGCCATAGGAAGAATCCGTAGGAAACTTTAAGAGTACTGACTCGAAGAAAGCTAAAATACTTTGGACACATAGAAAGAATGGAAGGGCAGGGCATTCTCAAAACAATAATAGAGTTCCTCAGAAAAGGGGAAGTGGTAGTTCCTTAATAAGATGACTGGATGGTGTCTCAGAAGTGTTGTAGCTTCACGAAAAATCCACGATAAGACTACCTGGTGAGAATTCGTGTGGTACATCATTACTGACTTACAGAGTAACCATACAGCATCTGCTGACGTTTACTGGAATTATGGTATGAATAAGCGCAGTGGTGTTTCGCACACTTGGCGATGAAAATCGTCTAGTTTCTATGACTTTCGAAAATTGTCTACCATCTAGTTTCTAGGACTTTCGCTTTTATCGTCCATCTCTCAGCTGGACCGAACCCATTGTAAGTTGATTGGAGAGCGAAAATTGTACACTATGCCAGCCGGGTATTCTCAAGCTGCAGTAACTTAGGAATACTGCTTATCCCTTTCCTCCTTCCTGTACCTGATCAGTTTAATTTGAAAAAAAAAAAAAAAAAAAAAAAAAAAATATATATATATATATATATATATATATATATATATAATAATAATAAACGATTCCGAAACATTTCTGAAGGTGGGATACCCATTAGAAAGGTGGTAAGCATTTGGTATCCGGAGAGTTCATCGAAAAACAGTTTACCGAAAGACAATTCATCGAAGCCAATTCATCGAACAACAATTCATCGAAAAAGCAATTCACCGAATAAACAATTCATCGAAAATCAGTTTATCGAACAACAATTAATCGAAAAAGCAATTCATCGAAAGACAATTCCCCAAAAAAGCAATTCACCGATGAGCAGTTAATCGAAAAGACAATTCATCGAAACGCAATTGATCGAAAAACAACAATTCATCGAAAAATCACAATTCATCGAATATACAGTTCACCGAAAAATGAATTATAAGGCGTGTGGGGGCAAAGATGTGTGTGCAATTTTTTTTTTTTTTTTTTTTTTTTGTTTTGGATTATTTTGAGAGGTATTTTATATTATTTGAGAGGTATATATATCTTTTTATTATCCTACTATTTATAACTATTATTTATCCTACTTCGTTCGGAAAGCGAATTTTTGGCGGGGCATACTGGTTGCAGTGAATGATATCCACTGAGGCGGGTATAGTTGAGATGTTAAAAGAACATTTCATAAAGGGATTTCATCTTCGTGAAATTTTTTAGCTCATATTCTAACCGTTGATGAAACATGGCTTCGTCACTATGACCCAGAGAACAAACAACAGTCAATGGAGTGGAGACACAAAGGTTCTCCATGGCCAAAGAAGTTTCGAACCAAACAGTCAGCAGGGAAAGTTCTTGCCATTGTCTTTTAGGATATGGATGGTGTAATCCTTACCTTACCTCAAGAAAGGTGAAACTGTTACAGCAGCTCTGAAGGAATTGAAGGAGGTACTGAAGGAAAATCGGTTCGAGAAACTAAGCAGAGGCGTGTTACTTTTGCAGGATAATGCACCTGCTTATGAAATCCAACAGACAATATACGACTTGGGATTTCAATATCTACCTCAAACACCATATTCACCAGGACTGGCCCCAGGGCCAACCCTAGAAATTTTGTCGCCACGTGCAGTAGCATATTTTTCCGCCCCTTCCCCTTAAAAAAAACTATTTTAATGACGTCTTAAAAGCCATGATATTAATCTAGGCTTCAACATCTCTGATCATAAATTCTAAATAGCAGCATTAGCTAATAAAAATTCATACGTTAATGAAAAAGGATCATAAACTATATTTTTTACAGAGAGAGAGAGAGAGAGATTTGCTCTTAATGTGCAGTATAATAAAATGATTCGAAACGTGTTATTGTACTTCGGGATCTTTTAATTTTTAAAGGGGGGGGGGGGACACAAAAATTTGCACTCAGGCGGCGCAAACCCACGGAACGGCCCTGAAGATCAGTCACTAAGAGTTGTGTAGATTCTAGTTAATTGTTAAGAAAAGTTAATTGCTCTCCACATGTTTACTTGTGGCACCAAATAATGAATGAATGATTCCAGGAAAAACAAAAGTTTCTTTTCCAGGCATTAAAAAATACACAGCCTATATATTTACAAATAAATGAATTGTAAGAATAAATTGCTGGTAGACAGTTTCATTTCCTGATCATGTTATCAGGAAATGAACGTTTATGCTAAGAAAGAAGATATATATATATATATATATATATATATTCAAGATACCAAGTAATTTTATATTAACTTTGTTTTAATCCTATTTCCCAAGTAAGCAAACAGACAAGAAAGTCAAGTTTGCGCCTGTAAGTAGTGCAAGTCCAAGGCAACTCTTGGTAGTGCCAGTCGAGGCATAATATATATATATTAGTTAATTAGTTATTAGTATTATACACACTAAGAAAAGTGATCAGAACTTTATCCACCTTTACCAAGAGTTGCCTCGATTGGCACTACCAAGAGTTGTCTTGGACTTGCACTACTTGCAGGCGCAAACTTGACTTTCTTGTCCGTTTGCTTACTTGGGAAATAGGATTAAAACTAAGTTTATATAAAATTATTTGGTATCTTGAATACATAATATACCCAAGTTAAAAAACGTTATATATATATAGTTCTGTAGTACGCAAGTTTACATTACTGAAATACATGAACTTAATTAAGAAAGGAATATTAGCCACATTTTTTTACATAGAGAAAGCAAAGCATTCACTATGAAATTTCTTCACGTACCATGATGCACGGATGTCAAAAATAGACTGGACGTATAAATGCTTGTAATCTTTTTTTTTTTTTACTAAATTTAAAAAATTAAAATAAACATCGATATTTCTTAGGCAACCAAAACGAAACGAGAGAGAGTGTTCGCTATGAAATAGTAAATTGACGGAAAGAAGAATAAACATCGATATCGCCCTATCTAAGTAAACTCAAAGAGACCACACATAAAAATCAGAATTACATTAGTTGGGATGTCTTTCTAAATATAAAAAATGAATTCATTTACGGCGCCATACCATTTTTGCAGAAAATGTTGTGATATTTTCAGCTATTTTGCCTAGTTAAAGTTATGTTTGCAGCTTAGCATCATTCTACATGTCTAGAAAGAGTGATATCTAGTGTTAAGGGAAAAAACAATAAATTGATAATTTCGAATGACTGCACAGGAGCCCTCAACTATCGCGAGAAAGTGCAGTTTCTGTGGACATCTGACCTATGGTTCAAATCTTTGAACGATAGTTGTTTCAGATGTCGAATAAACTGTAGATTATTAAGTGTGTGTGGTGTTTTCGTTTTCTTCCCAACAGTAACCCTACCGGGAGGTTATTTATTGTTTATCGTATGACAATCTACATAAAGTTATAAAAGTACATTTACAAAAATGGGTACAGATATGTAAAAAGTAAAATAAAAAAAAAGTGTAAATGATAAATAATTACAATAAAACAGGCAGTTACACGTTTGACGGACAGCGCACTTATAAGTTAAGATCATGTTCTCTGATCCAGTCTATAGAAGGCGGTGTCGCCTCTAGGAAGTCGCTCCTTTGACCTGTATATGCGCGAAGACTGCACTCAATGCAAATATGATGGATTGATTGGTTCGGGTGTCCATAGTCACACTCCGGTGAGGGAATTTTCCTCCACTTGTACAGAAAGCTTGCACATCTTCTATTGCGTACGAATCCTGTTCACTGTTATCCATGTCTTTCCAATTCCAAACCCGGGATACAGGGGCACGCCGGCCATATGTGCAATGTGTGCGACGCACACAGGCGCCAGGATAGTAAAGGCGCCAAAGAGGAGGAAATACTTTAAAAAAAAACGTTTTTTTTAAGTGATTTTTTTATTGGAGGGGAGGATAGGAGCGCCAACTAAAGTTTTGCACACAGGCGCCAGACACTACTGGCGCGCCCCTGCTGGGATGTTGAGGCAGCAACTATCAAACTAAATTTTGAGTTGAGCATTAGTATTTATGCTCCACACTCGTTTCCATTAATTTTTAGTATTTTAATTAATCATTCTCAGATGTTTATCTTCACGAAGAGTGAGCTTTCTTGATTTCAATCTGTTAAGCTATAGTTTTGATATGTCATTATGTATAGGCAATACAGTATTTCTGAGTACTTTGTCATGTTCTCGTGAACAAGCATCACTTCTTAGATTTGGTGGTATTATGTTGCTTAGCATTGTAAGCCAATAAATAGGAGTTGTTTTAATGGTTCCAGATATAAGTCGCATGGTGCTGTTAAGCTGACCGTCAATTATCAATGGTAGTATAGCTCCTGTATATATTGTTTTCAGGGCTCATTGGCCTAATCCCTCAATCTCAATTTTCAATCTCTTGTTATCCTAGGTATTTTAGCTGACTGGCTACCTCGAGAACTTCGACCTTTGGAAAGACCGTTATGGGTCGTTTTGATTATTTGAGACAGATGTGGAGTATTTTAGTCCAGCGCTTCCCAAACTGTGGGCGCGGCCCCCGGAGCTGTTAGTTTTGTTGAGAAGTCTCAGATATAAGTTGCATTGTGCTGTTAAGCTGACCGTCAATTATAATTGACGGTCAGCTTAATTGTTTATTTATGAATAATTGTTTATATATGAATAATTATTCACTTAAAAGTGAATAATTATTCATGTTGCGGAAAAGGTAGATAATAGATAATATATTATTCATAAACTGTTATTTGTGTTTCTTTCTGGTTTATCTTTTAAAAGTTCTTATATTATCACATTTTTGAAATCAATGGCTGAAATCAACAGTTTCACCATTGAATATAAAGTTGCATCGTAAACGAAGAATTTAAAGAATTTTTGTAGAACGCACTTAGAACTTTTACTAGATAGCTCCAAGCATCACAGTTTTCCATAGTGTCAATAGCAATGGGAAACCTAGGGCATACCGCCTTTTCGCAATTAAGAAAGAAATGTAATCAAAAATTATGAAATTAGCTCAGATTGAGATTTTAATGAGATACAACTACATATCCTATTCTGTGCAGTTAAAAGAAATCGTAAGGAGAACGCTGAAGTTATCACAGATATTTAATATATTTAACATTTAATTTCATTTCCATCTCCTAATGGGGTATTAAGGTTGAAGTTATTTCCATTGTCGAAGTTCCTTCAGAATTCAGAATTTTTGTAGAATACACTTAGAGCTTTCACTAGAAAGCTACAAGCATCACAGATTCCATAGTGTGGCCCATATATTTATTTATTTATTTATTTATTATATTAAAAGCAAGCAGGCCAGAAGAACATATTTAATATTCACTTAGACATTACACAGTCATCGAAGGCTTAGTCCATTCGGCCGAAGCATATTTATGCCACAGATGTTTGCATATGGAAAGACATTAGTGTGAAACCCATAAAATTCAAATGAAGAAACTACACATATGGCATCCTCGAAAACATTTAGTTGTTTAGGAATATACCCTAAGATAGCAGTTTGAGAGCGATCAACCACAAACAAAACAAGAAACCAAAAAAAGTCGCATCACGAAGCTGCAGACAAAAACTCAAAATAATTAACACAAACAGAAATCTTGAATGTTTAATTTAATGCGACGGATTTCACGCCCGTTTGTATCTTATAGCTTGATTTGATTTTTAATAATTTGTAAAATTATTAAAACTACACTTTCAACTTGTGAACTACACTTTCCAGTTGTCATGGCGGATAATCAACAGCTTATAATATAATATATATAATATAGTATAATTATATGTAATATAATATAATAATATATATGTGAAAAGTTTTTTAACTTGGGTATATACTATGTTAAAGATACCAAGCAATTTTCTAAACTGGGTTTTAATCCTTTTTCGCAAGTAAGCATACAGACAGATTAGTGAAGTTTGCGCCTTAGGTAATTTCAGGTTTGAGGCAGCTCGTCGTAAAGGTGAAGTAAGCTCTGATCACTTTCCCTTAGTATCTCCCCTAATGATAATAATCCTCTAATGACCACATGTAATAATCCAAAACAGGAAAGAGAATTGGTATACAAATGCATTGTTTAAAATGAGTAAATTAAAATGAATAAATAAATAAGGATGCACTAACAAAGATTATCGGGAACTAGAAGACTAGATTTCAGAAAAATAGATAATAAAAAGAAGTATAGAAAACAACAAAAACGACTGTCTTCAGTTTACAATGTAGAGTAATACTGCTTAAGAAACTTGCGGTGTTATGTTTTGAATAGTATTCCAAAATAAATGCACATTATTGCAAAAATTGAAATGTAACATAATGTATAATATAATACGTATAATAATATATATAATATATGTCACTGAATAATTGTATTTCCTTACTAATTCTCATATGATTAATTTATTATCAGTATACGAAAGTTGCTGGTAATTGCAATTACATATGGAAAATAACGGGAATATAAAAGTAGGGCAAGTTTATTACATTATACATATTATAAAAGCAAGAGAAAATGCATCACTACCAGCCTAAGTGTAAATAAGTCACTTAAACTGAATGAAAATGGAAAAGTTATTTGGAAAAAAAAAGTTCAGCAAAATCAGATAACATACATATAAACTATATGATTCATTTACAGTGTAATATCATATCACTGAAAATCAATCCGCGCGGTTAGCCTAGTGGCTATGCGCTTCGCAACCGTACTCCTGGGGAAGGAGTGTCCTAGGTTCGATTCTCGTCAATGACGTGAGGAGCTTAAGGAAATATCCAATTGTCTAGTAAATTTTCTGGAAAGCTCCATTGAGGGATCTTGGGCGTGGACAGCAGGGTTTTTTCCACCAGTTTATCTGGTAGTTTTCATCCCGCAAGCAGGTAAACCGGTCCAGTGAACATACACGGATTACAGTCAGGAATACTGACCCAGCCATAGGTCTGATTCCTCATCTGTTCCGGAGCCCGGATAAAATTTTGGGGGGAATGAGATGGTACCGTACCTCCTCATAAAGGGGACTCACGGCCGTGTATCATCATACGATTATTATTATTACTGAAAATCGATTAGTTTCAATACTTGGTAAATAAATTTGTTGACAAAAATGATAAATTTGTTGGTAATAGGAATTTTTATCTACAATATTGATCTTAGCATAAAGATGATAACTAAAATATTTAAATAATATAAAAAATATTTAAGATGCGCATGCAAATATCTTGTCTAATTTTAGTTCTTGGCTAATTCTCTACAAATGATATGTGTATGTATACTTGTAAATTAATAGTAAACAGTTATGTAAATTGCATAAAAATGAAAAAAAAAAAAATAGAACAATTTCGGCTTACAGTAGAGGTCAATTTTTTTTTTTTTTTTTTTTTGCATATTCTTAAATAGTTTAAAGTTCCACATTGGGCAGGAATGAAGTCTGCTGACTTGGAAGGTAAGATACAAATTGAAGTACAGGTAACTCTCGTATAACGCGGATGTTAGGTTCCACAAAAATACCGCGTTGTATAAATCGCGTTATGCGAGACTCAAATCACATAGAAAAAGTAGGTTTAGGTTCCCAAATCGTTTTTTTCTTTTTTTTTAAGATTATAAACAATGACATATTCAGGTAATTCATGTAAGTTAAGAAAACATAAACTATGCAACAAATACATAGTAAAAAATTATAAAAATTATAAATTGTATGTATACTTCATAGATGTTCTTTATTTATATATGCAATAGTTCTTATTGTATACTTCGGCTGGTTTAGTTATGAATTCAAGAAGTCAGTAATAAGACCTTGCTTACCACTATGCTACAATTTTTTATTAAGTTCATAATACGGAACTAAACAAATATCCAATTGTCTCGTAAATTTTCTGGAAAGCTCCATTGAGAGATCATTATCCATAAAATAACTTTCTTGCCAAGTCTAATCCTATTGCTAATTTCTTTAAACTGAATTCTTTAACGGACTCATCACAATCATAATCTTTGGCAGAACTTTCCCCGCCATTTGATTCGACGTCATCTTTTAATTGTACCAGTTCCTCCTCGTTTAACCCCCCCCCCCTCAACGGTCAGGACGTCTATAGGCGTCCAGATAAATCTGGATACGATGAATGCTATCTGTTGAAGTTATAAGAAGTGCAATTCGGCCAGCATATCCATTAGAAGGTGTGATAAACCCTCCCGCTGAAGAGAACAGTTAATGGGATTATCTCACGCTCATAGCTGCATCTCAGTTGTCTATAACAAGGAATGCAGTTCCTCGTTCTATGCTGGGTAACTGAATCCTAGTTATATTGGATAAACTAAAAATATAGAAATTATTTTTATTTTCTCTTTTTCTTGTACAAAGCAATTTTAATGCCTGGACAAAATAAAGGTTCTTGCATAGTTTCTTCATTTAAATATTGCCTTACCTTGGAACACTAATTTCATTTTTATTTATTTTTATTTTTTTGCTAATTTTTTTCTAATCGCTTACTCCACAAAACATTTTCTTTGTTCTCGAAAAAAAATAATTCACGATAGTTATTTGATATATTTGAATTATTTTTGAAAAAAACAGGCTGCGGAGGTTCAAGATTATGTTATATTTTTGTTCAAAATCATGTTTTGAAGATTTCCTGAAGGACGTGCTTGAGCGACTCTGCTTTATAGAGAATAAAATGAAATTCTTTAATCATATCACTAATTTTTTTCTTTATATTGTGATCTTTTTGGTTTCCCTGTATAATTGGTCATTACAAAATGAAATTAAAGGTTATGATTTAAATTGATATGTATGTATTTTCTGCTAGTTCAGATATACTAATTGTATCAGATGTTATAATGGCAAAAATAGTAAGAAAATAATCATTTACACTTTCCTTCCAAAACACAAAGAAAGGACATTGTAAATTCACCCAATGAAAAAGAAAATATTACATATTTTTCTTGTTGACTGATTTTTTTTTTTTTTTTTTGTAGTACAAAGAAGAAATTACTGCCCATAAGATGGTAGAATACAAGAGGGCAAAAATCTGTAGATTGATTACATTATAACTAATAGAGATATGTCAGAAAAAAATTATTTATGAAAGAGTTCTAGCATCAGCAGATTTATTAGACGTTATTACTCTTGTATAAATATTTTTTTCTTCCAGTTTAGATACATGGCATTGTTGTATTTACATTAAAATGATTGGACATGTTTCCCCAAGTGATTTACGTTTGTAACAGTTGTTTTGCGAACGATTTATAAAATAAATTCTCTGAAATATCTGCAGATTGAATAAGTCTATAACCCCCCGCCCCACCAAAAAATAAGATTATGCATATGTTCCTTTTCTTTCAAAAACAATTCAAATCTTCTTTTTCAAGATAATTGAAAGAAATAATTTATAATTTTTCGATAATAAAAATGAAACTGATCATTATAAATTAAGAACTTATTTTAGATAAATACTGTATCAGCCTGTGAAAGAAATGTCTATATTTATTTCTATGTTAGGATGTCTACTAATCAACAATTGAAAACAAAACACGACATTCTTGATGTAATTCGCACTACAGCTTGAGGCACTTTAGTGTCCCTTCTGGCTAAGTGTCCTCTCTTTTCTTTCTCAGTAGCACCCAGAGTAATCTAAGCCTTTACCCTTTTCCTCCAGCTAAGAGGATTACTATCAAATATTTCTAAGACGTAGTATTTCTAAGACGTATTTTACTTCAGAAATAGCAACCAGCATCTGAAGTAGAAGTAAAAATATTTAGATTATTTTAAGAAAAAGAAACAAAAATCTGAACTTTCTACTGAACTTTCTTTTGTGGTATGCATATAAGCAGTTTTACACGTTGAAAAAATAGCATAGTGTTTCTAAAATTTCAAATAATTTCAGCAGACAGTAGAACAGTTGATTTTAGATGGCAAAGAAAGAGTACAGAATTAGAATCTGCACGGTACAACAATATTATTCTCTTATTTCTTTTGTCAAAATGGTAAAATGAAGTAAGAGATTTTGAATACTATCTGGAAACTTTTCAAACCTGTAGAAATTTAGAGTGGTTATGTAATCGAATTGCAGGAGAGAATAAGGAGGGGAGAGGGGCGTAAGCATTAGAAATTCTTCAAAATAAGCATACATTTTGAATCATTCTGTATATGATATCCTTCATATTATATTTTCAACATATCTACAATGGTTACGCACTGGATATTATCGTAATATGCATCCTACAAGAAAAAAAAAAAAAAAAATATATATATATATATATACTCTCATATAAATCCAGTATAAGTCTGCTTGCCTAAATAAACTGAATAAATGCTGTATTAAATTTGGTATAACAATCAACAATAAAAAGACGAAATGTGAACTGCATCCTGAATGGAGAACTTACAGAAGAAGCATAATATTTCAGCTATTCAGGCACAATTTTTAGTAAAGTTGGCAAATTTAAAATTTTAAATATGGAAATAGACAACAGAATTAGCAAAACTGGTATGGTAGGAAGGAAAAAGAACAAAGTTTCATGGAATTAGAGAAATTATTCAAAACACTAAAACTAGCTGTATACAAGACAGTGTTCGAACCAGTTTTAAAAAATTATGGATCTGAAAGCTGGTTTAGAAAAAAAAAACACTATCAGTCTAGAGACCGCAGATATTAGAGAGAAAGATTAGAAGCGTGAATAGAGGGCATCAATGGCAATATCATATTAAAAACAATGATATGAGGAAAGAACTCAACATTGCTAGCATTGAACAATTTGTTAATCTCAATACATTAGGTTTTTTTTTATTTTATTTATTTATTTTTTTACTGTCAGCAGCGCTTATGTCTTATCAATAATAGAAGATCTCAAAAATAAAAAAATGCTAATATTTTGTTGTAAATCAACTTCTTATAACACAGAGAAGTATTCATTTTTACTCAGGAATTGATAAATTTTTACTACTTCTGTTTTGTCCGATGAAAATGTCCATGTACCATTAAAGAAACTTTCACTTCAACAGATGCTATAATGCAGAAGCCAGAAAAACAGGTGGCTTTGTTTAACACTGAATACGGTAAAAAGACATTTATGTATTGCGATGGCAAATAAGTTTGTTCAGTTTATGCGTTAGTAAAAGTTTACGCCTTTACGAAATTTATCTTCACTGCATTTACTTTTCATATCGGTATCAATGCAATATCATTTCAATTTTCTAGCGAATAACATTTTCAGCGAATTTTTTCTGCAATCAATAGTTCGCGAGATGAATTTTTCTGATTTTTCCTCGCGATGAATTGTTCGGACACGAACATAGCCATATGTAAAAATCGGAAAAAGTAATCATTTGGGAAAATAACTCTTTTACTTAATTATTTATACACAAATATAAATATACGCAAAAGAAGAAATCCATCGGAATCAAATCGGGACTGCGCGGTGGCCACAAGCAGTGGGATACGCGCAGTCACCATAATGTGGAGTTGCTCCATCATGTTGGAAAATGAGGCCCTACACATTCTCAATCTGGGGAAACACAAATTTCTCTAGCATATTTAGGTATGCCACTCTCGTAATCGTCTCCTCATGGAAAAAATGGCTCAACAATGCGATCATGCATGATCGCATTGTTGAGCCATTTTTTCGAACCAACTCGAAAATTCCAAATCAGAAAACTCAACTTTAAGAAACATCTCATCTCTGGAAAATGGAAGACCACAAAAAAACTTGGCGTGAATGTATAAAAAAAAGTTCTCCATCCTAAACTTATTTTCATCAAAACTGCAGAAACCGAGAAGAGAAAAATTCTACAGCTCATTTAATGAAATTGCTGAAAAGGACTTCAGCATCCTACGTTTATCAAGGATGTCAAGTGCAAAATTTGGTAGAACGAATTTCTTAGCCTATTCCTCCCCTTATTAACTGCAATTACATGTTTTCGAGGTTATTCGGGAGATAAGTGCATGCGGTACTCCTGTCTTCCCTACAGATAAATCGCTAACTGTACAATGAAGCAGGATGTACACTTACATTAAATGCTCTAAAATGCAAGAAAATAATTATTACGTTTCAATGACCGCTTCCATATGATGTCTGTATCATGAGTAACGTTCCACATTGTTACTGAACATTTTCTAAACAATAGTTTGCAAGAAAAATGACTTTTCGATGAATTCTTTCATAATTCATCGAAAATTTTTCGGTGAATTGTTTTTTCGATGAATTGCATTTTCGACGAATTGTCGTTCGATGAATTGTCATTCGAGGAATTGGTCATTCGATGAATTGCCTTTTCGACGAATTGCCATTCGTTAAATTGCCGTTCGGCGAATTGTTTATTCGGCGAATTGCTTTTTCGATGAATTGCTGTTCGATGAATTGCATTCGGTGAATTGTCTTTCGATTAACTGTTTTTCGATGAATTTGCCGGTAACCAAGCATTTGGCATGATACCGATTGCAATTTCCTTTTTCTAAATCATAAAAAAAGGGGGGGGGGGAATGAAAGAGAACTTCGAACTTCCTAGAAACTCTGTTATACTATCAACCGTTTCAGGACATTACAATAGAATCACTCACAGGACGCTCCATATTAATAATTACACATCACGCGATAATTTATTAATGAAAAAGAAACTTCACGAATAAATACCTTGAGGGATGTGCTGAAAGTGGTTTCCTGTCTGTAAATAATGCATAAGCCACGACATATAATTCTCGCTGATAATTATTATTATTTCATGGCCTCTTGTTAGTGAATCAATTTGCAGATGAATGGGCACGTACGCTCCTACAATAGTGGAGAATTTGCGAACATGCAGCTTCTCTATATGTTATTGTTTTACTGGACGCGATTGAATGTGTGTGTGTGTGTGTGTGTGTGTGTGTGTGTGTGTGTGTGTGTGTGTGTGTGTGTGTGTGTGTGTGTGTGTGTGTGTGTGTGTGTGTGTGTGTGTGTGTAAATAATAAAACAATAACAAAACGATGCATTTCGCTAGTACAGTGCTTAAATAATAACCACATTCATCTTGTAGCATCAAGCTTAAAGCTAGAGATGCTTTTGGTTTAAGTGGAGAGTTTATAAATGTGGTATCGGTTTTGTCACATTTGGGTTTTAAACATTGTTCGATTTAAACCAAGGGCGAGGCGAAAATGATTTGACAAATTTTAATATAGATCATAAATACTAAATTTCATAAATTCCATCCAACTAAAAGTTATTCATTTAAAATGTTACAAATCTTCTTGTAAACCATTTCATTTAACCCAAATTTCATTAAATTTGGTCAGAGTGGAGTATGATTTCAAAATATTTTCTCATTACAAACGTTCAATTTAAACGAAAACTGGGTTGGTTCGAATCGTTTTTATGTAACATTCGAATACCAAATTTCAATAAATTCATCCAGTTAGAACAGAGTTATGATATTGGTACTGAAGAACAAAACGGATCTAACAGATGCTTTCATGAAACTTGTGTGCATGTTTTCGACATTGACACATACAAGTACAGTATTGGCAAGAAACACGGATAAAACTCTGAAAGAATAGTGGCATTGCCAAAAAATAATAGTGCCTGTAAAAAAACTACCAAACTAAACAGCATTACACAGACCGCAGACGTCATAAGCATTAATTGTGCAAGACATTATCACTTACGAAAGATCCCTGCCTCATATGCAAAACTAATATTCTGAACCAGACTTTCTCACGATCCGAATATACTAGCTTCCTCCGCAATGCCCTTTGACAGGAAACGCATCTCATTCGCACGTGCATCCTCTTTATCAGTGTCCTTTAACCCCAACTTCGGCGGTCTCAAGCTGACCTCTTAGGGAGTTGATATGAGCAAGCCCAGATGCCAGGGTAAAGCTAATACTACACATTGTTCGTAATTTGATCTTCAATCGCTAAACGTTGTTAGTGACTACTGTAGTCTGTTCAGTGCACTAAGGCAATGCAATGGCGTACTTGGAGTGAAAACACCTAGGGATCAAATATATAGATTTTTTGAGTAATATTTCAAGACTTGCAATTCTTTTCAGCCAATTCAGGCAATTCTAGCAATCGCCGGTGGAAAATCAAAACTCACCGGCAGGTTCACCACTTTTAATGTTAATTATGAAACCTGCATTTTTTTCCCTTTTGTTGAATATCGTACCATGGATATCACTGTCTTGTGGAAAGAGGTAAGATTTAAAATTTATCACATAAAGTAGTTTTTTTTTTAACTTTACTACTTGAAAAATTCAATAGTTTAAAACTTTTACTAGCATACATTATTATTTCAAGTATTTCTCTCTCTCTCTCTCTCTCTCTCTCTCTCTCTCTCTCTCTCTCTCTTTCATACACATACCATTAATTCCATTAATCCTCCAACATGAATTTCACACACTCACACAAAAAAAATCTGATTTATTATTATGTTTACTACATCCGTGGAGTCCCTTGACTCTCGCAGGACTCCACCTCCTCCCTCTTCATCCGCCCATTAACTTCCCTCCCTGTCCATTCAGTGCTTTTGTCTGTATTTTTACTCTACGCGAACAAATCTCAAGTTTCTGGGGGGAGGGGGAGGAAGAATCCTACTACCTCTGTATGAGACAAATACCACATTCAGTTGAAAATGTTCCCTGCATGGATGCATTACAATTGCTTATCGATGAAAGGTCTTTATAATAATTAATTACGTACGAACAAATGCGGTGGGATACTGCGATTTTTTTTGGTCTCTATCCTTAAAGAGCTCACTGAGTTGGTTTTCTTATTTGTTTCTATTCGTTCTCCCTCCCCCCCCTCTTCATATTACTCAAGCATAATACAGTAGTTAGGTCACGGAAAATGGAAACACTTTTAACAGAAAAACATCTTTCAAGTTTCTATCAAATATGTCAATTAATGTACTTAAATAAATGTTTAGACTATTTTCATCGTGCTAGCTTGAAATCATAACGTTGAAATTATTCTAATAATTTAAATCACTTTTAATTTAAATTCCAAGTACGGTTCGAATGCACAGTCTATTCAATTCATTCGCTTTCTAACCAATAGACCCTATTGGTTAGAAAGCGAATGCACTAACCACTCGGCTAACGAGGCCGGCATTTAATTTTAGTTAATTAAATTGTTTACTTCTAATTATTTCTTATGATTTTTATTATAACTTAAACGTTGAGACAGACTACCGGGAATCCAAGTGACATCAAAACGACCTTACTTTGGGTTTTGAGACTGGTGTCCCTCATAATCTAAACGATGAGTGCACAAACTGCAGTGGCTGAGTCAATCTAGCATACTTAAAAATCTTATTTGGCTTGTAAAGAAAAGAAAAAAAAAATTTAAATACTTCCATAATATAATGTTATTTTAAAGTATTCTACTTCTACCTCATTATCTTAATATAATGTAAAGGTTCAAAGAGTATCCGTGATATTTATTCCCATAAAAATAAGAAAAATGTTTTTGCGAGAAGAATTTATATTTTGTAAAATCAAAACAGTAAAAAAAAAAAAAAAAAAAAAATTAAATATGCGATTTGACCAGATGGCTGCAATAGATAGAGTCTTGCCTTATGACACTCACGCCACCTTTATCAGTTTATTTTTCTGCTTAAACCAAAATTCTCAGAACATTAACAATGTAACAAATAACTATATTACAAATTTAATCGACATAAGTTAACGACGCTGTAGAGGTTTAGCTGAGGAGGCGATCCAACCATTACAAGACGTTATGAAAAAAAAAAAAAAAAAAAAAAAAAAAAAAAAAAAAAAAACGAAAGAAAGAGGAGGAAGACGCAAAACGCTTTTTAGGTGGCTTTAACTTTGTTCCAACTACTCTTTTTTTTTTCATAAAGTTGAAATTAACGTTTCAAATTGGAAAGCTGAGTCTTGTTGAAAATATCTAACATACCATCAACAAGACAACAAAGTTATGGATCAATAATATTTTCTACTCAGAACTAGTTACCAAGGTCGAATTTTTATTTTGGTACTCTTCTTGTAATATGCATATTCAATGACGCACTAGTACTTAGGTTAAGATTTAATCACTGTCGTAACTTTCGATATAATAATTTTTAAATTATTTAAATTAATATCAGTGTTTTAACAGGCCATTAGACTCCTAACCGTAATTTTTTATAACCGTAGGTTTTAGAATAAGGTGGGTATACTTTATATGTAAATTGTGTGTGGTCTCCTAGCCGATTTACGAGATGAAAAACCCGAGTTTTTTTGGGGGGAAGGACCCCCACCTGTATATGAGACCGGCTAACTCGCATTCACTTGAAAAATCTCGATAAAGGTTCAGCGTCTTAGACGAGCTCTGATCTTTTCACCCGAAGGACATCGTCAAACTGACTGAGCTAAGGAGTTTACTGGGAATTTATTTTAATACGAATTTATCAACATTAGTTTTTTTACTATATTATAACGTTCATCTTCATTCTCGGTGAACAACACCGTATCGTCTGCATATCATGGAACATTTAAGTTTCTCCAACACTTAAGATGATTATGTCTACTTCCTATGTGGCCATTTTTGAGATCTCAAACAGTAATGGTAATAATACGGATCGTTCTTGGACATTTTATATCTATCTATGGGAAACTGTTTTATTTCTACCACTGATTGTTGTTTTTTTATTATCATCACCATCTTGATGGCCGTGTAGTGATGTGAAAATGATATTTGTTTCCATGGTGCTAGGCTGCCACAGAAATCTTATCAGGAGCTATTTCTAGTCCTTTCTTCGGTTGGATCTTGAGTTAGTCAATCTTCGGAACGGCAAATTCCGAAATTTCCTTTTTAGCCATAGTTTCTGGAAATTTCCCCAGAAACTATGGTTTTTAGCTCTTCATCTGAAAAATCGTCCATAGAACAACCATATTTTTATAGGCAATAATATGAGTGCTCTGATTTATCCCTAAGGGATGGGAGCAGTGGTGTCATATTCTCTCCTGTTCATAATGATAATTGTTCATAATTATAGGTTATGTTCACTATCAGTGAAGGCTAAATAAATACTGGAGATCAGTTGTCATTTTGCTTCAAAATTTTTTCACTAAATGTGGACCTACTAAATTATTTTTCTTTAACTTGTAAGCTTTCTTACTTCCTCTGTTAAATTGAATGCCATCTACTATTTTTTAAGGACGTGTCTATTTTTCGATTCTAGTTCTAAATTAACACATTTCTACACTGACGCCTATGTAGCTCACTGGAAATGACGTTTGCACTCACTCCACTAGACTGCCTGCAGGAAGACTAAGTTCTAGTCTTCTGGTATCCGCCTAGCGGAACTTTTCTAAGCCTTTCTTCGATTTCTGGCATGAGAAGCGAATTATTTTAACCTGGAAAGTCTGGTTTTTCGTTCCGCAAACTCAAGCAAATCGACCGTAGGACAATATTGTGTTAGGGGTAGGGACAATGAGATGGTGACATATGTCAGTTGCCTGTTCATCGGAAGTCGCTTATATTTAGTGATGGTCTTGGGCAAACTATCTCTGATTGGCTGCCAGTGGAGAATGAACCACGTACTCAGTCTCCAACAGTTAGATAAGACTAAAATGGTCTTGTTTACTCCCTATAAGAGAATAAAAGGCATTGACTAATCTGTTTTTTATTTGCAATTTCAGCTGCTTATTTTTTCCTTAGAGCTCTTTATTTTGTTGTATTTGGAAAACAGAATTCGATTGTTTCTGTCACCCTTCTTTTTTATTGTTCTGTGGATATACTGTATAGTAGACCTTCTGATGTTTGGAGCATTATTTCCTTGGATCCATTCCATCTTACCATATGCTTCATTGCCCTCATTATCCAGCTCCCCATTTTTACAGTGCAGTAATTTTACAGTAATTTTTAAATCGATTATTATTATTATTATTATTATTATTATTATTATTATTATTATTATTATTATTATTATTATTATCATCTGAGACCCCAGGGAGTCAAGGACTCATCTAGGGAGGCCATAAATCACTGATATCAACTATCATACCTTCTCTTGAATTCATTCACACTATATGCACTCGCTCACTGACTGCTCTGTGAGAGAAAAACTAATTACGTGACCTTTTCTTGACTGGGAACAAACTTAACTTCCATGACTTCCCCTGTGTTCTTTCCCCACTCTTCATATAGTGAATAATTTCATTAGACGATATCCTATAAGTTTATAAACCTCTATCATATCACCCCTCTTTATCCTGTCAACCAGAGTCTGCAATCCACATACTCGCAATATGTCCTCATCATCTAAATCCCACAAACCAGATATAATCTTTCTAACTCTTCTTTGTACCCTTTCCACAGCTTCTTTATCCCCTTGGAACCCAGCAGACCAAATCTGCACACAGTAATCCAGGTGTGGTCGTATCAAGGCCTTATAAAGAAGCAGCACTTCCTTATCCTTACATGTAAGGTTCGCTTATCCTTACCTCAATTATCCTCTGAATTGTATTTGAAACTTTTTGCTGTGTGACATTTGAACTTCAAATTCCTATCCACAATTATGCCAAAATCCCTAGCCTCAGCAGTTTCTTGTAGCATAAACCCAGTAATATAATATGCCGCTGGAAATTTCATCATGCCAAAGTGAATAACTTTACACGCTTACTAACATTAAACTGACAGCCCTTTTCGTTAGCCCAAATTTCCAGCCTATTCAAATCATTTTGTAAGTGCTGGATATCATTAGCATCCTAGATTGCCCAGTCTACATTTGAATAATCGGCGAACAATTGCACATCACTGTTAGACGCTTCCTAACGTCATTAATGTATAGATTGCACAACAATAGCCCAAGGACTGAACCTTGAAGGTACACCACTGGTTCCCTTAAATTTAACAGATTCACACCCACCGTATGCCACTTTTTGATATCTGTCTATCAACCATCCACTGATCCAAGTCAAGAGTTTATATTTCACTCCTATATTCTCCAGTTTATGTAACATACTTTCATGTTATCCTATCAAATGACTTAGCAAAATCCAACATTATCATAGTGTATCCTTTCTCTTTATCCAACTCCGCCGTAACATTGTTATAAAATATGAGCACATTGCTAAAACATGACTTTCCCTTAGTGAACTGATGCTACTCTCCTTGCAGAGTATATCTTGTTTGTCTAACCATTTCTGTATGCAAGTTCTTACCAAAAATCTTCTCTAAAATCTTCACTACCACAACAGAGATACTAACAGGTCAGTAGTTAGCAACATCAATTTTTGCACCACTCATGTACAATGGAACTATAATACATTTCTTCCATTCCTGAGCTGAGATTCCAGTTATACAAACAAGTGAAAGCCAATTCGGCTGAATATTCCTTTAGCAAAGGTGCTGATATTCCGTTGTCTATTATCTGCTTCTAAATGCAAATTTATTCCAACCTCTGTTTTTTTTTTCACTTCAATTTAGCATTAATTTTTTAGTACTTTATTAACTTCTTGAATTTAATTTTTTTTAATGTGGTTATTATTGAATTGAATGGTCTGAATTGCAGGAACTATGGTGAATTTTCATGTATTTCCACTATATTTTGATATCATAAATTGCCCACTTTACAATTCAAGTTCTGATTTTACTTGTTTTAATGTTTTCGGTATGTTTTCATGGAACCTTTCAGTTTCATCATGCAGTTATCCAGGATAATGTAATTATCCTGGATAAGGATCCAGGATAGTGGATTAATCGATATATCTTTTAGCTTAATAATAATAATGTTTCATATGAGCCAGAAGCCTGTTAAAGAATTTGAAGTGTAACTACCCAATCTCTTCAATCCTGTAATCTAAACTCAATGATTCCAAGGATGTCGCTGTTTATCTCATTTATTTCTTGTTAATATTTTGTAATTTACCTTCTGAATGACTTCTCATATTCCATGTTGTTTTAGGTCGTCTAATTTTTTCTATTTTCAAAGTTACACCATCGCATGTTGAAGATCTTGCCTCAAGGTGCTTCCATGAAGTCAAAAGACTCATCGCGGGAGACCCAACATTGACATACTAACCGTTATTCACACAATACCTGTCATACTTCCCCTTAAACTCATTCACAGATGAAGCATTCACAACCACCTCTGGCAACGCATTCCACCCATTTTAACCCTCCAAGCAAAAAAATAGTCCTAACACTCTTGTTAACCACACACTTACACAATCTCCAGGGATGACCCTCATTCTCTCCCTTCCTGCACTGGTCTTAAAAACGTTATCAGTATCAATCCTATAAAGCCCTTTTAATAATTTATATGCCTCTATCATATCTCCTCTTCTACGTCTATCAACTAGTTTTTGAAGCCCACAAACCTTCAATCTATCCTCGTAGGAGACATCCCACAGGCCTGCAACAAGTTTCATAACCCGCCTGTGAATCCTCTCTGCCATTTCCACATCACCAAGAAATCCAGGTGACCAGATCTCTGTACAATAGTTCAAATGAGTTCTTATTAATGCCTTATAAAGTGGGAAAATCACTTCCTTATCCCTGCTTGTCAGTGTGTTCTTCAATAACCATGCAATCTGATGAAGTTTTGCAACCTTTGCAATATGCCCTCGAAACTGAAGTTCTCTGTCTGCAATAACTCCCAAGTCCCTAGCCTCATCAACTTCTTGAAGTTCAGTTCCATTAATATAGTAAACAGCATGGGATCGTATCCTCCCGAAGTGCATCACCTTACACTTGGCAACATTTAACTGGCAACCATTTAGTTTAGCCCAAACCTTCAGCTTGTTTGTCATCTTGCACAATATCCACATCATCTGAATTAGCTATCGCTCCTTCCAGTTTTGCATCATCAGCAAACAAGTGGATATCTACTTTCAAAGTATTCCTAATATTATTGATGTAACAAATTAAATGATAGAGGACCAAATACTTAGCCCTGAGGCACACACTAGCACCTGCCTTCTAATGGACTCCACTCCACCATAAACCACTCTTTGATATCTATCCACTAGCCACCCTCTAATCCAAATCACTAGCCTCGGTTCCATACCCATTTGCTCCAATTTATGCAAGAGAGTTCCATGCGGAATCTTGTCAAATGTCTTTGCAAAGTCCAGCAAGATCATTGAAAAAAGATTTCCTTTATTCAACTCCATTGTTACTTCATTATAGAAAGTGAGCAAATTGCTAAGGCAAGATCTACCCTTCACAAAACCATGTTGCCCCTCATAAAGTATCATGTTCCTGTCAATGCGGTCTTGAATTCTAATTTTTATCAATTTCTCCAGAACCTTAACCACTATTTCCGATATACTGATTGGTCTATAATTTTCTACCTCAGTCCTGGAGTTCCCCTTATGTAGGGGAATAATTTTCCCCTCTTTCCACTCAATTGGGACTTTACCAGAACTGAAGCTTAAATTAAACAACCAAGTTAGAGGAGGTGCTAATTCTCTTGTGCATTCCCTTGAAATATGGGCTGATATGCCATCTGACCCAATGAAAGTTTTAGAATTAAGGTTCTGAAATATATTAAGCACCTCAAATTCTTCTATCACTAGACTCTCATTAGTCAGTGACACATTCAGCACGGCAAAATTTCACAGGCTAATCAACTTTCTATTTGATTAGCCTGTGAAATTTCCTTACATCAACGCTTCTTAAAGTCATTCCAGTTATTCCTCCTTTTACTGTAAGTGCACAGGATGTCAAAATTTTACAGGATGATTTGGATAGTTTGGAGGACTGGGCTAGGAAAAATGGATGTCAATTTAATGTGGCAAAGTGTAAGGTTATGCACTTTGGGGTGAAAAGAATAGCAGCAGTATATCGCATTGGTGGAACCGTACTCCAGGAGATTGATGAGGCCAGGGATTTGGGAGTGTTGGTGGATAGGGAGTTGAAGTTTAGGGGGCACATTGCAAAATTGACTAAAACAGCTCATCAAATCACTTGGCATCTGAAAAATACTTTAACATGCAGAGACGAACAAGTTGTTGTTCCTCTGTATCGAGCCTTGATAAGACCCCATCTGGACTTCTGTGCCCAGTTATGGGCACCAAGGTTTCTTCGTGATGGGGAGGAAGTGGAGAGGGTCCAGAGACGAGTGACCAAGATGATAGCAGGTCTGTGGAATGAACCTTATGAGAATAGGTTGAAGATTTGTGGGTTGCAGAAATTGGACGATAGGCGAAGGAGGGGTGATATGATTGAGACATTCAAATTACTAAAGGGTTTTTATAAGATTGATCCAGAAGATATTTTTGAAAATATGACTGGTGGTGGGAGGATTAGGGGCCATGCATGGAAGCTGGGCAAGAGCGTGGTTGACAAGGGTGTTAGAGCTAGGTTCTTTACTTGGAGAGTGGTAAATGAGTGGAATAAGCTTCCAGAGGCTGTTGTGGGTGCTACGACCGTGAATGAGTTCAAGGCAAGGTATGATAGATACTGTGTGAATGTTGAATAGTTGTTCTTGACATGATGTTAGGGCCTCCCTCGATGAGTCTGTCGACTCCTTGGAGTTTCCCGGAACAATAATAATAATAATAATAATAATAATAATAATAATAATAATAATAATAATAATAGCAAAAGAACTGATTAGGATTTCTTTGGACTCATCAGCTATCTTCCTCTCATAATTATCTCTGACCTTCCTTACAATGCAAATTACCCTTCTTGCCTGTACCTTGTACTGCTCATGGGAATGCTCATCACCTTTTTCTTTATACTTATATCACAACTTTCTCTTTATCTGCAACTCTCGCTTAATAATATTATTCAACCGTTTTAGTCCTACCTGATTTGTTTTTGATACATTCATCTTAATCCTACCTCCTCCTGACTCTGGGAATACAGTCAGATATAGCTTTCATTAAATACTCCTTGATAATCTCCCATGCACCATCAACATCTCTCCCCTTTAAATTCTTAACAGAATATTCAGCACATAACACAATCTGGCAAGTCAAGACCACATGATCACTTTCCCCAAGTGGAGACAGTGTATCTAAATTACTTACTGATACGTTCTCCAATGCTATGACCAGATCTAACACTCTCAAATCTCTTGTCGCTTCCATTACATGCTGTTTCAGGCAGTTATCTCTTAGGAATTGTATAAACTGCAATTCCTTTGTTCCTTAAGGCCATTTCTTCTCCCGATCTATGTCCCCAAAGTTAAAATCCCCCATAATAATTAATCGACCTTCACTCATCATGCTAATTCGCCAATATATACCATCTACATTCTCCTTTATACCCCTTGGATTATAGCAGCAACGGAATTACATATTTCGTCCTGTTGATCTCTATCTCACCCCAAACAGTCTCAAATGAACTACCCTCTACATGCCTGTTACCTTGAGGCACTTCAGCCATTTTTGGCTTTAACACTTCGTCTATCATTAGTAAAACTCCTCCCCCATTCTGTCCTCTCTATCCTTTCTAAAGATACTATATCCCTTACATTCAATCCCTATGACTAAATCATTCTTAGTTAACCAAGTCTCACTAATTCCTATAATTTTTGGCCAAGTAGAACTAAGTAATGACAAAAATTCATCACACTTATTCCGAATATATTCGAGCAAACTGCAATACTCCTTCCCCCCATCACACGATGTGCGAATTAGCCCACTCTGAATACTGTTAAAATTCTGAGTACAATGATTCCCATATCACAGTTATTGTTGACCTTAGTACTATTTACAGGTAATTCGACTTTCCTGTCATTATTTCTGACAACCATCCCCGCACCCGCCCCTTCCAATAACTCTCGTTTCCCTGGTCTAAAACCCCCGTACGTTCATTAAACAGTAACGTCTGTAAAAGCTTACTCCCGTACTTATTCCAATGCAGACCATCTTCGGCATATAATTCTTTTCTCCCATAAAACTTCTCCCATATATCTATATATCTCACCCCTCTTTTCCTACACATCGTAGCTAACATTTTACTCATCATCAATGCCCTCCTCATTTCTCGATTATTATATCTGGGCGGCACACGGATTATTATTATTATTATTATGGGCAACTCCAAGGAGTCCTTAGACTCATTGAAGGACACCCTAAACATATCAAGAACAACTATTCGGCATTCGTACAGTGTCTATCATACTTTGCTTTGAACTCATTTACAGTCATGGTACCCACAACAACTCTGGCACTTTATTCCACTCATTCACCACTCTCCAACTAAAAAACCTGGTTCTAATACCCTTACTAATTACACTCTTGCTCAGTTTCCATGGATGGTCCCTAGTTCTCCCATCACCAGACCTGTTCTGAAAAATTTCCTCTGAATTAATCTTGTAAAACCCTTCAGTAATTAGAATGTCTCAATCATATCACCCCTTTTCCGCCTCTCGACCAATTTCTGTAACCCACAGATTTTCAACTTGTTCTCATAAGATTCATTCCATAGACCAGCTATCATCTTGGTCACTCGCCTCTGGATCCTCTCTACCTCCTCCCCATCAAGAAGAAACCCAGGGACCCAGATCTGGGCATAGTAGTAAAGATGGGGTCTTATCAAGGCTCGATAAAGAGGAACAATAACTTGCTCATCTCTGCTCGTTAAAGTATTTTTCAGTAACCAAGTGATCTGATGAGCTGATTTAACCACTTTTGCTATATGCCCTCCCCCCTAAACTTCAACTCCCTATCCACCAACACACCGAAATCTCTGGCTTAGTCAACCTCCTGGAAGAAAATTCCACCAATGTAATATACTGCTGCTAATTTTTTCACCCCAAAATGAATAACTTGCACTTTGCTACATTAAACTGACATCCATTCTCATTAGCCGAGACTGACAATCTATCCAAATCATCCTGCAAAATTTTGACATCATGTGCATTCACTATTGCTCTACCCAACTTTGTATCATCAGCAAATAAATGAACAGTTTCTCTCAGATCCTTTCCCATATCATTATTGAACAAATTAAATAGCAGTGGTTCAAGAACAGAACCCTGCGGCACACCACTAGTAACAGGCCTTCTTTTGGACTCAGTCTCTATCTCAGGTAGTTATGCCTTATAACTGCATAAAAATTCATTTTCTTCCTCCCATTTGTCCTCTCTTCCCTCCAATCAATGTTACTATAGTTGAAATCCCCCATAATAATTACCTGTCCTCCACTCATTGAGTCTCTTTGCGTATGCATATTGTCTTCATCATCTATTCCATCGCCTGGTCTATAGCAGCACCCAACTGCAAATTTTGCTCTGCTGACCACAATCTCACACCAGATAGCCTCAAATGTGCTATTTTCACTATCCTGAAATTGAACTTCTATTCTCTTTGGCTGCAGTTCATCAGCTATTATCAATAACACTCTTCCCCCATTCTTTTTTCTCTGTCTTTCCTGAATACACTATACCCCTCACATTCTATCCCACTAACTATATCATCTTCAGTTAGCCATGTCTCACTAATGCCAATAACCTGTGGCCAGGAAGACTAACCAAGGCCAAAAATTCCTCCTTTTTATTCCGAATACTCCTGGCATTAGTGTACATAAAATGCAGAAGTCCCCTAGCCCACCCCTATTTCGACGCCTTATACTAACTGTCCCATTTTGGTTTGTTATCCTTCTTCCTAACTCAGGCATATTATATACATTCTTACATTCAACTGCCTCACTGATGTCTGCATGTCCACTTAACAGCATCCCCACCCTCCCTAAAAGCTCTAGTTTCCCTGATTCTGCATCTACTTTCACGTCATTCAGCAACAATTTTTCCAGTCTCCGAATACCAAATCCATTCAGATGCAAATCATCCTTCTTGCATAAGTCCTTTCGTCCTTCAAACTCACTTCACACACCCAAAAACTCCACACCACTCCTCCTGAATAACCTACGCATAGACTCATTCGCGATTATGGCCCTCCTTCTCAAGTCTATTCTGTCATACCGCGGCAACAGACTAACTATCTTAACTCTCTCACTCTTTTCTTTTGTTACCACTAGTAATTCTTTCAAGTCCTCTCTCATAGCAAATTTTTCATCTTTACTTATATTCTTTACATAATCTTACTTTTTGAAGTTAACAGTTGAAATAGATGGAGTCACAAGAGAGTTGACATATATGTATCTCGCTCTAACTTTAAGTGCTTTACCGGGTTGCCAGTACGGATAGAATTTTTTTTTTTTCATAGAACGCTCTACATATTCTCGTTTGTGGAATACGCAAAACCATCCTTCATATACTTATATGAGGACTCCGCTGTAGCAACGCCTTGATTATTATTATTATTATTATTATTATTATTATACAAACACCTTCTAGAGTCAAGACTCATCAAGGGAGGCAATAGTAAGATGCAGTCTAACAGAGATAATGTTTATCATGCCTTGTCTTAAATTGATTCAATGTTCGCGCACTTACCATTTGGCAATAAATTCCACTCACCAACCACTCTCCATGCAAAAAAAGTCATGCCGCACTTTCGTGCACACCACACCTTTATACAACTTCTAAGAATGACCTATTGTCTCTATCCCCTTCCCTCCTTCAACCCTTTGAAAAATATTCTCGGTATCTATTTGATAAGCACCCCATAGCAATTATGCCGGCAAAGGTTGGTCGATAGGTAGAGCCTCTGTTACTAATGGCTCAGTTAAGTAAGTTTGAGCGCGGTTAGTAGTTGGAAGGAGACCAATCGTTCGATGCTGTTGGCACACTCTCCCTCGATGAGTCTTTGGACTCCTTGGAGGTGTCTAATAATAATAATAATAATAATAATAATATGTCTCAGCCATTTCGCCCCTCTTCCGCCTATTGACTAGGTCTGTAATTTACATTCCCTCAACCTGTCTTCATAGTCAGTATTCCACAATCCCAATATTGCTTTTGTTAATCGCCTCTGAACTTTTTCCGCAGCTTGTTTCTCACTTAGGAATGCAGGTGACCAAATCGATGCGCAGTAGTCCAGATGTGGTCTAATCAAAGCCTTGTACAGCGAAATGACCACATCCTTATGTCTACTTGTCAGTGTTCTTCTTACTATACTGGCATTTCTTTGTGATGTTTTTATTATTTTTGCAATATGTCTCTTGAACTTCAATTTTTTTATCCACTAATATCCCATTATCACACACTTCCTCCAACTCCTGTAATACAATGTCTCCAACATGATACACAGCTTTACTTTTTTTGAGATCCAAAATAAAAAACCTTACATTTAGTGGTGTTAAATTGACATCCAGATTTATCTGCCGACATAGCCACTTTATTCAAATCGCTCTGAAGCACCAGCACAACTGCCTCATTCCTAATAATTTTTCCCAGCTTAGCATCACCCGCAAACAGTTGAATATCAGCTTGCAGACCACTCGCAGTATCATTAACAAACAAATTGAACAGCAGTGGCCCTAGAACAGAACCCTGTGGGATTCCACGGGTAGCTCTCCTCCTGAGAGACGTGGCATCTCCATACACAACCGTTTGATGCCGATTAGAAAGCCAGTCTGCTATTCAATCAACCAACTGATTTTACAGTCCTATTTGCCTTATATACCAGTTTATTATGTCGTAGCTTGTCAAATGCCTTTGTAAAATCCAGAAGTATCACTGTATATGAATCACCCCTATCCAGAACGTAGTCACCGTATTATAAAATGTAAGTAACTTTATAAAACAAGCCCTTCCTTTAACAAACCCATGCTGACCTCTATACAGAATATTTTCCTTGTCCACACAATCTTATATTCTATTCCTAACAATCTCTCCAAGATTTTAACAACCACTCCAGAAATGCAAACTGATCTGTAATTTGAAACATCCGTTTTGCTTCCACCTTTATGCAATGGAACAATCTTTCCCTCTTTCCACTTATTAGGGATTGTTGAGGACAGTAGACTCTCATTAAATAACCGAGTTAACAGAAATGTCAGTTCCTTAGCGCATTCTTTCATAACACGTGGTGAAAATCCATCTAGTCCAATAGCCTAATCACTTTGTGGATTGCAATCATACACTTCTACCTCATTCATCTTCAAGGAACTAGGTTGAGATATTGATTCCTCAACTTCCTGTTTCTTTAGAATAATATTAATACCATCAGTATGAAAAATCTTAGCAAAATGATCACTGAACAACTCCACAATAACTTCTTCCTTGGTCACTTTTGCGCCATCTCTATCCCTCAGAGTTATTTTCCCATAAACATTCTTTCTTTTGCTAGCTTTTGCTTTCTTTTGCATACCAGAAAAATTCTCTGAGATTTTTCTTAGCCTGCATCGCTAGTCTCCTCTTACATTATAATTTTGCCTTTCTTGTTATACTTGTCATTCTTCTTGCCTGCGCTTTATATATTTCAGGCAACTATTCACAACTTCGAAGTTTATACGTTCTCCGTAATCTTCTCTTCTGCATTTCCTGCTTAATTTCCCTGTTCATCCCTTTAACCCCTATTTTGTTAATTATTTTTGATTTAGGCACACAGTCTGTTATTGCTGTTATCAAATACTTCTTAACTATGACCAACGCCATATTAATTTCTTTTCCTTCAAGTTCTTTTTCCCATAGAACTCCTTCAAGTTGTTTTCTGCGTTTTCCATAAACTCCTGCCCTATAATTCCACACATGCCCTTTTACTTGGGACACCTCTGCATGCTTTCGCACCTCCCAGGTGAAGATTACATGATTACTGTTATCAAACTTGTGGAAATGTTGATATGTTGTTAACAATTACGTTATCCGACGTTATCACTAAATCCAGTACATTTTGTCCACGGCTTCCTTGGGCAAAATTTCTTCTATTTCTTTTTCCCAATTTATATTTCGAAAATTGAAATTCCTCATTAATATAACGCTTTTTTTTTACTAGCTAAACTAATTTCCCTATACATTTCTTTCTCATCTCGTGCATTATTCCCAGGTCTGTAACACACCGTAACTAAATACCTCTTTCTAGTAACATTTATTTCACACTAGACACTTTCAAAATCACTCTCATTTTTACCCCCCTCCCACTTCCACAGACCTATATGGACACAACTCATTTGCTATCATCAGTAATAAACCTCCTCTCGTTTTTTATAATTTCTATCTCTCTAAAAATACTATATCCTGCAACTTCAATGTCAGTCAAGATATTATTTCCGGTCAACCACGTTTCCAATATTCATATTATCTGAGGCTGGACTGTAATAACCAATGCTATAAACTCTTCTGGCTTATTCCTTATACTTCTAGCATTGGTATATAAACAGAGGAGAGTATTTGTAAGCTTTACTCTTGACTCTTCATTTTTTTTCGTCCTCCCTGTCACTATTATTTCTGATATCCATTCTCATTCCTTTTCATTCTAATAACTTTCGTTTCCCGGATCTAATACTCACATATTTTCATTAAACAGTAACGTCTGTAAACGTTTACTCTCGTACTCATTTAAATGCAGATCATCATCAGCATATAATTCCTTTCTCCCATCAAACTCTTCCTGTATATTCACATATCTCCCCCCTCTTTTCCTACACATCCCGGTTACCATTTCATTCATCACCAATTCTCTTCTTCTCATTTCTTGACTATCCTAGCACTCTTACTCATAATTCTAACAGTCTCCAACATCTCCCTCAAATCCCTTGCTACACGATTTACTGCTTCCCAAATCATTCGTCCCAACCATTAAAATCATTTCGTCTAAACTCTCACCTCTCTTTATAGCTCTAGTCACACACCCTAATGTAGCTCCTGGTCAACATTCTTTAAAGACATCTCCGGTTTTTATTCTACGAATCATCAAATCCTCTAGTATTATTTTCTTAACTCTTCCCTCCCTGTCCATCCATCCCTACGAAATTCATCCTTTCTATTCCAATTCCTAAAGATCTCTTATCCAACCCCCTAATCTCACTCAGTGCTGTCTGCAGTAAGCTCCAGAGAGCCCCTTTCTGCACTTCACTCATCACTTTTCACTCATTCCAGAATCATTCTCACTTGAATGCACATTTTGCCTTATGTTTTCATCTATCATTCTTCAAAAAGTTTACATTTTTCACATATATACAAATTCTCCTTAACCTAATACCACATGTTTTTTTTTTAAATCCTGAGGCATACATCAAAGAAACATAACATCTAACATTATTTTTGAACTCAATATCCTTAATTACTGGTGGATCGAAAAAGGGGTGTACTGTCAGTTACTCCGTTAGTCAAATTTTGCGCAGGTTCACTAAAGTCCTTTGAATTGTCCGACGTTGTCTCAATAATCCCATTTGCACGATCAATCTGATTTCTTCTCTTGTTAGATGTTGCTAATACATTTGAGTTTTGCATATGTAAAACAGCGGACTCAGTTTCTTTGATGCTACCACAATCTAAAACAGCATTCCTCGATTTGGAGGTCCTCTTCTGTTTTCTATTAAAGTTTCCCTTTTTTATTACCTTCCTGTTAGAACGCACTTCTTCTCGTGAAAGTTTCCCTATCAAGGCACGAAGGGAAGGCCCGATAGTGTTGGTCTGGCAGCAGTGGATTCCTTCGGTGTAATCCCTCGTTGCAGATCTGCCAAAGGAATCGATACCAGAATCCATGGTTGGTCATGTATTGATATTTCCCCCATACATCTGCATTACAAGATCCCTTAGAATTGACAATAAGGCCTGGACAACTTCTTTCGACTCCGAGGACAACTCGGAGAACTTCTTTCACAATCATACATAAACTCCTCCACAACCTCAGCATCCAGCAAACCAGCAGATGATAAAGTAGCAGAAGTCACACTTCTCATAGCATATTCTTCAGTATGTTGTGAGTCCAATTCATTCGCGTGTGCCGAAATTTGATCACACTCCACCATATTCCCAGCATCCAGCAAGGCAGCAGGCGACAAAGCAGTATCTTCTTCAATGTGTGGTAATTCCAATTCATCCATTTGCAATGAAATTTGATCCTCTTTACAGCCTTAAAATTTTCAGCAATTTTCAGAAGTTCAGGTATAAGATCATGAGATGCACTAACTTCACCACTATACATAAAATCCACAAACACTTTTAAATCCATATATCCTATATCTTTCATAATTACAATAGGATGCTTACCTGGATTTTCCACAAAGTTTGAAACAAGGGACAATACGCTGCAAGCACTATTTTATGAGCTTTTAAACTTAAGCCTTTACATGCTAAAGTTACATGAACAAACGATTAACTAGAAAGCAAGAACTTATAAACATTGGACATAATGGCCTGATGATCATTCCACTTCAAAAGCAACTTTGTCCAGATTTCGTACCTTCTCATAAAAACTAACTTATAAAAATTTAAAAAAAAAAAAAAATCAAATGACGCCTTTTATTCCGGTATAGGGAGTAGGAGGGGCCGTTTTAGTCCTATCAAACTTTTGGAGACTGAGTGAGCAGTTCAATCTCCACTGGTACCCAATGAGAGATGGCTGGTCAAAGGCTATCACTTAATTTGGGCACGCGGTGAAGAGACGGCTCAACAAGAGCCGCCATATCGTGGTCCCTAACCCTAACACAATATATTTAATGTCTGAAATAGTGTGGGTTTTACGGTCGATTTCCTTGAGTTTACGGGAAGAAAACCCCAGATTCCGGTAGAAAAAACCCGGGTTGCCTGTGCCAGAGATCGATTAACTCGGGAACTAGTCGAAAAATGGCTTAGAAAAATTTACTCTTGTCACCGAACTAGCTTTCAAACCAAGTCTTCCTTCCTTCATGAGGTCAAGCGCCATGGTATGCAAACGCCATATCCATGGGCCACACAGACTCCAACTAACTTATAATGTAATTAAACTATGCATAATAGTTTAATTACATTATAAGTTAGTTGGAGCATTACATTATATAAGTTAGTATAACTTATAAAGTAATGTTAATTATAAATTAATTAAACTATGCATAATGGTTTAATTACATTATAAGTTAGTTGGAGCCTGTGTAGCTCAGTGGATGTGGCGTTTGCACACCACGGCGCTTGACCGCACGAATGAAGGAAGACTTGTTTCAAAGCTAGTCAGCGACTAGAGTAAATTTTTCTAAGCCATTTTTCTACTGGTTCCCGAGTTAATCGATCTCTGGCACGGGCAAGCCGGTTTTTTTCTACCGGAATCTGGGGTTTTAAGTAATGTACAAATGAGAGAAATACAGGGTTAGGCCTAACAACAACTATCCAATACTTACACGTCTGGTACTATATTAAATACAAACCAATAAGCAATCCAAGTATACACAACACACACATACAAATTCAAAAATTACATCTGTAACTTTAAAGAAGCATCCAAATGGATATAAAACATTTATAAAGTAACATTTTTCATTTAAAAGAAAGTACACTAAAAACCAGCCTAAACCTACTATATATAAAACAATAACGTGCTACATCCATTGCCACAATAACCAGATCTTAGGCTTAACAATAACGATTCATACAAATCTGATACTATACCAAATAAAAAAATACCCAACACAAAAATATACACACACCACGCTACCGGCCAAGACGTCTATATCAAGGTTATCATGGATGCGAAGTGCATATTAAAATTGTAATGCCGTTGATATTACATTGAAATATATGATAGATACAAAGCGTATGATGATGCTTATTTGATCCATAATGGTTGGTAAGGTGGTTAACTCCCAAGGAGCATCTAACTGAGAGTTACACACTTATAAAAGTACGACCTTTCAATTTAAAGAGGCACACACTAGCCTACAACCCTGCTCCATCATGCCGCCATGTTTGTGATAAGTATTAAGTTTTCACGTAATACTTATTTGCGAATTTGGGATTATTTAATTGCGAATTCTGGTGAAATAAAAACGTTAGGAAAAGTTTGCTTTGTGTGATACCTTTTACTATTACTATACCTCCAAATCAAAAAATTAGACTAATCAAAGAAAATGTGTTGAATGATTTGCAATTCTAATTTATTGCATAGAAAATAATTATTACCAAATATGAATTAGCATCATCTAATGCCTACTGCCCAGGAAGAGTACTGCCCAGTGCCCGGCAGTAGTCTTCCACCTTTAAAAAGGAGATTTCCACTGCCGGTCTACACTCGATGGTAGGAAGGGACAAGGCAGGTCCTGTTCCACGTGAAGCGCACTTCAAACTACAGATTAGGCTTAATCATAAATACCCCATATGATGACTTAAACTTTAAGGAACTGCTTGCAGTTTTCAAGCATGTTGGATACCTCCTTCATTCCAAATGGCCCGGTAGGGTAGCGATCCACCAGATTACTGAAGTCGAATCAGAGGACTACCAACCCCCTGATCCACTTTCCAGCACTTCTCAAGATAACACCAGGAAGATTATGTCGCCAGCTATTGGCCAGCCCCTAGGGGACTCAAATGACTCTACAGACTATCAGATGGTCAGTAGAAAGAAGCATAAGAAGGCGTCTCCTGCTACAGAACCTGAAACAACAGCAGAAAGGAAGGCTCAGCCAAAAGATAGGATAGCACCGATGGACACATCGGTACAGCCTAGAAAGAGCAGCTTCAGTGAACACAGCGGCTCAGCCCAAAGAAAGAATTCCACCAGTGATTCTAAGATCTAAAGACAAATGGTCGACAGTAGCGGAGGTGATGAAGAACACCGAAACCAAATTCACCTCTGCTAAAAATTCAGATGAAGGTGTCCGCATTCAACCAGAAGGAGCATCGGACTACCGTCGGCTTACTAAATTTATGGACGAGCTGAAAATTCCATATCATACATTCCAGCTAAAAAGCGAGAAAAACTTAAAGGCAGTCATCAGAAGTCTAGCAGAAACAACAACATCAGAGGAGATAGCCGCTACTTCAAGTCACAAGGCTTAGAACCTATAAAAGTCTCGCGCATGTACCGTGCAGACAAACGTCCCATGCCTCAGGTTTTAGTAGAAATCAGTAAAGACCAGAGAAAGAAATATATGACCTAAAAATTGTTTTCAACCTAGTAATTAAGACAGACCCTCAGAAGGAAGACATCTGCAGGTCAATGCCACCGCTGCTAGAAATATGGGCATGCGCAGAAGCTTTGTAGAGCAGAGTACAAGTGCGTTAAATGTGGAGGAAATCATCCCTCTCATACATGTTCTAAACCACACACTACTCCAGCTAAATGCGCAAATTGCGGTGGGCCGCACCCAGCGAACTACAAAGGTTGCTCATCCCATCCATCTAATACGTCAAAAGCTAGAGAAACAGGAGTCCCATCAATTCAGAAGCGTGCTACACCTCCTACGCCATAAAACCCTGTGCGAACTACTACAAGTATCAGATCGTACGCCTCAGTGGTTTCCTCACATACCGAATCGGCAGAAACTATACCAAGCAGTCAAAATTCTGCTGCAATGCTTGCCGCCACTCTTGGAGAAATGCCAATACCTTTTAGTAAAACAAATCCAAACCAGGCTGATACAAACAGATTTCTCAAAAATACCCAAGTCATTTTCTCAATGATTAATGGATAATCTGGCCACTTCAATAAATTCCATGCAGATCGCATTCTGGAATGCAAACGGTATTAATAACAAAATTCTGGAGCTACAAGTGTTTGCAGATCACTTCAAAATTGATATTCTCTTGATCAATGAGACGCACCTATGGCCCTGCGATAACCCAAAACTCAGATACTATTCTTTAATCAAAAATGATAGGCTCAATGCCAGAGGTGGAGGCACTGCCATCTTTATCAAAAAAAAATTATCCGTTACAATGAAATTAAGAAGATCACTACACCTAATCTTGAAGAAACTGGCATAGAAATTCATACCAATAATGCAGGCAAATTAAAAATATATTCAGTTTACAACCTTCCAGGCAAAACTCTCTTATTCTATGACCTCTCCCAGCTACTCGATACAAATGAAGCAACAGTTGTGGCAGGAGATCTCAATTCAAAGCATCCTCTATGGAATAGCAAGAACTTCTGTAACAACGGAAGGATTCTCTGCAATTTTGCTCTGTCGAGAAACATTGTCATTGCAGGCTCTATTGAACCAACACACTACGGACCGTTTGGCAGACGTGATGTTCTGGACATTGCTATTTTCAAAAACACTTCTCATCAGTTCTACCTTCAAGTGGTTAATGAGATCAGCTCTGATCACAATCCAGTACTTTTAAACCTAGGAGGGGATCCTGAACTCATTCTAAGCAAATCACATAGTAGCTTTGCAAAATTCAAAGCTGCAATCAACACTATTATAGACTCAGACCTAATATCTTCTTTCGTGAAGTATTAGACGCGGCAGTCAACAATCTAGAAAATAAAATTCAATCTGGCTTATCTGCAGCCTCTTCCACTTTAACCCCAGCAAGTAAACCTACTCCCAGAAGAAATCCTTGCTCTAATCAGAAACTAAAATAGAATTAGACGCCGCTACCACAAAACGTTATTTCCCCAAGATCGCCAAGAAACTAAATAGGGCAACCAATCAAATCCGATATGCTCACAAAGACTTAAGGAATCAACAATGGGAAAAACACTGAATTCCTTAAAAGCTGAGGATAACTCACTATGGAAATTGGCTAAAGCTCTCCGCACGGATCGGTCCAACACACAGCCCATCCACGGCGAAAGAGGTATAGTGTACAGAGATGATGAGAAGGCTGAAGCTTTTGCAGATGCCCTGGAGCTCCAATGTAGGCCTAACTACACGCACGTGAATTTACTATTCATTGAGAAAATTCATCGACATGTTCGCTGCGCTTTACATCATCCCTGTAGTCATGAAAATATTAGTTTCACTTCACCTAAGGAAGTTTATTCCATCATAAAGAAAAAAGAAACTCAACAACAAAAAGGCCCCAGGACCCGATGAGATTACCAACAAAACTATTAAAGCGCTTCCTCATAAAGCAGTTATGTACCTGGTAGGCATCATAAATGCAATGCTCAGACTCAGTTACTTTCCCACTCGATGGAAAAAAGCAGATATAATTCTCTTTCATAAAGCAGGGAAATTACCATTGTTCCCACAGAATTATAGGCCCATCAGTCTCTTGTCATGCTTAGCAAAATTGCTGGAAAAGTCATTCTCAATCGTCTACAAGATGAGGCAAACAAAATCAACATTATTCCAAAAGAGCAATTTGGGTTCCGTACTGGGCAGTACAACTCAACAAGTACATAGATTAATAGAATATATTACAATTGGAGACAACACACAGGAGCTATCTTTCTGGATGTGGCAAAGGCGTTCGATAAGGTTGGCTTAAGGGCCTTATCTATAAAATGAATACAGCCAACATTCCACTAAGATCATCGACTCTTTTCTAAAAGACCGTACATTTCAGGTTAAGCTGCACGGACTTAGATCCTCTTTGAAAAGAATCACTGCAGGTGTTCCTCAGGGCTCGCTACTTTCGCCGCTGCTTTTTAACATCTTCGTTGCAGATGTCCCTAGCACGACATCAACCACCATAGCTTGCTATGGAGACGATATAGCAATTTTAAGCAGATCTCTCAGACCGTATCTAGCTATGTAGCGCTTACAAGTCGCAGCATCAAATCTAGAAAAATGGTTCAGAAAGTGGTGGATAGCTGTAAATGCTGACAAAAGCACGCACTGCCATTCTCTTTATCAGACGGAGAACATCCCACTATGGAGAGGTCAAACTTTTCAACACAACCATTCCATGGAAATCTAAAACCAAATATCTAGGTATACAACTGGATAATCACCTCAATTTTAGCCCTCACATCGACTATGCTTGCAACAAATCAAATTCCGCAATTGTACAACTCTACCCTCTTCTCGACCGAAGAAGTCAAGTCAACACGGAAAACAAATTACTGATCTACAAAACAATTATTAGACCTACATTAACGTATGGGAAGTGTGACCCCACCGTCTTGGGGTCACACTTCCCACAGCAACATCAGAAAACTGAAAATTATTCAGAACAAATGTCTTCGCATGATTTTCAACGTTCAGTGGTTTGTCAGGAATGCTCTCCTCCACCAAGATGCTAACACACCAGATATTTCCACGTTTCCCCATGAAACTGCCTCTTCATATTTCACAAAAGCAGCTTTTCCCCCAATCAACTCATTCAAGAATCGTCCAACTACGATGAAAATGACAGGTGGAAACATAAGCGCCCTAAAGCAGCTCTGCTCATCGGTACAAGCGCTCCCACACCGCCCTAATTTGGGCGAGCCAATAATAAAGTGCTCGATAATCTATCACTGAATTAACCCAACTTCTAAGAGATAAAGAGATTATAATCCAAGGGATTGATATCCATCCAGCCAGAAAAGTCAACAGTCAACCATGTAAGCATATAAAAATGTAACATAAATTATAAGAATACTGTTATTTGAAAACATTCACAAAATTAGAATAATTTTAACGTGGTTCAAAATATTAGAACAATGCGAAGGCAAATGCACAAAAAATATAGTCAAAGGGAAACAACATGATAATTAATATTTTGTTGCATTCCCCCAGGCCCAATTCTACATTTTGCAGGGCCCTGTGCGAAATAGAAAAGCTGGGCCCCTGAAAGTTAGTAACATTTATGGAAATTTTAAATGGAAGAATATTTTGTTATTTAATTAATTAAATCAAATATGAAAAATATTTATGCACATAAATAAACAAGTATGCTCTTTAGCATCGATTTAAGTAAAGGGAAAAAATTAGTTAAAAAATAAACATGTTTGTATGTACATAATATATTATTTTATTATGTAAGTACACATTATCATATAAATATGCCAGAACAATGATTTATTTAATAATATAAATAATAATATAAAATTATGAGCATGTGTAGCTCAGTAGAAGTGGCGTTTGCACTCTACAGTACTTGACCTCACGACGAAAGGCGTTCGAATCTGGTTGCAGACTAGATGAGCTTTTTCTAAGCCTTTTCTCGACCGGTTCCAGTGTTAGTCGATCTCTGGCACGGGCTAGTGGGTTTTTCCTACCGGAAACTCGAGTTTTTCGTCCTGTAAACTCAAGAAAATCGGCCGTCGAACCAACACTAATTTTCAGACATTAAAATATATTGTGTTAGGGTTAGGGACCACCAGATGGCGGCACTTACTAGCCGTATTATTCACTGCGTGTCGGTTAATTAGTGATAGCCTTGGGACAGCTATCTCTGATTGGCTACCAGTGGAGATTGAACTGCCCACTCAGTCTCCAAAAGTCAGACAGGGCTTAAAAACGGCCTCGCCTACTCCCTATACCCTATATAGGAACAAAAAGGCGTTAGCTGATTTTCTTTTTTGTTTTTTTATATAAAAATATGAAAAAAATATCCATTTTTACTATAAAGAATGAAATATATGTATAACAACTTATAAGATTTAAAAGAAATCTTAATATATTAAATTTTATTTAACCTAATGCGGTTATCAATAAAATCATTTATAACGCTATCAAAATTCAATTTTTTTGCAATTTCATGCTCTATAGATATCACTGCCAGGGACGACAAACGTTCTTGAGACATACAAGATCGCAAATAGGTTTTTATTAATTTTAATTTGAAAAATGACCTTTCTGCTGATGCGACCGTAACTGGACTGGTCAATAATATTTTAAATGTCGTAGTAATATTTGGATAAATATCCGACAAATTATTTACAATTATGAATTTTAAAATATTAATGGGTGCATCTTCCGGAACAATATTTCTAAAAATAATTAATTCATTGTAAAAATTCAGATTCATCAATATCTGTATTTAATTTTTGATACAGCTGTTTGCAGCAAAATTTTAATTCATTTTCTGTCATTTTTCTTATTAATTTCATATCATAAAGAAATCCAAATGATTTTTCGCGAATTTCATACAATTCAAATCTTTTTTTTTTTTTTTTTGACAGATTGTAGAGCAGTATCTAAAATCACAAAAAACGAAATTTATCCTAAAATTATCTTTGTTATCACCTATGTGTGATTCATCAGGTGTTTCATAATAAAAAAAAAAAAAACTTTTCTTCGACGTGCTCGACTTTCTTTAAATTTAATTTTCATTTCTAATAGATTTCACAGTTCTTTAGCAATCTCAAAACAGCTATCAAATCCTGATATTCTCTGCTCTTCAAAGTACTGCACTAACTCTTTAATATGCTTAGTTGCTACGTCTATGGGAATTTTTGCATTTTGTAATACTTTACTTACTAAATTAACTTTTGACAAAAGCTCATACCAAATTACAAGGCTTAGTATAAACTCAAATGAATCTATTTGTTCATATATTGAAACCGCTTCTACTTTGATAGTATTATCTGGGCAGTTTTAAATAATTCTTTTAGTGCATTTAAAAATTCTGGAATTTGAAAGCGTACAGCTCTAACTGATTCTATTCTACATTCCCATCTTGTATCACATAATGGCTTTGGAATTAATTGTTTAACAAATTTCTTTAATATGTGCCAACGTGAAGTTGAGGCAGCAAATAATGTATATATTTTTTGTATAACATTAAAAAAAATTATTGCTATAATTGATGATTTTGCGACATTCCCTAAAATCAAATTTAAATTATGACAGGCGCAAGGAGTATACTTTTCGTTTTCATTTAAAATGTAAGCACGGACTTCCTTATATACTCCTTTCATATTCGCTCCGTTATCATACCCTTGCCCTCTACAGTCTGACAATTTCAGATTTAATTTATTCAAAAGTGATTTTATATTTTCAGATATACCTTTACCAGTAGTGTCATTAGTTGTTAAAAACGTCAAGAAGTGTTCATGAATTTCAATATCTGCTTCAAATATATGTAAAATCAAAAATGACTAAAATTTGCTCCTGATGACTAACATCAGGAGTAGTCATCAGGAGTACAATCGAGAATTATTGAATAGCACTTTGCCTGTCGTATCATATTTACAATATTTTGTTGAAGTTTGGTTCCCACATCAACTATTAATTCATTTTGCACAATGGGTGATAGATACGAATTTTGTTTCTTACCTATAATTTTTTTTCCCGAACATCGCATTAAATGATCTTTTAAAAGTGGATCAAATTCTGCAATAATTCTATGATTCCAAAAAAAAAAAAAAAAAAACATTATGGGTTGTGTACAAAGTACACAGCCCATAATGGTAGAGGTAATTTTGAGGTAATAATGGTAGAGGTGATTTTGATACAAAGTATCAAAATTACCTCTAAAAGCTAAATTATGTTCGGAAAAATAAAGAATTGCTGCTACTATTCGTCTTAAAACATTTCTTAACCGTTCTGCTTCAAATTTTATGACATTTTGATTTGCCTGATCAATTGTATTGTGATTTTTTAAATCACATTCCATTTGTGTCCATGAATACATGCATTTCATGTACACTGGATTTTGTTCGTGCAACTTTAATCTTTCACTTACATGTCGCCAGTCAGAAAAGCAATCATTAGATAAAAAATTATCATCAGAAGAAAATAATTTGCAACAAAAACAAAAAATAGAGTTGGAAGAGTTTGAATATACAAGCATCATCTGTTTTGCTTCTCTCCGTTTGCAATTGTCTTAACATAGTGAGCTGTGGAAAAAACACCTCTTGTTGTCATCTTTCGAATAATCATTTTCATTCAGAGGAGACGGTGGACCACGTTGTACAATTTGTGTTATTGTTGCGTTGTTCAAAATTTTGGGCCATGCTACTGGATCATTAATAGTAAATAGTTCACCTTCCTCTGGTGTCTCAGTTTTAGGATCTTCAATACTCAATGTGTGACCAAACGCGTCATGTTCTCCGCTTCCTTTAAGTATTTCAGAACTCTCATTGTTAATTAATGTTGAAATCGAAGAACTGTTTGCCTCCCGTTATCAACTGATATATCTGAACAAATATATGATTTCAACTTCATAAATTTAAGCAGTGAATTTCTTTGACGTTCCTCAGCTGCTTCTTTTTCTTCTTTTCGCTTTCGTTTTTCATGCCCACTTGGGTATTTTCTTCCATAATAATCTCTCTCACGACTAGTCATACTCTAGAATTAAATACGATAGATTTAATTATAAAATAAGTTAATAAATTAAAACAAAATTACTTACCTGATAAATAAAATATATCTAAAATAGATAATATTAGAAAATAAATCATCATCATCATCATCATGCGTATCAAGGATTTAGGCCTAGCATGGCCTGTTCCGTTAGAAAATAAATAAATCTAATATAAATTGAAAACTGCTATTGAAGAAAAATTCTGATGTCGAATAACCTAAAACCAGTTTACAAAATATATTTTTGAAGATGTTTTGCAAGTAATGTCACATAAAAAAATTGCCATGACAGTATGTGTATGTACTTACTTGTTCATAAAATCATAAACTAAAATAAAAAACTCCTTAAAATTATTAAAAACACCTGTTTTAAAATGCACTTTTCCCTATGTTGTACGATATTGTTATATAACTTAGAGTAGTTTCAAATACTACCGCTCTAGCGCTACGATCTTATTTCGCTTACTATAACAATAGCTGGTTGTAAAATTATATACATATATTTTTCTATATAATAATATTTTTTATATAATAATTACAATATTAATTTATAAAAAAAAGACATAGACACTAAAATATCAAACTTTGTCAAAGTAAATGGCATAATAAATAATATATTTAAGCCATCCCTGGTACAAAAAGGTGTCAGGAATGATAATAATAATAATAATAATAATAATAATAATAATAAATTGGAGGTGTCAGGAATAATAATAATAATAATAATAATAATAATAAAAAACACTAGAATCAGACTATATAATGTCTTGTCAAAACCAACTCTACTATACGGAAGCGAAACATGGACCATGAAAAGGAAAGATAAAAAACGAATTCAAACAGCAGAAATAAAGTTCCTCAGAAAAACAGCTAGTGGGACCACAAAACAAATGAAGAAATCTTACAATCCCTGAAAATAAAACCAATTAATTACTACATAAGACAGTATAAACAAAAATGACTAGAACATTTAAATCGAATGGACAACAGCAGAATAAAAAAAAAAAAAAATCAACTAACGCCTTTTATTCCCTAATAGGGAGTATTTTTTTGAGTTTACGGGACGAAAAACCCGAGTTTTCGGGAGGTAAAACCCGCTTGCCTGTGCCAGAGATCGACTAACTCGGGAACCGGTCGAAGATAGGCTTAGAAAAAGTTCCTCCAGTCAGCGACTAGACTGAAACCTAGGTCTAATTTCAAGCAGCCAAGCGCAGAAGACGCAAGCGCCACTTCCACTGAGCTACACAGGCGACTACCAAAAGTATTATACAGATACAAAATAAGTGGAAAAAGAAGAATCGGGAGACCAAGAAAGAGATGGCATGAGACCAGAACAGGCCACATGGCCTAAATTCCATGTTAGGAAGAAGAAGAAGAAGAAGAAGAAGAAGAAGAAGAAGAAGAAGAAGATAATAATTTTAAAAAATTAATTGATTTTATTTTTTTCAATTTTTTGCGCTTTGCAGGGCCCTGTGCTACATTACAGTTCGCACACCCATGAATACGGCCTTGATTCCCCTTGATTCCCCTTTAGATTCCCTTAACCGTTCGCAAACAGTTGGCAATATTATTTACTAGTAAATCACAGTCCTTTTTTTTTTTTAATCAAAATAATCCCATATGGTATGCAGAAACAAGTTCATTGTTTGCCTCTTGGGACAACTTCTAGAAGAGTTTCTTCATAATTCCCGACAAATTCTCAATGAAGCTTAAATCTGGTGAGTTTGCCCGCCAAGGAATCACATTGATTTCCTTCAGCCATCTAGTAGTGGTCTTGGAAGTGTCACAAGTTGAATCCTGCTGAAAAAGGAAATCACCATCACATAAATTTTCCAATGCTGGTAACATAAAGTGCTCAAGAATTTCTTGGCACACTTTGGAATTGACTCTTGACCCCACAACCGCCTTTGGTTACCCATCGCTCTCTAGCTGTCTTTTGCATGGAGGTCATAAGCGGCTTCGCCTTAGGCACACGTGATTTAAAACCCAATTTGTGAAGTCGTTTCAACGTCGTAGATTTAGACACATTCACGCCTAGTTCTTTCCCTCTCCTGTAAAAATACCTTACACTTTGGAAGGGGTTTTTCTTCATGATATTCTTCAATCTCCTCTCATCTCCTGATGTAAGAGTAATTGTTACCTTTCGACCGGTATTGCAGCAATTATTTTGAAAACTTCGGTTATTAGAATACTGTCTCAATATTCTACTTACGCTTGCTTGAGAACATTTCAACTTCTTACCTATAAACTGTTGACTTTGGCCTTCTTTGTGTAAGAACACCATATGAAACTTCTTTGCTTCCGATATGTCACTCGTTCGACCCATGTTTAGCAAATGATTAACTGAAATCTGCGCGCAAACGATTCCACGCACACGAGTCAATCCAGCAGCCGCAACTGAAATATACTGTATGCCATTTCTATACATTCCTCAAAACCAATCGGAAAAATTTTGAATGTTTATTAATATTTTGAACCATGTTAAAAATTATTCTAATTTTGTGAATATTTTCAAATAACAGATTTCTTATAATTTATATTACATTTGTATGTGTTTACATGGTTATATAATGTACAAAGTATATAGATTTAGATGTTGCTAATTCATATTTGGTAATCATTTGGTAATTCATATTTGTTGATAAATATTTTCTGTGCAATAAATTAGAATTGCAAATCATTCAACACATTTTCTTTGATTATTCTAATTTTTTGATTCGGATGTGTACTACAATGTGACACTTCTAAGGACTCATAGCAGGAGGGAACCATACTCTGTATCAGAGGACGCAGGACGCAGGACATATATGGCGCAGAGGGTGAAGCTTGACGCTTTTTATATTCCCTGTTGTCTGTTTCGGGAGCAGATTTGTGAGCTATTTTAGCTCTCCCCCTGAGTGGGCAGAAGTGGTTACACGTCGTTGAGTGTTAGGACGGCTTTTGGTCTTTTATGTTTCCAGTGGTCATTACCGTCATATTTTCCGGCTTGTTGTATTCGTTGGTTTGGATGAGTAGATGTCTTCATAAAGAATTTTTCTGCTAGGGAGCGTAGTAGTGGAGAGATGTAGGGGATATTTAAGTCCCGGTGGATCTGAGCGTTCCTGATGAACCATGGGGCGTCCAGAATTATTCGCAGGCACTTGTTCTGTAGTCTTTGTAGCTTGAGGATGTTTGTCTTGGAGGTATGGCTCCAGGCTGGGGAGGCATATATAATTGTGGGACTGATCACTGTCTTGTAGAGTAGAATTTTGTTTCCTGTGTTTAGTTTGCTCTGTCTGTTGATTAAGGGGTACAACTGCGCGATAACTTTTGAAGCACTCGAGAAGTATTCGGAGGTATTTAGTTTCAGTTTTCCAGGGAATTTTTGAGTTGAACAGGGTGATGTCTCCTTTGGGGGATGCTCGTCTTCTTGTTAAGAGTATCGATGTGCTTTTCTGGGTGTTTAATTGTTGTCGCAAGTCTGTAAACCATATTTCTAGATTCAGGATAGTATCTTGTAGTTTTTTTGGTTACGAGATGTGGTTGGCGGGACCTGGCTAGTATAGCAGTGTCATCTGCATAAAGGGCGATGGTGGATGTGAGAGGATTTTGAGGGATGTCTGCCATGTAGATGTTGAACAGGATCAGGGCTATCAGTGATCCTTCAGGAACTCCAGCCAGGGTTTTCCATTGGGTTGAGACTGTTTCATTTATTTTCACTTGCATCTTCCTGTTTAAGAGGTATAATTTAATCAGATGTATCATGTTTAGTGGAAGGTTTGCGATGATAAGTTTGTAGAGGAAGCCTTGGTGCCAGATCTTATCGAAGGCCTTTGAGATGTCTAGGAAGCGTGCTGATTCCAGTTGAGTCCTGTGGCGATGTATTCTATTAGTCTATGGATCTGTGGTTTTGACAGAAGCCAAATTAATCTTGTGGAATGATATTTAGTTGATTGACATGATCTTGGAGTCTGATGAGGATGATTTTATCTGCTATTTTTCCTAAGTTGGATAGCAGGCTGATGGGACGGTAGTTTTTAGGTAGGTGTGGGTCTTTACCTGGTTTGTGAATTGGGATGATGTCAGCTATTTTCCATGACTGAGGTAAGTGCTGCCATTTGAGGATGGAGTTTATGGTGTTTGCCAGATGTACTATGGCTTTGCGTGGTAGTGCCTTAATGACTTTGTTAGTGATGCCGTCGGGACCTGGGGCTTTTTTGTTCTTGAGGTGGTTGATGCCGATTATTTCGGTAAGTGAGGTAGGCATTATAGGGCTTGGATTGTCATCAGGACTATTTACGCTGGATCTTGTATACGTGGCTGATGTTTAGGTTCTCATATGCAGGACTGCATTGTTTCTCTAGTTGTTTAGGTTTCTATGGCTTCAACTTTGTCAGCATCTGTGTATGCTAGGTGCTGTTCTGCTTGGAGAGGGGAGAGGGATTGCACTTGTTCCTGAGGTTGTTTAGGAATTTCCATATGGAATGATCTGCTGTGGAGATGGAGGTGAGCTTGTTTTCTCATTATTGATTCCTGTAGTTCTGGAGAGCTTCCAGGACAGATTTGTTTAGTCTGTTGAGGGCTGTTTTGTCCTGGGTAGCACGTGTGTTGTATATTTTCCTTTGTCTGTTTTTTTCCCTTATTAAGTCCATGATTTCTTCCGGGAGTTTGTTTTGTTTGTGGGTAATCATGGATACTGTGGATGCTGTTATGGCTTTATTGATTTGATTGGTAAGGTTCTTTATTGCTGTGTCTATTTCTTCCATGGCTTTTATGTGGGGAACCAGACCAATGTGTTCTGGTAGCACTTTCCTAAGTTTCTCCCAGATAATGGAGGTTGGGGTGGGGGTGACTGGTCTTTGTTCCCTAAGTGAAGTTGGATTGGATTGTGATCTGATGATAATTCGTTCAGTGTTTGAAGACTGTACTAGTATTTGATGTTGTGTAGGATGGCGATGTCTAGGATGTTGGCTGTGCCAGTTGGGCTGTGGTAGGTTGGTTCGGTGGGTCCTGTTACAACGGCATTGCTTAATCCTGTGTAGCTGAAGAGGATACGGCCATTTTTATTTGGGGTTCTGCTGTTCCAGGAGGGATGTTTGGAGTTCAAGTCCCTAGCGACGATGATGGATTCATTTACGCCCAGGGCAGCATCCAAGTCAGAAAATAGCAGGGTCTTAGCAGGGGAGTTGTAGGCGGCATAGATTTCAAGTCTTCCAGTTGAGTTTGCGTGGACTTGAACACCGGTGAGTTCTAGGTTGGAGGTTGGGGTAGGGGTTATTCCATTGTGCCTGATGCAGTTTCTGATGAATATGGCTGTTCCACCACCTCAGTCCAATCTGTCATTTCTATACAGTGTATAGCCTCTCAGTTTTGGATTGTCTGCAGGTCTTAGATGAGTTTCACTGATTAGGATGATGTCGGGGGATTATATCTGTGAAAGAATTCTTGATGCTCCAGTGTCTTGATTTTAGGCCATTGGCGTCCCAAGCGACGATCTGTAGTGAGTCTGGGAGTAATCTAGTTTTGTTCATTAACAAGCATTGATAAGATGGTCTGAATTTTTCTTTTAGGATCTTTTTGTGGAGTTTGATGAAGGGTTTTGACTTACTGAAGTCTTGAAGCATATTTGCCAATGAGGCTGGGATGACTGTTTTCATGTTTGGTAAAGGTTGGTCCTGCTGGATATCTTTGGATGGGTGGGCTACTTCGGTGTATGTCCTGCTTCGATGGTGGCGGTCCAGACTGTTGGAGTTTTCCATTTGTGAGAGCTGGTGTTTTATTGTCTTTTGCTGGGTGTCAAGCTACGGGAGACGTCGACTCTGGTGCCTGTGGGCAGGGTTGAGAGATCTCTTTCCTTTTGTTGTCTGTTTTGTTCTTAGGGTAGTGACTGCAGTCTCTGTAATTTGCCGGGTGGGGTACCCCGCAGTTCGCGTATTTGGCTGTTGAGGTCCTTGGTGTTGAGCAGGTTGCTGTGAGGTGGTTTTGTCTACATTTGAGGCATTTCTAGTCTGCTCTGCAGAGTGTCTGTGCATGTCCGTATTTCTGACATCTGTGGCACTGGCCCGAGGCTCTATTTCTTAAAGGTTCAGTTGTGATTTTTAGACCGCAAATCGTTGTTATGTTGTATATATTCTTGTAGGTATTTTGTGTCTCTACGAGTACTAGGGGCATTGGACTCTTGTCGGCCCGCAACATTCTGCTGACTTTGACAGGTGGGAGATTGTGGAGGCTGAGGTATTCGGTTATTTCATTTGTGCAGATGTTTTTTGTTACCCCCTTAGTACAACTTTTCTTTACTCCCCTCAGTTTTCTCTGACTTCAGCGAAAAAGTATGATATTTAATGCCTAACTCGTCCATGGTTTTTGTGAGGTGTCTGTAGTCATCCACTGTGGCTGGCTGAATTTTGATTCCGTCGTCCACGCTTTTTGCCCATGAATACGCAATTTGTTGGTTTTGCATAATGGGCCTGAGGGCCGACTATCTTTCTTTTCCCCTAGTACAATTGGCGGGACATTTTCGTTGTTGGGGCAGGGGGGGGATCATTGTTGAGGGTGTCTTCTTCCATCCTCTCGTTTGCCCGAGTCTCCGCTGTTTTACGCTTTTTTTGAGCGTGGGTTTCTGCGTGATCTGTTGGTGTGGGAGCAGAGATTATCAGGTTCATCTTCTCTTCTTCCCCTAGTGTTGAGTCGTCCCCTTCTGTGGAGTCCTCTTTCGCAGAATATAAGTTAAGATATCCTGGGCACTCTACCTCAAATTTCTTCAACAGTTTTTGAGGAGGTCGAGCGCTGGTTTCCTATCCAGGGACTGGATAAAGTCATCGGGACTTCGGCTGTATACATACAAACATATATATATATATATATATATATATATATATATATATATATATATATATATATATATATATATATATATATATATATATATATATATATATATAGATATTTTTTTTTTTTTTTATTGTAAACATAACAATCTTATATACAGGATTAACCGGTTTTTGGTTCTCTGCAGTCAGACAGAGAGGTTACATGCTCATACTCTTGTTGAGGTATGTTACATCGAAGTCACTTATAAGGCTAATTTACATTTTTTTTTTTTTTAAATAAATTAAAGCCATTAAGAGTTATTTTAACATGATAACATAAGATCTTATTTTAACATAAGAATATAAATGTGGAAGAACATAGAAGTTACTATTGCACAATATTATCTATTAACATGAGAGTGCCAGCTGATTAACTTTCGCACTGTTAAGCACACCAATCCTTCTTTCTTCCCCCTTTCTTTTTTTTTGGGGGGGGGGTAAAGGTGTCACTTCTATGCTGGAAAGTGGACTATAATGCAGTCGCCCTGCTCAGCCAGGAGTTGATTCCGTGGATTCCATTCTTGGTGGAAAAGATCTAAGGTGTTGTTTTCCCTATGGTGGTGATGTTCGTGTAGGATCCGACATCTCACCTTTTGTTGGAAGGCTGCAGTGAGTTGGTCAGTTGCCTCTCTCTGTGAAGTTGCTGTGCTGTCTGGTCTTGTATGTCTGAGGTAGAAGTTGTATATTACCGCTTTTGCGGTGATGAAAAGGTAATTGCAGAATGAATGGTTATTTGACTCCACATGGACGAGATTGAAATATTCCTCTTCTGTATGAAGATTACCACAGGTAAGAGCTGCCGTTTCCCGAGTCAAACTGATTAATTTAGTGTTGACTGGGCATTCCAAGTAGATATGCCGGACCGTTCCTAATTGGTAGCAGAAGAGGCAGTTATCTGAGACGTTTGAGTTAAATTTTCGTAATATAGTAGGAGTGGGTAATATATTATGCCACATTCTCCACTGAATATCTGCGTCAGGTTTGAGATAGATAGATAGATAGATAGATAGATATTTTTTTTTTTTTTTTTATTTTATTTAACTTGTTAAAATAAACATTACACGATAGGCAACAATGACTATTTACATATTATAAGTATATATTTACAGAGAAAGGAAGATTTTCCTTTCGGGTGTACAATAGAGATATAAATGAATATTCAAAATTAACAGTTCAGTTTCATTCTGAGTTAACATTCAGATGGAGCACATTGTCGTCGTCAATCCAGAAGAGGGTACCAGTTGGATTCCACTCCTCTAGGAATTTCGCGACAGTTCTTGTTTCTTTGAAGTGCTCAAGTTCCAATAGAAGCCTGCTTTTTAGTTTCCGACGGAGGATGTGCATGAGGGTTTGTGCAGCTTCAGTGATCGATGGGTGCTGGTTACTTCTTGTCTGTTTTAGGTAAAAGCTGTAGATGACGGCCTTAGCGCAGATGAAGATGAAATTGCATGTTCTGTGTCTGTTTTCTTCTGTGTGGACTAAATTCCAGTAGTCTTCTTGGCTGTGTGTGTAGTTACAGGTGCTAGAGGCGGTATTCAGGGCATAGGTGATTATCAATTTGTTTGCAGGGCAGGTCAGATATGTGTGTTCCAGGGTGCCTGAAACGTCACAGAATGGACACAGATCCGTTTCTCTTAGCTTAAATTTGTAGAGCTTTGAAGGAGTTGGTAAGATGTTATGCCATAATCTCCACTGTATTTCGGAATCTGGTTTGGCACATTTTGATTTATATGGCAGATCCCACTGAAAACTGTGTGGTATATGCAGCCTTGTAGATGAGAGTGTTAAGGCTGAATATAAGAATGGTGAGGATGGGGACACTGACATGAGGAAGTGGTATATTTTCTTGTAGTTGGAGGGATGAATTGGAAGTGAGGCTTCAGATTGTACAAGATGAAATATTGGCCCCGAGCAGTTTCTAGAAGGAATACGGATTTCCTGAGGTGTAGCGATATCTGGATAGGCTTTTATAATGGAGGCTTGCAACTGTTGATATTGTTTTTCAGTTTTTGGGTTATTCATTGGTAGGCTTGTGAGTGCTTTCCACTTTAGGGTGTGGGTTAGGAGGTCTCCTATGACTCTTATTCCTGCCCAGTTCCATGTAGGGAAAAGAAAAGGCTGGCCAGTTGTGAGACTTGTGATGTTTTTGTTTGAAAATAGTGGTTCTGTAAGTACAGCTGACTCTGTTGATCCTGTGAGTGTGTGATGGAGTCCTGTGTTTTTCCATCGCTGTAGAGCATCTTTGTAAAAGGTAGGTAGTTTAGGAGGAGATGGTGCAGGACTGGCCATTCGGAGGATTGTGGAAAGTGTAAGTCCTCTGGTGGATGCTTTCGTGATGTAATCGAAGGTGGTTACATAAGTGTGATTGCATTAAAGTGTCTTTAGGAGGAGGATTATCCTGAAGGATCGAATCTTGTTTTCAAGGGAAATCAGGCCTTGACCTCCCTTGCTGAGTGGCTTGCAGAGTTGAGGGTGTGTTGTCCAGTTAGTTTTGTTCCAGAGGAAACGTTTGATTTCCTTTTGAATGTGGTGGAGAAATTCTTCAGGAGGTGTGAGTACTTTGAGGGTATGCCATAAGACACTAGCAGCCATCTGGTTAACTATTAGTACTCTTCCTCTAAGTGAAGACATGGAACGAACGCTGTTCCATTTACCTAGCACCTGTTTAAAACGATTGTGCAGCTGCGTCCAGTTCAGTGTGTTATATATTTTGGTGTTGCCAAGGTGCACACCTAAGTATCTTTGTCCTTCGCTTGACCAGGTACATTCGATCGGAGAATCATTTCTAGACTTCCATCTGCCTGACCACAAGCCTGTGGTTTTGGCAGAATTTAATTTGGCCCCTGAGGCTTGTGCATATAGTCTGTGTGCTTCCTCGGTTACTGTCATTTCTTCTTCATTTCGTACTATTACAGTGACGTCATCGGCATATGCTGATAAGGTAATTTTTTGATGTGGTTCTATTATTCTGGTTCGTTTGCAGATGATGGTGTCGTGTATTCTTTTTAAGAAGGGTTCTATGGCCAGTGTGTATAATTGACCAGAGAGGGGACATCCTTGCTTGATCCCTTGAGAGTATGACAAACTGCGGGTGAGCCTGTTGTTGATTTTTAAACAGAAGTGTGCATCTCTGTAAAGCAATTGCACTGTTTCAATGATGAGAGGACCATAGCCAAATGCCTTTAGAACTTCATAAAGGTATTCGTGCTCTACCCTGTCAAAAGCCTTCTCCTGATCAAGGCTGACGAGTGCTAGGTCTTCATGTTGGCTATTTGCGATGTGGATGAGGTCTCTTATTAAATGGAGGTTATCATGTATTGATCTTCCTGGGACAGAGTACGTTTGATGTTGGCCAATAACTTCAGGCAGTGTTGGCTTTATTCGGTTTGCTATAACTTTGGAAATTATTTTGCAATCGGTATTAATTAGGGAGAGTGGACGCCAGTTTTGGATATCCGTGTGGTCTCCCTTCTTTGGTATCAATCGTGCTACTGAGGTCGTGACGGATTGTGGGAGGCCATTGATGTAGGCTTCTTGCAGTGTTTCGAGGAGAAGTGGTCCGAGTTGATTCCAGAAGGCTTGGAAAAACTCTGACGTGAGACCATCAAGGCCAGGAGATTTGTTCTTTGGCAAGGATGTGCATGCGGTTTTCAGTTCATGTAGAGTGATTTTCTTTTCTAAGTGGTTCCGATCTGTTGCAGAGATTTTTTTTGTTTCTTTCAGTATTTCGTGAATGGCATGATGGGATGTTCCTGCAGTGCTGTATGCTTTCTTGTAGTATTGTAGGATTTCAGAGGTGATTTTTCTTGGATCTTCTGTGATGCTGTCATCTTGAAGTCTGATAGCAGAGATGGAGTTTGCTGCCTGGCATTTTTTTTCCAAAGAGAAAAAATATTTTGTGGGGGCGTCTGAAAGATTTATTTGTGTATGCCGCGATCTAAGTAGGGCACCTTTTGCCGATAATTCTGCCTGTCTTTGCATGGCTTGCAAGGCAGAATGATGTTCAGGGCTTTCTTCTGGGAGATACTTGAGCTGTTCTTCAAGTTGTCTGATTCTAATGTTCTTCTGTTGATTTTTCTGGTGACTGTAGATCTGCGTAAAGGATTTTATTCGTGATTTTAGGTGGGGCCACCATGTTTTCATTGGTTCTGTATCCACTTTCGAGTGAGTGAGGTTGGTTATTAAAGCCTGAGTGTTTATTATATAATCTGGATCTTTCAGGAGAGTATTGTTGAAGATCCAGTAGGCACTTCCTGATTTGGATGCTTCCAAGGATAATGAAAGTTGCAGCTTGACGAAACAATGATCTGAAATGTAGGAAGGGATGTGTGAGATGTTTCTGACTAGAGGCAAGGTATGTTTGGAAATGTAGTATCTGTCCAGTCGTGCTTGGTAGAGTGGCCTATTTGTCGCTGTGATTGCTGACCTCCATGTGTAGGATTTCTTATCAGGATGTTGATGCCGGAAGACGTCGATGAGTTCATTATCGTTTACCAATATTTGAAGTTTGTTTATTAATTGGCTATGATGTTCAGCACACTGAAGTCTGTCTTTTTCTTGGTCAAGAGTGCAATTAAAGTCTCCCGCTATTATAACATGTTCTTGGTCTATACTAGACAGATGGTTTTGAACGAAATCCAGGATTTGTGATGCCAGAGCATCCTGCTGTGGTATGTAGATGTTGAACACATGCAGGGTATTATGGTTGGGTGCTATTATGTGAGCATACAAGGCATATCCTGGTATATCAGCAATCACTTTTAGTTTGTAGGGAGATCTATGATGTACACCTAAGCTAACTCCTGCTCCATGATGTTGTTGGGTTGCAGAGTGCTGTAAGTCATAAGGCCACTCTGCCCATCTTCTGGATAAATTGGATGAGGAGTTGATGTTTGTTTCTTGCATTAGTATTAGGTCTATATGATATTTTTGTACCTGGTCAAAGACTATTCTGTTGCGTAGAGCAGAGGCACATCCTCTTGCATTGAGAGAGAAAAGGCTTATAGACATTATGATTTATGAAAGTTTGATTGTAAGTTTAATCTAATATTGGTCCTGGTACTGTGTTTGTAGACTATTAATTAGGTAGTAGATTCGCTTACTCCTGTTAACCTCTGCTCTGCTCTTTTTACATTTCAGTTTCGAGTGTAGGTCCTGAAGTTGAGATATTAGTTCTGGGATTCTTGTGGTGTATTTAAGGGCTATAGTTAGTTTGTGAGGAGAACCTCGCACTTTCTGTATGAAGGATGACAGCTGCTTCATGGTTAGGGTACCCTCAGTGTGAGGAAGTTCGCCCTCAGCTTCCTCTTCTTCTAGGTCGTCATGTGGAAATACAGTTTCCTCATCGTCTGGGAACTCTGTTTCTCCTTGGCTGGCTGCAGGTGAAGAAAGGCCATTTTGAGTAGTTTCTTCTATAGGGTGAGGTTTTGAATTAGTGGGAGGCTGAGTTAGTGATTCTGGTTGCTGGGTCTGGGGATTGCTTTTAATTAGTTCGTCCTTGTCATCTCCGTTGGGAGGATCCGTGTTTTCGTGTTGTGAGACTTCTTTTTCTGAGCCTTGGATCTCATTACTTGGCAGGCGTTCAAGAGCGACGTGAGCGTTGTCTTTTTCAGTTCGGGATTTTCTTTCCTCTGAAGTTTGTAATGAGGAGAGGATTTTTGGTTTACTTTTTCCTATGCTTTGATTTTCTTCATGTGCGATGTTATTCTGTTCAACTGGTTTACTATTCTGGGCTGGGATGTTTGTTGATGAACTGTTGGTAATATAGGGGCATTGTTTCCTAATGTGACCATCTTCATGACAGAAGAAGCACTGTGATGAGGAAGATAAGTAGAAAGTATAGGTTATTCCGTTTATGTCCGTGTTGATTAATTTTGGGAGGTCGTGCAGTGCTTCGTTGTTTGGAAAATGCATTAATGCCTGCCTTCGAAAGCTTTTGACATGGGCAAATTCGGGCTTCTTCGTGGCTGCTGACAATGTGCGTATTTTTCCTGTGACTGAACCGTATCTTGATAACATTGATCTGATGAGTTGATGAGGAATTTCAGGGGGAACATTTGATACTGTTACTTTTGTTGGGGCCAGTGCTATTGGGGCTGCTTCGAAGTGATAATCGCCAATATCGACTCCTTTTTGCAGTACCGTTTGTGCCCATGAGATGTGGCTAAAATATACCTGCACAGTTCCAGCTACGCGGGAAGCGTCAGTAATGTTTTTTGCGGGCACAATTTTGACGATCGCCGTCAGATAATCTTCTAATGGGATGTTTTCTTTGGTGGCGAAAATAACAATCCCATTTTCTCGGGAAATGACGTTCGTAACAGTGGTAGTTATTTTTGCGTTAATCGGTTTATTGCTGGCTGATGAGGCGTTCGTGTGTGAGATCAGTGTTTTGGGAGACAATAGGATATTTCCATTAGATACAACATTAGCATAAGATTTTGAATTGACTGACCTGTTTTCTGTGTACATAGCTCCGGTGACCTTTGCTCTTCCTTCCGGGTCCGAAGTCGTAGGGGGTCTTTGAATTGCTAAATCCTTGGTAGTACATGAATGTGCCGTTGCCATGGCGGTTAATCCTTCGCCGGCTATAGCCTCAGGTGAGGAGTGCAGGTGTCCGAGAAGGAATTATGGCGTCCAAATTGAAGATATATACGAACTCGTACAGCAGTAGAAGAGAACTGTCATAAATCACTTATCACTACACTTACGCGTACACGACTAGTATGAGTAGATAGCTCTCGGCTTGGAGAATATACCTATATAAAAAAATAAGTCCTTCCTTTCGGATAAACGTATAAAAGGTGGGGGAAGGCAGGAGCGGTATGAACGCACGTGCAACACCTTGGCCACCTAGCGGACAGATATTTTTTTTTTTTTTTTTTTTTTTTTATTGTAAACATAACAATCTTATATACAGGATTAACCGGTTTTTGGTTCTCTGCAGTCAGACAGAGAGGTTACATACTCTTGTTGAGGTATGTTACATCGAAGTCACTTATAAGGCTAATTACATTTTTTTTTTTTTTAAAATAAATTAAAGCCATTAAGAGTTATTTTAACATGATAACATAAGATCTTGTTTTAACATAAGAACATAAATGTGGAAGAACATAGAAGTTACTATTGCACAATATTATCTATTAACATGAGAGTGCCAGCTGATTAACTTTCGCACTGTTAAGCACAACAATCCTTCTTTCTTCCCCCTTTCTTTTTTTTGGGGGGGGGGTAAAGGTGTCACTTCTATGCTGGAAATTGGATTATAATGCAGTCGCCCTGCTCAGCCAGGAGTTGATTCCGTGGATTCCATTCTTGGTGGAAAAGATCTAAGGTGTTGTTTTGCCTATGGTAGTGAAGTTCGTGTAGGATCCGACAGATAGATAGATAGATAGATAGATATAATGGCGAACTCCTTCGGGTAATCCCTCTTGGATTTTCGTTGTTACAATCACATTTAAGTTCATCCAGTTCACTTCTGACTGTCGCAAAACTCTAATCACCATTCGATATCAATACTCATATCAGGAAATCTCTGCTGATCACTCTTCAAACTGACAATTTTTCGATTTAGAGAACGTCACTAATGATGATGATAATAATAATATTAATATTAATATTTACTGAGAACAGCAACACTATTCCATGCTGGATCTATACAATGTATAGATACATATAAGGCAAAGAGGGTAACCTGTATGATAAGGAAGACCAAAGCTAATTATGAGAGGAAACTAGCTGATGAGGCCAAAAGAAATCCTAAGGAGTTCTTTCGCTATGCGGCAAGTAAAAGGAGGAATAACTAATGGAAGGATGACTTTAAAAAGTGTTGCTGGTAGGAAAATTACAGAAGCAAATCAAATAGTTGAGTTACTTAGTGATCACTTTGCAAAAGTGTACCAACTTGGTTGCGACATTGCAGTGCTGAATGTTTAATCAACCGATGAGAGTCTATAGATAGACGAAACAGAACTGCTTAGTATATTACAGAACCTTAATGCTAACACTGCCGCACGGAACTCTGTTGCATCAATTGGAGCAAATGGGTATGTATCCGAAGCAGGTGAATTGGATTAGAGGGTGGCAGGTGGATAGATATTAAAGAGTGGTTTATGGAGGAGCTGATTCCATGAGAAGGCAGGTGACTAGTAGTGTAACTTAGGACTCAGTGCTCTAAGTCTAAGTTACACTACTATTCACCTGGTCCTCTATTGTTTAATTTGTACATTAATGATATTGGAAATACTTTGAAAGAAATATCCACTTGTTTGCTGATTATGCAAAATTAGGAAGGCGACAGTCAATTCAGATGATGTAGATATCTTGCAGGATGACGACTTATACAGGCTGAAGGTATGGGCTAAGGGAAATGGCTGACAGTTTAACATGGTTAAGTGTAAGGTGATGTACTTCGGAAGGATGTGATTACATGCTGTTTACTATATTAATGGAACTGAACTGCAAGAAGCTGACGAGGCAAGGGACTTGAGAGTTATTGTAGTCAGAGAACTTAACTTTAGAGATCATATTGCAGAGGTTACCAAAACATCACATCAAATTACATGGTTGTTGAAGAACACACTGACAAGCAGGGATAAGGAAGTGATTGTCCCACTTTATAAGGCATTAATAAGACCGCATTTGGACTATTGCGAACAGATCTGGTCAGAGAATGAATGTCTGTGGGGTCCAAAAACTAGCTGACAGATATAGGAGAGGAGATAACATAGAGGCATATAAAATATTAAAGAGGTTTTATAGGATTGATACTGATGACTTTTTTAAGACCAGTACAAGCAGGGAGAGAACGAGGAACCATTCCTAGAGATTGTGTAAGAGTGTGGTTAACAATGGTGTTAGGACTAGATTTTTTTCTTGGAGGGTTGTGCATAGGTGGAATACGTTTTCAGAGGTGGTTGTGAATGCTTGTCTGTAAATGAATTTAAGGAGAAGTATGACAGGTATATGTGAATAATAGTTATTATGTCAATGTAGGATCTTCCGCGATGAATCTTTTGACTCCATGGAGACACCGTTATTTTTAATTTTATGTATTTATTTTTTTTTATTGTTCTTTCAAATATTTACATATGTACAATGATCATCTGTTAAGTACATTATTTTACAAGGTTCAGCACTTTGTGCTACATATAATGAGATTTAAATAGTAATTATGATAACAGTTTTTTTTATATATAACAATTATAATAATAATTTACAATTCTATTGTTCTTCAGAGTTACATAAGGTGTATAATATTACATGTTGTAGTTTACTATTTTTTTTCTAGTTTGAAAAGATGTGATTATACAACAGTATTTACACATATGCAATCTAAATATTATATTTCCTTATTCTCACAAACATAAGGTGTAAACTCATGATTTACATTTAAACGAATTTTTTTTACATTGCATACATTTGTTACAGTTGTTATATACATTACATACATTTCTTTACATATGATACATTAATTACATTTCTTTACATATGATACATTAATTACATTTGTTTACATGCGATATTTACATTACGTACATTGGGTTACATATAATACATACATTACATACATTGGTTTTCATGTGATACGTACATTACATGCATTTGGTTACATATGATACATCTTGGATGAGAACTAATTTCTTTGCTTTCATCCTCGAAGCTTATATGTAAGCTTATCTGAGGATGACACCAGTTGGTTATTATGTATTTTTTTTTTTTTTTTTTAGCTGTGTTGGGAAGCTACGAAAGCTATGATTGAGAAATTCGCGCGTGCGCACTGACACGCACACGCACGCACGCACACACACACACACACACACACACACACACACACACACACACACACACACACACACACACACACACACACACACACACACACACACACACACACACACACACACACACACACACACACACACACACACACACACACACACACACACACACACACACACACACACACACACACACACACACACACACACACACACACACACACACACACACACACACACACACACAAATACCTTGGAGTGTACTGATGCGTCGCTGAACTGGAAGCCTGAACGAATATATTGTGTTTCATTAAGTTTGTATGGTATTTTGGGTGCGTGTTTCTTGTTCGTAGTATGTCCTTAGAGCTCTTTTCAGGCTATTGTAGTTTGTAAGGTTTCTGTATTCAAAAGGTAATTTGTTTATCATGTCTGGGATGTAGAAGTTTCGCGTGGCCTTTCCGTAGTGATTATTGTATTTATATGTGATATAATTAGTAGTCTGCGGTCTTGTTATACGGTATGTATTTCTAACTGTCCTGTAGTTGGCATCGAAATAATGATTTAGCAAGGCTGCATAGTGACAGAAATGTTTTGCTGTCAGTATTTTGTGTTCTGACATTGCAATGTTTATAAGGTCGTGATTTTCTCTTTGTTCCCAAAAGATCAGTTTTGTCATTTTGTACTGTAGCGACATTAATCTATTTAATTTGTAGGGTGCACAGAAAGCATACGTTGTTATAGCGTATCTTAGTATATTTTGGCATAGTGCTTTGTATATTAGTGTTTTTAGGCGTATGGGAACTATGTCTTTTAACCTGTAGAGTTTGCCACTTATTGTTCGGAGTTTGTTGTGTAGATGGTTTATGTGGCTATTCCAGTTCATATCTGCATCGAGGTAAATTCAAAGGTATCGTATTGTTTCAACCTGAGTGATTGTAGTGGTTTTGCTGTTCTGTGTGTTTTTTATGTTGGAAAGTGGATGTTGGATGGTTATATATTTGTTATCAACTGGTCGAGTCAGTGGATTTCTGAATATCATTAATTTTGTCTTTTCTGAGTTTAGGTGTATGGAGTTTTTCGTGAGCGAGGCTATGATCAGATTTATATCATGTTGCATATTTGTTTGGGCTATGCTTGCGTTATTATGGATGGATATTATTGCTGTATCGTCTGCGTATTGGAATATCTTACCTTTGAGTGGTAACTGATTAATATCGTGCGTGTAAATGTTGAATAGAGTTGGGAATAATAATAATAATAATAATAATAATAATAATAATAATAATAATAATAATAATAATAATGCTTAAGCGTTTGTACTATTTAAAGAGAGAAATCCAGTTATTTTTGGAAATGAAATATAACCCGTTTCCAGAATTTAATGACAATGACTGGATGTGCGACTTTGCAGTTTGGATTGACATTACTCAACATTTTAACGACTTAAATGTAAATCTTCAAGTACAGAACAAACTTATTAATGAAATGTTCGATAAAATAAAAGCATTTGAAAAGAAACTAAAAATTTCGAATCGGCAACTGGAATCTGATAATATGGCTCATTTTCAAATTTTGAGAAAAGAAAATCTACCTGAAACGAAAAAAATATTATTATTATTATTATTATTATTATTATTATTATTATTATTATCTGAGATCTCCACGGAGTCAAGGACTCATCGAGGGAGGCTGTAAATTACCCAACCCAGCTATCATACCTTCCCTTAAATTCATTTACACTAAATGCACTCACTACCCCTAAGGGCAAATTATTCCACTCACTCACTGCTCTCTGATAGAAAAACCTAGCTCTTACCCCTTTCTTCACTGAGAACAACCTTAATTTCCATGAATGACCCGTGTTCTCTCCCCGCTTTCCATATAACGAAAAGTTTCATCATTTGAAATGCTATAACACTCATTCAAAAGTTTATAGACTTCATCATATCACCCCCTCTTTCTCGTGTTAACCAGAGTCTGTAATCAGCATACTTGCAATCTGTCCTCATAATGTAAATCCCATAATCCGGATATAATCTTTGTAACTCTTCTTTGCAGCCTTTCCACAGCTTCTTTATCCCCTTGGAACCCGGGAGACCAAATCTGAGCACAGTAATCCAAGCGTGGTCTTATCAAAGCCTTATAAAGAGGCAAAATTACTTCCTTATCCTTACATGTCAAGGTTCGCTTCAGCATAGAAATTATCCTCTGAGTTGTATTTGCAACTTTTGCTATGTGACCTTTGAACTTTTTAAATTCTTATCCACCAATATACCAAGATCCCTTGCCTCTTCAGTTTCTTGTAGCATAACCCCGCTAATATAATACGCCGCTGGGTCTCTAATCACGGCAAAGTGCATAACTTTACACTTACTAACATTAAACTGATAGCCATTTTCATTTGCCCAGATTTTCATTCTATTCAAATCATTTTGTAATTGCTGAATATTCAGTAGCATTCCTGATTGCCTTGCCTATTTTCGCATCGTCAGCAAACAATTGCAAATCTGATGATAGACCCTGCTTGAAGTCATTAATGTATAGATTGAACACTAATGGCCCAAGGAATGAACCCTGAGGTACACCACTGCTTACCTTAAATCTGGCAGATTCACACCCACTGTATACCACTTTTTGATATCTGTCTGTCTGTCAACCATCTTCTGATTCAAGTCAATAGATTATGTTCCAATCCGTATTCTCCAGTTTATGCAACAGCCTAACGTGTGGTATCCTATTAAATGCCTTAGAAAAATCCAACATTATCATAGTGTATCCATTTCCTTTATCCAACTCGGCCTTAACATTGTTATAAAATATGAGCAAATTGCTAAAACATGACCTTCCTTTAGTAAACCCATCTGTTCCTTGCAGAGTATAGAATGATTGTCTACCCATTTCTGAATGAGAGTTCTTACTAACTTCTCTAAAATCTTCACTACCACACCAGAAATACTAATAGGTCGGTAGTTAGACACATCAATTTTTGAACTAGCCTTGTGCAATGGAACTATATTACATTCCTTCCATTCCTGTGGTATCATTCCTGAGCTGAGACTAAAGTTATATAAATGTGTGAAAGGCCTAGCCAATTTAGCTTAACATTCCTTTAACAAATGGGCAGATATTCCATCTGTCCCTATTGACAAATTCTTATCCAGGTTATGCTAAAGCTCTTCAACCTCATTTTCATGAACCTCTAACTCTTCATCCAACGTAGCAGTAGCACTGTGCACCATAAAACATAAACCTGGTTGATATATATTAACAAAGCGAGCACTCATTAACTGAACAATCTACTTAGCTTCCGACTCGTGTACCATCTGCATTCAATAAAGTCATTCTTCCACATTCATTCTTTCTTTTGCTTCCGGCATAACGATAAAATTCTTTTGGATTGCCTTTAGCTTGCATGGCCAATTTCTTTTCATACTCCGTTTTAGCTTTTCTCACAATACTCGTTTCTTTTCTTGCCTGAGCTTTATATATTTCATAACTCCTCTCACTCTTATTCTCACGATACTCTTTTCACATCATCTTCTATTTGTGGATTTCTAGCTTAATAAGGCTGCACATCCATTTCATACCCAACCTATTTATTCTTCGCACACTAGGGATACATTCAGATAGCGCCTCATTCAAGCACTTTTTCAAAGATTCTCATGCATTGCTGACATGTTTTCCATTCAGTAACTGATACCATGGGACCAAAGATAGTATTCTTCTAAGTTGATCATAATTTCCAGCTTTGTAGTTCAGCATGTAGCCTGTTTTAATCGGAGCTTCAATACAAGTACATACTTCTCAAGAAAGAACAGCATGATCACTGTCACCAATGGTGGTAAAATAGCCATATTCTTGAGAGAGATCCCTTCTGACGCTATGAGCAAATCCAACACTCTTTGACCTCGAGTTCCTTCTTTCACATGCTGCTTGAGAAAGTTATCCCGCAACAATTCAATAAATTCTTGTTCTTTCTGATCATGAGATTTCTCTTCTACTCAATCAATGTTTGGAAAATTAAAGTCACCCATAATGATTATTCGCTTGGTACTTATAAGGCTAAATTGGCGATGCATTTCTTCGTCCCCTACAACTGAGCTGCCAGGTCTGTAGCAACACCCCACCATATATTTCATTCTGTTAACCACTTCGCACCAAATAGACTCAAACTCATTGCTACATGGGACATTATTACCATCATTGTTTTCTTGTATTTCTACCCTAACTGGACTTAAGTCATCTGATATCATTATTAGCACTCCTCCTCTTCTCCTATCTCTTCTGTCATTCCTAAAAATAGTATATCCGTTACACTCGATCCCACTTACCATATCTGATTCTGATAGCCAGGTTTCACACATGCCAACAATCTTAGGCCACATCGTATTCAATAAAGCAACAAACTCAACCCCTTCGTTTCTAATGCTCCTGGCATTTGTGTATAGACATAATAAATTACGAATATGCAGAGGAAATACAGAGACTACAAGAAGAATTCAGTTCGCGGTTCATTAACTTGCGCCAAAATGAAACTAATTTTGATATTTTCTCATCATCCTTTAATATAGATGTTGAAAGGGTCCCCGAAGAATTTCAGATGGAAATAATTGATTTGCAAAGCAACACTGAACTAAGAAATAAGTTTCAAAATGTTAGTCTTATTGACTTTTATAAGAGTTACTTTCCATCTGATAAATTTCCATTGCTGGCTACCCATTCCAGGCAAATAATGAGGTTATTTGGTAGTACTCATCTGTGTGAACAACTCTCTTCGAAAATGAAATTTGTAAAAAATGATCGTCGAAATCACCTTGATGACGAACGACTGAAAAATTGTATTAGAGGCGCAATTTCAAACATACCTCCCAATATTGAAAAGCTTTGATGAAAAAGAGAGCCAAATATCTCATTAATTAAATTTCAGCAGCTATTTAATTTCCTTTGATTAAAAAAAAGTATGTACGTATACCTGTGTACGTATATATTGAAAGTATTACTAATAAAAAGTAAATCAAATTAAAAAAAAAAAAAAAAACTTTTCATGTAAATCTATGTCGAAAATAACACATTCCATCCCATAAATTATTCAAGTATTTAATATTGTGTTCGTTGTAGCCCGTATGGAATATTAGGTTTTCAACTGTGGTCCACTGAAGAACAAAGGTTGCTTATCACTGTTCTAAAGAGACCGGACATTCATATAATCTATAGCATTCAAAGTATTAATTTCTAATTAATTTTGAGGTGTCGCGTAATAATAATAATAATTTTATTATGTTTCAGATAAATTACATGCATATGATGTAAAATTTCATCAATAATACTACATTTTCTTTCATGTGACTGAAGAACAGATTCTAATTAATATTATAATATGCATAACGTACAATTAATATATGAGCTTTCAAGAGAGTTTTTTTTAAATAATATTTTTTAAAATTAATATATATTTCACAGAGCTATTATTATCATACAGTCTATTTACAGTTATATGGTTAACATATTGCAACCTGTTCGAATGGTTCAGTGTTCAGTGTTAGTGAAATAATAGCAATGTTAATAACAACTATGATAATGGTGATTATGAGGATTAGCTGATTAAGCCGTGCTGAGGTGGGCAAACCTTTGATCAGAAAGACCTGGGTTCGATTCTCGTCCAAGATGTGAGGAACCTTTATCTGATCTCTTTCGATAAAGGTGAGTTAGACGGTCTCATACGGAGGTAGGCGATTTTTTAAACAGAAAATTTGGATTTTTCTTCCCCCCAGAACAGGCAAACTGACCCCGTGAACACACGCATCTACAGACATAGAATACACCGAGAGGCATAAGCCTAATAGGGGAAAAGGAGGAGGGTGAGGAGACAGGCTAATCTCATCTGCTTCGAAGCTAGGGTTAGCTTTTATGAAGCTAGTGGGATTAGCATACACTCTTTATGTTAATAATTTTTTAATCATAATAATAATAATTTATTACATATGATACATACATTACATAGTTTTGATTAAGAATGATACAACATTACATACGAAGTGTGTTAGTAGAGGATTTGACAAAATCGTACCAACCTGGTGCGACCATCAAGTATGTAACTGAGTCTATTAGAGAGCAAAAGGAAAGGGTGAAAGAAATGATTGTTGTGGCAGGTACGAATGATTTGAAAGGAGATAAAATGGAAATGATAGAGGACCTGAATGAATTGTTTAGGTAGCAAAAGAAAAGAGTGAGAGAATTAGGATGATTAGTCTTTTTCCGCGGTATGACAGTGAAGTGTTTAAAAGGAGGGCCATAATTGCAAATGACTTTACGCGTGGGTTATGTATGACGGTGTGGAATTTGTGGACATGTGGAGTGAGTTCGAGGGGCGAAAGGATCTTTATAAGATGGATGGCTTCCATTTGAATGGATTCGGTGTAAGGAGACTTGAAAAGGTGTTGTTGAATGAAGTGGATGTGCAGAATCAGGGAAACTAGATTCATTAAGGGGGGGGGTAGATATGCAGATCTTAGGGAGGCAGTTGAGCGTATGAATGAGTATAATATGCTCGAGCGAATAAGGACAACAAATCAGAATGGGATAGTTAGTATAAGGCATCAAGGTAGGGATGGGGCTAATGGGGGTCTGAAATTCATGTACACTAATGCTAGGAGTATTAGGAACAAGAAGGAAGAATTTTTAGCCATGATTAGCACTTCCAGACCACAGGTTATTGGCAGTAGTGAATCATGGCTGACTGTAGATGACGTAGCTAGTGGGGGTTGAATGTGATGGGTATAGTGTGTTCAGGAATGACAGGGAGAATAAAATGGGGGGAGGAGTATTGTTGATGATAGCTGATGAGCTACAGCCAAGGATAATAGAAGTTGAATTGCAGGATAGAGAAAAGAGTACATTTGTGGCCATTTGGTGTGAGATTGTGGCTAGCAGAACAAAATATACAATTGGGTGCTACTATAGACCAGGTGATGGAAAAGATGGTGGAGATAGTATACACAAGCAAATAGAAGAAATGAGTGGAAGGAGGGTAATTATTATGGAAGATTTCAACTATGGTTGCATTGATTGCAGTGAGGAGAGGACACACGGGAGGAAGGAATTGGATTTTATGCGGTTATTAAGGGATAACTATCTGCGACAGCATGTAATGGAAAATACTAGGGGTTAGAGAGTGCTTGACCTAGTAATTGCATATGAGGATTTGGCTGTAACAAATATGACCACGTTGCCACAAATTGTGAGAGTCATCATTGGGTCTTGACTTGGGAGGTGTCTAAAGTTGTGGAATTTACAATTAAGACAGGGTACATGTGGAATTATCGGGCTGGTAAGTATGACAAGCTTAGGAGTTTGATCGGTTCAGTGCCATGGCATGTACAACTGCAAGGACTATTAAGGACTATTAACACCACTATTAAAGTTTGAGCTGCAAAAAAAGAAACAACTATGGGGGAAATTTAAGGAGAAAGGTGACCGGCAGGCACATGAACGGTATAAAGCGCAGGCCAGAAGGGTAACGAGTGTGGTAAGAAAAGCAAAAAAGCAAACGGAAGAACATTGGCCATGCAGGCCAAAGAGAATCCTAAACAGTTTTTTCGATATGTTGCAAGTAAAAGAAAAAATGTATATGGCAGCATGATTTTAAAGAATGCGGATGGTAGGGGGGTATCTGAATCAGTTGATATAGTTGAGTTACTGAGTGAGCACTTTGCAAGAATATATCATCCAGGTGGTGACATTGCAGAAATGAATGAACCAATAGATTATACGGAAATTGTGGTGAATGAAGTGGAGGTGAGTAGTCTATTGCATAACCTCAATGTCAATACATCTGTGGGAAGCGACGGTATACCAGCTCGTGTCGTACGTGAAGCGGCTACAAAATTGTCAGTACCCTTGACCATTTTGTTTAATTTGAGTCTCGGGTCTGGGTTAGTCCCGAGGGGGTAGAAAGAGGGGAAAATAGTCCCACTGCATAAAGGAGGTTCCAAGACTGCTATTGTAAATTACCGACCGATTAGCATATCAGGAATCGTTGTCAAGGTCTTGGAAAAATTAGTCAAGAAAAGAATACAGGATTGGATAGATGTAAATGGGATGTTGTATGGGGGACAACATGGTTTTGTGAAGGGTGGATCATGCTTCAGTAACTTGCTCACGTTTTATAACACAGTGACGGCTGAACTGGATATGAATTCTACTGGACCTTGCAAAGGCCTTTGACATGGAACTCTAATCAGTAAACTGAAGCAGATGGCGATGGATATAGGGTTGGTGAGATGGATAGGAGGGTGGTTGATGGAGAGATACCAGAGAGTGGTTTATTCAGGAGTTGAGTCCAAAAGACGTCTTGTGACTAGTGATGTGCCGCAGGGCTCTGTTCTTGGACCACTGCTTTTCAATTTGTTCATCAATGATATAGGAAAGTATCTGAGAGGATGTGTCCACTTGTTTTCTGATGATGCAAAGTTGGGTAGAGCAATTGTGAGTGCACAGGATGTCAAAATTTTGCAGGATGATTTGAATAGTTTGTAGGACTGGGTTAGGGAAAATGGATGTCAATTTAATGTGGCAAAGTGTAAGGTTATGCATTTTAGGGTGAGAAGAATAGCAGCAGTATATCACATTGGTGGAACCGTACTCCAGGAGATTGATGATGCCAGGGATTTGGGAGTATTCGTGGATAGGGAATTGAAGTTTGGGGGGCACATTGCAAAAGTGGCTAAATCAGCTCATCAAATCACTTGGCTTCTGAAAAATACTTTAACGAGCAGAGATAAGCAAGTTATTGTTCCTCTTTATCGAGCCTTGATAAGACCTCATCTTTACTAATATGCCCAGATCTTGGTCCCTGGGTTTCTTCTTGATGGGGAGGAGGTAGAGAGGATTCAGAGGCGAGTGATCAAGATGATAGCTGGTTTATGGAATGAATCTTATGAGAAAAGTTGAAAGTCTGTGGGTTACAGAAATTGGTTGAGAGGCGGAAAAGGGGTGATATGATTGAGACATTCAAATTACTGAAGGGTTTCTATAAGATTAATCCAGAAGATATTTTTGAGAATAGGACTGGTGGTGGGAGGACTAGGGGCCATACATGGAAGCTGGGCAAGAATGTGGTTGGCAGGGGTGTTAGAGCTAGGTTTTTTTATTTGGAGAGTGGCAAATGAGTGGAATAAGCTTTATTCACAATATTGAATAAAATATAAACTTGAATCTTTCACTCTGTTATTCACAGTTAAATCCAATTCTTGGAGATAACATCAAATACTCCACAACACAAATTAAACATAGCATTCAGCTGAAAGTTCTGTACTTTTAGACCTAAATGTATCTGAACTTCCATTGCAGGATTTATTTTTATCACTGTCTTGTTTATTTTCTTTTTATTTTATTTATCTATTTTTTTATTGTTTTAACTCATGTTCGTTCTATCTTATCTCTCAAATTTCTTAGAAGACTATAAAAGTTCTCACTTGAGTAATATTATTATTTTTATTATTTCGTGACACCTCCAAGGAGTCCAAAGACTCATCGAGGGAGATTACCTGCTCTACAACTCTCCGTCTCCACCATGTAATCCACCAACTACTCCGAACCGCCACTACCATCATCATCTACACCACTATTATTTTTTGTCTGTAAATTGCATGTATTCTGAAAGCCGATTTGTCTGTATGAGGGTTAAAAAACCTGAGCTTCCAGGAGAAGAAACAAAAACAAACAAACAAAAACCAAAAAACCTGCTATCTCCGTATGAGATCGGCTCACTCGCTTTCAACTAAAAAAAAAAGCCTCCGTAGCGCAATTGGAAGAAAGACGCTATGTTGCGCCCATCGATTAGAAAAGGTCTAACTTCTATTCCCGTCATGACGGGAAGAATCTTTATATGGACATTTTCAATTGAAGGTGAGTTAGCCGATATCATACGGAGGCAGCAGTATTTTCCCCCCAGGAAAATCGGTTTTTTCATCCCGCATACAGACAAATCGGCCCTTCAAACACATGCAATTTACAGACAAAAAATACTAGTTGTGGTGGTGGTTGGCGGAGATGGCGCTGATGTGGTTGATTGCTAGTAGAAGTTCGTTGTAGTGGTGAGGACGGAGAGTTGTGGAGTGGGTGCCCTTCCACGATGAGTCTTCGGACTCCTTGGAGGTGTTACAAACAGTAATAATAGTAATAATAACTTTAATTAAATGTGGAGGTTTAAAAAGTAATATAGATACAGTCATATTAATTAAAGGATGGTGGTGGAAGAAAGTTGAATTACTTTAATGCCTGCGGCGATAAATTAGAAAGCTATGTTGTTTTTATCCAGTGAAAAATAGTTTATTTCTTGTATGTGTTTAAAGTGGTTGATTATATTTATCATATTTATGTGTTCTTTATATAATTCAGAGAACATGCAGTTTTCTTTTTCTTTCTTCTTTTTTGTGTAAAACACATTTTCCCCATTCCATCTTATAATTCATCAAATAATAATAAAAAAAAAACGTCGTTACTCTAAACAACGTTAACTGAGAATATGTAATAAAATTAACTCAAAGAGCTGTATAGTTAATTAGTTATGCTTGAATGCTGTAAGAATTCGATTAATTTCACTTGAAGCAAGTGATTGGTTTCGTTCTGAAAACTTGTACACAGATTGATTGACCCACTAATGTTCTGCCAGAAATTGTGTCAGGTTTGAATTCCGCCGAAGGCATGGATGTTTGTGATTGTCTGTGGAGATGCTAGTGGTGGTGGGCGGTAGATGGTGCTGGTGTAGTTAGTGAACTGAGTACTCAGGTGGAGACAGAGAGTTTTCGAGTAGGTGCCTTCCCTTGATGACTCTTTGGACTCCCTGGAGGTATCACGCAATAATAATAATAATAATAATAATAATAATAATAATAATAATAATAATAATAATAATAATAATTTTTTAACATTTAACATTTTATTATTTCGCAGGTAAATTACATATATATGTACAATAATTTATATATAAGTTTTTAACTTGGAAATAATGTATATATTAGGGTAACCAAGTAATTTTATAAGCGTGGTTATTTTACTCCTAATCCGAAGTAAGCAAACAGTTAAGTTTGCGCCTGAACGTAGTTCAAGTCTAAAGGTGGTACAACATCAGGGCAACTCACTGTAAAGGTGGGTAAAGCTCTGATCACTATTCTTAGTATTTCCCATAATGTAAAGCACATCTCATTAAAAGATGTATTGCAGTATACATCTTTTAGTGAGATGTGCTTTACATTATGGGAAATACTAAGAATAGTGATCAGAGCTTTACCCACCTTTACAATGAGTTGCCCTGGTGTTGTACCACCTTTAGACTTGAATTACGTTCAGGCTCAAACTTAACTGTTTGCTTACTTGGGATTAGGAGTAAAATAACCAAGCTTATAAAATTATTTAGTAACCCTAATATATATATATTTATATATAAAATTACTTGGTAACCCTAATATATATACTAGGGGGGGTTCCACCTCCTGACGCCTACGGCTCCCCCCCCCCGAGTTCTGGACTGGTAGGCCGGTTCTCCTTGAATTCTGATAACTCGAATTTTCAAGACTCGAAAGGGGGGTCCTCCCCCCCCCTCCCCCCGAGTTCCGGACTGGTAGGCCGGTTCTCCTTGAATTCGATTTTTCGAATATTGAAGACTCGACACTCAGGGTAGCCCCTGAGCTTCAAAACGTTTCAAATAACTTGACAAAAAACGTGACACAAAAACGTTACAAAAAAAGGCTTATCATTTTATATTATAGAGTATATATATATATATATATATATATATATATGACAGAATGATCATTGACTCGGTTAACATACATAGTTTTAGGAAAAAAATTGAATGACTAGAACCGAGATTTAATTAAAAAGGTTTTAATATAAACACACTACTAGTTTCGGCCTGTAACAGCCTTCTTCAGGTGACATTATAAAAGAAAACACACTAAACATTGAGGGTTAAAAGACTATGAACAACATAGACAGTCTTTATACATAATTAACATTAAAACGTTGTAGTTGTATTTGAAGCTGTTCTTTCATTTGTTGCATTGTTGGGAGAGTGCGTGCTTGCTGCATCACGTGAACGCCAGTACATGATTACAGCTGAATGACTATCCGGGAGGTTGTAGCTTAAGTTGTTATTTAGATGAACAGGATTGAAGATGATTTCTCTCGATTCCACAATTTTTCTCTCTATTTCGTCACTGCAACGGAAGATGTTTGTAGATTTTTCCCAGCAGACTTTGTGACTTTGGTTATCATCATTAGGATTAGCCGAGAAGAGGATATGACTTGATAATGCACTTGCTCACTGTCTCTTGTAAGTAATGTCGCTCATGTGTTCTTCCATACGCATTTCGACAGATTTGTCTGTCTGCCCGAAATAAGGAATATCGCAGTCACATAATATTTTATATACGCCAGAGTATTTGAGTTGATGATGACAAGGTTTTGGGTGTGGAGTGAACAAAACTAAAAATATCGATATATAGAAAACCCACACATACCAACAGGTATCTGCACAGTCAATCCCATCATTTCCCTCCTCATAAGCTTGGAATAATTTCCACCTTGGGACATAGAGCTCGTTCTCTTCTTGATGATCCAAATGAACTGCTTACAGAAATAAACCATCTGAAAACTTCTTTCGAAGTTAATGGATATTCCAAGAAAATCATTAACAAATTCCTTCTTAATCCTCCCAGACATCACTCAGAAGAAACAAATACATTCAAAAGCAATATATCTATTCCTTACATAAGTACTGTTTCACATAAATTAGCAAAAGTTCTAAAAAAATACAATATCAGAACCTTGTTCACTCCACTTCCAAAGATCCGTTCCTTAATTAGCCACCCAAAACCTTGTCATCATCAACTCAAATACCCTGGCGTATATAAAATATTATGTGACTGCGATATTCCTTATTTCGGGCAGACAGACAAATCTGTCGAAATGCGTATGGAAGAACAAATGAGAGACATTACTTACAAGAGACAGCGAGCAAGTGCATTATCAAGTCATATCCTCTTCTCGGCTAATCCTAATGATGATAACCAAAGTCACAAAGTCTGCTGGGAAAAATCTACAAACATCTTCCGTTGCAGTGACGAAATAGAGAGAAAAATTGTGGAATTGAGAGAAATCATCTTCAATCCTGTTCATCTAAATAACAACTTAAGCTACAACCTCCCGGATAGTCATTCAGCTGTAATCATGTACTGGCGTTCACGTGATGCAGCAAGCACGCACTCTCCCAACAATGCAACAAATGAAAGAACAGCTTCAAATACAACTACAACGTTTTAATGTTAATTATGTATAAAGACTGTCTATGTTGTTCATAGTCTTTTAACCCTCAATGTTTAGTGTGTTTTCTTTTATAATGTCACCTGAAGAAGGCTGTTACATTCCGAAACTAGTAGTGTGTTTATATTAAAACCTTTTTAATTAAATCTCGGTTCTAGTCATTCAATTTTTTTCCTAAAACTATATATATATATATATATAAATTATTTTAAATGACTGATACCGAGAGATAAAGAGATGACATGGTTTATTTAAAAAGATACTACTAGTTTACTAGTTTCGTTGAATGGATCAACTTCTTCAGGTATAACAATCAAAGAAATATACAAAAAATAAACAGACTTAAAAATTGCATTAACAGTACTAGTCCAAAAAACTGTAGTACATTTTGAAATCAGTAATGCGAGCTTGAGTTCCAAATAAAAGTTGACTACGTGCTGTCACGAGTGCGCCAGTATTGAACAGAGGCAATGTGTGCATCAGAGAGATTGAAACTTAGGGAGTTATTGATATGGGAAGAATCTAACGCAATTTCTCTGGACTCGACAATCTTTCTTTCAAGTTCATCATAGCACACATGGATATTAGAAGTTTGTATCCAGTCCACAATGTGTTGACGGCCTTCATCTGAGTTAACGGAGAAAAGAACGTGGCTAGAGAGAGCGGTGGCTCTAGTCCTTGTAGGATATATCTCTACGGTGTTCTTCCAGACGAAGAAGGATGGATTTAGCAGTTTGGCCGTAGTATGGCTTTCCACAAGAATCTACAAGATCAATCACATATTGTAGACACCTGGAAACTGAGTTGGAAGATGTTTCTCTTTAGGTTTACTAAGTATGGAGCGAAGTTTTGGAAGCATAGTGAAGCAAGTTCTGAAGTTAAATTTCTTGAGAATTTTAGCTAGTTTTGGTGAAAGAAAGCTGATGTAAGGCAAAGAAATAAAGGCTCTGAGGAAGAGGGATCTTCCGAAGCAGTTGAGTGACGGAGAGAAAGAAATCTTTTAATCTTATTAGGAGAGAAACCATTATGGATACAAGTCTTTTTAAGAAAAAGGAGTTCATTTTCAATTTTTGTTTCTTCTGTTGGTAAAGATTTGGCCCGGTGTGCTAAGGTAGAAATAATACCAAATTTTTGCGGAGGGTAGTGATGGGAAGAAGCATGAAGGTATCTGTCAGTATGAGTAGGTTTTCTAAAAATTGAGATTTTAATACTTTCAGAACATCTGATAAGCTTCATATATATATATATATATATATAATATTTATAATACATTACATGAACACAATTGTGTTCAACAGATACTTGCACATACATAATAGTTTTTTAATAATTATATATTGTTTAAAATATCAAATAATTCTTTATTATCTGTCTAATAAATTACTCACGTATACATATAATTTATATAATATATATAATACAGTGGAGATTGAACTGCCCACTCAGTCTCCAAAAGTTAGATAGAGCTAAACGGTCTCACCTACTCCCTATATGGGAATAAAAAGGTGTTAGCGGAATTTTTTAAAAAAAGAGCCTATGTAGCTCAGTGGATGTGGCGTGAAAGAAAATTTTGCTAAATTAAAATCACTTAATGTTAATAACCATACATGTGAAATTATCCCCATTGTGAGATCTAGAAAATTAGATATTTTAATTCATTGGTTGCCCCCCCCCCTCCCAAATATCTAATAGATTAGTTGGCATGCACTTTGAATCATTTGGTAAAATAGAATGCATTGAAAATGTATCCAATATAAAAGATAAAGAATGGGCGCATGTATTATCTAACAAAAAAAGATTGACTATTACATTGAATGATGATGCCAGACTAGAAAATATCCCGTACATTATAAAAGTTTCTAAAATGCCAGGCTTAGTGATCATTCCAGGAAGACATCCTGTGTGCTTCAGATGCAGGCAGGTAGGTCATCTAAGAAGAGAATGCACAGCATCGAAATGTGGGCGATGCAAGAGAATTGGACACAATATTAAACAATGTCCAGGGCAGACATATGCCTCCATGTTGGCCGTGTGCCCTTCGGGTAGTCAACCGAACACATGCGATGAGCTTGAAAAAGCCGAAGACTTCCAGGAAATATCTTAAACTATTGAATATGAGGCAGAGTATCGGATCAATGAGAGCAGCACCCCAGGGCTTAACATCTACGGGCACGAGGAATGTAATGAAAATAACTCTCCGCTAAAGGCAAAGGAAGGGATTATCCGGGCGGGTGAGGAGACTAACAGCCAAAGGTCAGTTTCAGATTCAGAAAAAGTAACAAAACCTGAAACTACAGAGAAAAAAAAAATCACTCCGAATAACACAAATGAAGAATTAAATAATAATTGCCCGGTTGAAGATGAAGAATCTCCAAATACTGAAATAATTCAAACCACCTCGGTAACACAAATTACAGAAAAAAGTAAAACGGATTTAGAAAACGAAGTAGAGAAATCAGAATGGAATACTAAACAGACACCAGTAAAGAGAGCAAAAATGAAGTTTACGCCTAACGTCACCAAAAGCCGGAAGTCAAAACCCAAAGAAAAAAAATTAAATAGGAGTCCGGAAAGAAAAGGCTCTAGAAAACTTTCAACTTTCTAACTATGACTCACAATCTAAAAATCATTACACTAAATGTAAACGGGATAAATAATAAAACATCGATTCAACTAACAGTTAATTTAATATTTCAACACAGACCCGATATACTGATACTTATGATACAAGACACTAAATTCTTGTATCATAAGTATCCTATTATGATACTTATGATACAAGACACTAGACTACACAACAACATTGACCCATTAAACAGCTTCAAATACAAGTTACAAACAATGTACCATATCGCTGCCAGAGAGGCTCAGACCAATGGAATAGGTGGAGTTACTACACTAATAAAAAAATCGAGTAACCTCCAAATATATCCCATAATGCCGTAATCAGGCATAGAGTTCTGGAGATCGAGCTCCTTTGGCAGAAAAAAATACACAACATAATTAACATATATGGACCAGCCACACATAATCATAAGACCACCTTCTGGGAGGAAGTGCTACACTATATTCAACAAAAAAAAACCCCAATAATAGCAGGAGATATGAACTTTACAGAACAACCACAAAAGGATCAAGAACACCCAAACTTACTTCCGCAGAAAAATTTCACAAGAGTTTTCACCCACTGTGGCCTATCAGATGCCTTCAGAATCTTGCATCCCCAAAAGAAGGAATTCACATATTTTGCACCCGGAAACGCCTCTAGAATAGACCGCATATACATCCAAACATTCAGAAATATAAAGGTCAAAACTGTACTAAACACACACCTGTCATGTTCAGCGATCACCATATGGTGATGGCTGAACTACAATACCAACAAACAGAAACAACTGATAAGTTTACAAAGAGAAATTTCTCCCTATGGAAATTTAATAAACACCTTAAAGATGACGATGAATTCAACAATAACATAGAGAAAATAGTTGAGGAAATAGAATCCATAGAAAATGCTGTAACAGCCTGGGAGAAATTTAAACACATAACAAAACAAACAGCAATCAAAAAATTAGTAGAATAAAAAAGCAGCAACAAAGGAACAAACAGAACGCGGACATGAAGAAATTATCAAAATTGTATCACCACCATGACAGAAATAATGAAAACATCAGAACAGAAATAGAAGAAATTAAAAACCGCATCACAGCGAAACAGTTTCAGGAAATAGGAGCGTGGCTACGTGCTGGTCTCAAAATAATTGAAAATGATGAAGGGAAGACCTCGACAGCATGGCTGTTTGAGAAACAACGGAACACAAAACATAGAATAAAGACCACATACGAAGGCCAAACTCTAAACAAAGACTCCGAAATAATTCGTGGTGTTCAAAAATACTTTCTTCACTATTTCAAGAAAAACCCAGCAGTCAGGAAGAAAGAGAAAGATTCCTTTCACTCCTCTCCAAAATCACCCAGAAGGAGGCTGAGGAGATCGACGCACCAATCACCTTAGCAGAATGCCGTCTTATAGTGAAACAGCTCCCGGATAACAAATCACCAGGTGAAGACGGACTAACAGGCGAATTCTGTAAAGAATACTTCCCAAAATTTGAACATATACGATATTTACAACACAGACAACGCCAGCAAAATTCAACACAGGACACATTGTACTACTACCAAAGTTTGGGGATCAACAGAAGTCACAAGACATAAAAAATTGGAGAGGCATAACCCTACTGAATACTGATTACAAAATAATATCTAAAATACTTACAAACAGAATACAAAAGCACTTCCATAAACTTATCTCACCAGCACAATCATGTGCAGTGAAAGGAAGAAATATTCTTGACACAATAATGCACCTGCAATGCATTTGCGATTATTACAGCCTCACAGAAAATCCATGTATTGTAATGGGGCTAGATATTCAAAAGGCATTTGACACAGTTAGCCACCAATACCTGTTTGAAACACTAGACCGAATAGGAGTTGGAGTAAACTGGAAAGAAACGATTAAGCTTTTGTACAGAAACGCGGAAAGTAGGCTGATCATTAATAAAAATCTGTCAGCCTTTTTCTCAAAAAAGTGTTCTATCCGGCAAGGAGATCCACTATCCATGGCTCTATTTGTTCCAGCCTACCACTCATTATAGCCATTAACACAAACAATAATATCAAAGGAACACATATACACGGAGAAAGTGACGCCAAAATTTTGGCATATGCTGATGACGTTACTTTAACATTAGGAACACAAAAATCCTTGGACACAACACTCAAAATAATAAAAGACTTCAGCAAAGCCTCAGCACTGAATGTGAATCTGGCAAAATCCCACTGCAAAATAATTGGAAAGTGGGAAAACCAACCAAGGATTTCTTCAGGAATGCATGTGAATAATTACATACCGGTTCTGGGCATCAACATCGGAAGCTCAGAATCACACGAAGAACAGTGGAAAGAACTCCATGACGGCATAAAGAAGAAAATTAATGCAATGCGCCCTAGACAGCTGTCCGTCAGAGGAAGGGTCCGGGTTTGCAACATCTACCTAACATCTTGCCTGTGGTACAAGATCCACAACACCCCGTATCACGGAAGGTGGGCCGAAAAAATACACAGGCTCTGCGCTACGTACATCTGGGACTCTCAGTATGAACCCATGCGCAGATCAACACTTTTCCATGAAGTTGAAGCTGGAGGTTTAGCATTGCTAAACATCCATCTGAAAACTCTCATCGGCAGGGCAATAACAGCAGCCCGAGCACACACAAAAACCTATTATGCCTATGCGGCAATATTCTTACAAAAGTGTTTGCCGCATAAGTTTATAAGCTCACTTCCAGATATAAAAAAACCAAGCCCGAGAATGTTCAAAGAAATAGCCGAAGGGTATACATATATAATGAAACACTCAAATACCGAAACCTTACTGACAATCACACCAAGAAAACTATATAAAACATTAAGTCAAGTGACATTCCCGCCTCCCCAACACAGGGAAATAAGAAAAGGAGAAATTAGGCTAAGTCCGGTGCTTAGCAAAGTTTTCCAACTTCCAATATCACCAAAATACAAAACATTCTTCTATAAAGTACATCATGCCTGTCTCCCCACAAAAATGTGGTGTGTAGCAAAAAAAAATCCTATTACAAGGCCCAGCGAAGTGTCATTTCTGTCCCAACCCAGAAACAATATATCATATTATGATGTAGCAAAACGTCCACAGTATGGAACACCATACAGAAACTCCTACATAAGACACAACCATTCTCTGAAAACACGTTATTTTGGTTGCAAGACCAAAAAATGTAAGAAACAGAACTAATAATCATAATAATAACAATATATGCAATATGATCCCACAGATGTGACAAAATACACGGAAGAGACACCAGACCGGACATACTAGCAAAAATTAACAATTATTTAAAGGAAATTATCATAAACACTACACAAACCAAAAGCATAACAACACAGCAATGGAGGAAACTCGGCCTAATTGAAGAAGGAGAAGTGGAAGGAAAAATAAAACTTATACCGATAATGGAACCCCCGTAGTTAGTGGTAAACAATACAGTGGTATCTCGCTAATCCGAAACTCTTTAGTCTGAACCTTCCAGTAATCCGAACTGTGGTTCGAAAGAAAAAAAAAGTTTTATTTATTACGTATTATTTTTATTTAATAATTATTATTTTAACTGTTATTTATTTTATTATTATTACAGTACAGTACAGTATTTTTTTTCATACTGTCGATTGTACGATTATACTGTAGACCTATTTTGATTTATTGTGTGTTCACCTTGCTTTTTTATACTGTACAGTACGTACGTACTGTATTGTGTATGTATAACCGCTGTCCTTAATGAACTGATTAGTCACCACTATTGCACAGTGTTTGTTTATATTTACATTCCTTCAACAATAGTGACTTAGCCTAAAACCTGGTTGTATATAACCCTCAGTTTTTCTTTGGTTATTGAAATGAAACGTTGTCTGAGTTGTCGTATATTGTTCTGTATTTTCGTAAGTTTTCAGTGAATGATTATCGATTGTTTTAGTAAGTGATTTTATTTTTCAGATAAATTTTAAAAGTGATAGTTTTATTGTTTATTAACTTCATTTATTATTTTACTGTTTTAACACTAAAATTTATTTCGTTAAAATGGCTACCGGGTCGAAGCCTAACAAAAGAAAACACGTACCATTATCATTGTAGGATAAGTGTAAAATAATTCAGCGTCTAGAAAAGGGTGAAGCGTACAACTTGCTACTAAATACAATGCCGGCAAATCTACAAGCAGTGACAAAAAAAAAAAAAAAAAAAAAAAAAGATAGGATTTTAACTTATGTTTCAACCACAGAAGAAGGATCAAGCTAGAGACAAACTCTGAAAACAAGTGATTTTTCTTTACTTGATTCTGCTGTTTACACGTGGTTTCTTCAAGAAAGAAGTCGTCATACTCCCATCTCCGGAGACATTTTAAAGCAGAAAGCTAAGCATTTCCATTCACAAATTTACCCGGATCAGAAATTCAAAGTAAGTGATGGTTGACTAGAAAAATTTAAGACACGCCACCAGTGGCACACTCAGGATTTAATCTTGGAGGGGGCCGAGCGCTCATGATTTAACCTTGGGGGGGGGGGGGGGGGGTTGGTAGACGACTTGCGAATACACACTACGCATCGCATACGACCTATGACTGAGCATCTGCAGTGATCGCTAATTCATAAGTAGTATAGAAATAGAAGACACGACAGAACATAAATTAAAAAAATGAATTTTAATTAGGAAAAGATTTTTGGAAAATTTTCTAGTGTTCTTTCCTTTTCCTGAATACCGTGGCGTGCGCCACTGCACGCCACGGTATTCAGTATCTATCAATATCAGGAGAAAAACTGTCTAGTGACTTTTCCGCCGTAGAACCATTCCAAAAAGCTTTTTTAGAAAAATTCTTGAACTAAATTTAACCGATGATCAAATTTATAATGTAGACGAAAGTGGTCTTTGTTGGAGGTCGTTACCAGAGAAAACTCTAGTTCACAGAAATGAAGCCTCATCACTCGGTCGAAAAATGTACAAAGAACGTGTCACGACAATGCCTTGTGCAAACGCCTCAGGAAAACATAAATCAAAGTTATTTATGATTGGAAAATCAAGAAACCCAAGACCATTTAAGAACTGCTGCCTTCCGGTTTTGTACCGAAGTCAACGTAAAGGATGGATGAATGTCGAACTTTTTCCAAACTGGTTTCACAACGATTTCGTACCGTCTGTTAAAACTTATTTAAAATCCCAGAATTTGGAACAGAAAGCACTTTTATTATTGGATAACTGTCCTGGACATCCTCTGGCAGATGAATTGATTAGTAAGGATGGAATTTTTACGGTTATGTTTTTGCCTCCAAACTATACTCTATTGTTGCAGCCAATGGGTCAGAACATAATACCATCCATTAAATTAAAATATCGTAAATACCTGCTTTTAAATGGAATTTCCCAAAATTATGACGTTACCACATCGATAAAAAATATAAATTTGAAGGATGTAGCATTCTCAGTTGCTGCTGCTTGGGAAGCCGTCGAACCTGAAGCAATTCGAGCGTCATGGAAAAAACTGTGGCCTTCTAGAATTTACCAAGATAACTACGGTGATACACAAAAAGAGGAAATTCAAAACGTGCATAATTTAGTTAAAAATATAAATCCAGATGTTCATATTTCACAAACAGATGTTATGGAATGAATTACAGGTAGAACCGAAAGTGAATTCGAAATCAAATCAGATGCTGAAATTATAAATATGACGTTACAGAATGAATTAAATGACGATGATGACGATGAAGAACTCGAAGAAAAAAAAGTAAAACATGGAGAGGTAGTTGACAGTTTTAATATGTGCATAGAATGGGCTAAGCAGAATGATACGCCATTCCACAAAATTTTGTTGCTAATGCAGCTCCGAAAGCATTCGAAAAAAGTTTAACTTCCAAGTAGCAAAAGAAAATCAGTGACTTTTTTACAAAGAAATAAAAAAAGCTTTTTGTGTTATTTTATGAAACTTTTTTTTTGTATTCTGTATAAGAAAGTGATATTTTTTACGCAAATTAAATTATGTACTGAACTATGCAATTTTATTAAATCAGAATCCTCAACAATATATGACGATGAAGCCATTCCACAAAATTTTGTAACTACTTTACAAAGAAGTTAAACATACAAAGTTTGTATGTTTAACTTCTTTGTAAAGAAGTTAAACATACAAACTAAATTTTTACGTTACAGTACAGTAGCTTTTTTTCTATTAGTTACTTCATTTATTTATAGAATTAAATTGACGTATCATTAGAATCTGATTATTTTTGTCCTAAACGATAGTTATTGTTGTCTCTTGGGGGTAAATTCTCTAATCCGAACTTTTCTCTAATCCGAACGAGCACGGTTTTTATTTGTTCGGATTAGCGAGATACCACTGTAATGATAACCCACTATCTGAACAAAAAGCATAATCCCAGACAATGGTGCTGTTAACGTAGGCCCATTCGCCACAATGAGAGGAATAATGACAACAAGATATCAAATCTAATCTTCTTCTTTCACTCTGCCTTATCCCATGTTAAACGGAGTCGGCGCACCAATGTTTAACCTTCCTCTTCCAAGTTCTCCGGTCCAGAGCATCCTTCGGACTCCATCCTTTCTCCCTAAGATCCTCTGTCATCTTATCCCTCCACCTGAGCTTGGGCCTGCCTCTTTTCCTCCTTCCCTCCAACTCCATATACTCCACTCGTTTACCAACATACTCCTCACCCTTCCTCTCAACATGTCCAAACCACCTCAGCCTACTTTCTTGTATCTTCTTGCCAATTGGTCCCACCTTAACCGTCCCTCTCATGTAGTCATTCCTTATCCTGTCCTTCTTTGTCACACCACTCATCCATCTCAACATCCGTATCTCCGCTACCTCCATCTTCCTCCATCTTCCTTGGTTATAGGCCACGTCTCCGCACCATGGAGCATCGCCGGCCTCACCACCATCTTATAGAACTTTCCTTTCCTCTTACAACTCACTCTCTTGTCACACAGGACCCCGCTCATCTTCCTCCAATTCATCCAACCGCATGTTATTCGGTGCTGTATTTCCTCATCCAGGTCACCATTCCTCTCGACAACCGACCCAATGTACTTGAATTACTTCCCTGAAATTAGCCTTTCACCCTGGAGTCGTATGACGATATCCTCGTCACTCCCCGTTGACATATATTCAGTCTTCACCCGGTTAATTCTCATGCCGCTCTCCTCCAATGCCTTTCTCCACTCTTCCAGGGTATTTTCAAGCTTCTCTCGGGATGATTCGCATAGAACAATGTCATCGGCAAACAGCATGCTCCATGGTGCCTCCTTCTTGACATCCTCCACTAGTACATCCATGACCAGGTCAAAGAGGTAGGGACTCAGAGCTGACCCTTGGTGTAGCCCTACGACAATAGGGAACCCTTCTGTCATGCCGACACTAGACCTGACCTGAGTTTCTATTCCCTCATACATCTCCTTCACCAACCTCACGTACTTCTCCGACACCCCTTCTTCCTCATACACCTCCATACCTCCTGCCTGGCCACTCTGTCGTATGCCTTTTCCAGGTCTATAAACACCATGTGCAGATTCACTTGCATCTCTCTATATTTCTCCATCAATCGCCTTAGCGCAAATATTGCATCGGTTGTAGATTGGGACGAGAATACTTTTCCTCCATTCCTCTGGTATCTTTTCCTGTTGGGCTATTTTACACATCAGATCTCATAACATATCCACGCCCTCACTGCCCAAACTTTTCCACACTTCCCCAGGTATCTGGTCTGCTCCCACAGCCTTTCCATTCTTCATTTTTCTCAGTACCCAAACCACTTCCTCTCTACTTATGTCTTGCACCTGCCTCTCATTTACCTCTCCATCCTCGCACCTCTCTCTTGGATTCTCCTCATTTAGTAGTTTTCGGAAATATTCTTTCCATCTTCCTCTGATTTTGTCCTCGTCTTGTAATACTACTCCTGTGGCATCCTTTATCTGCTTGACTGATGTTATGTCTTTCGAGGCCTTATCTCTGGCTTTCGCTATTCTCAACAACTGAGCTTCGCCACCGTTTCTCTCTAGTTCTTCATAAACCTCATCAACTGCCCTCGCTTTCGCCCTTGCCACAGCTCTCTTTGCATTTTTCTTTGCTAATCTATATGCCTCCTTGTCGGCTCTAGTTCCAGTCATGTCCCATTTTTTCTTTGCCTCTTTCTTTTCCTTGATCTCCAACTGCACCTCCTCATTCCACCACCATGCCTCCTTATCCTCAGGTGGTCCCTTTCCTGATGTTATACCAAGCACCTCTTCTCCAATTTTTCTAATATTCCGACTATTAACGTCCCACCATTCTTCCACATCCTCTGGTAACTTCATTTCTTTCAATACCTCTTCTTTAAACTTATTCCTTGGTCCTTCCTCTTCCAATTTCCACCACTTTATTCTCCTCTGTACCCACCACTTCCGTCTGTTCTTCTTTTCCCCTTTTATATCACAGTCTACCACAACCAACCTGTGCTGTGCTGCTACACTTTCTCCATTAACCACTTTACAGTTTTTCACCTCCTTCAGATGTTTCCTATGGCACATAATATAGTCAATCTGATTCATTCTATCCCCGCTCTTATAGGTTATCAGATGCCCAACTCTCTTCTTGAACCACGTGTTAGCTATAGCCAGATCGAAGGCCACAGCATAATCTATGATTTTTTTACCTTCTTCATTTCTTTCACCACTACTCCAACCTCCATGTACCCTTTCTTCACCACTTCGTCGCCTTCCTACATGCTCCGACGATCACTCTCTCACCATCAGGGATTTCCATTACTATTTGGTCAAGTTCTCTCCAGAATGTCTCTTTCTCCTCATCATCAGAACCTACTTGCGGGGCGTAGCCACACACTATAGTAGCCACACTTCCTCCCATCTCAAGCTTAACGCTCATAATCCGATCATTCTTCCGGCACACCTCGTAGACTCCACTCTTTAGCTCCTTATCGATGATAATTCCAACTCCGTTTCTTCCAGGTCACCATTCCTCTCGACAACCGACCCAAGGTACTTGAATTTCTTCCCTGAAATTAGCCTTTCACCCTGGAGTCCTAGGACGATATCAAATCTAATAAATAAAAATAAAAATAATAATAATAATTAAAAAATAAATAAAAGTTTAAAAAAATAATAAAAATATATATGTACGCCTATATATAAGGGATAAGAATGTTATATATATGTATATCTAATTGTGTAAGTAAGGGAAAAAATGTAAATGTAAATAGCAAATTACTCCTTAAGATAAGTCAATATGTATATGTTCTTGTATATACAGACACAAGGACGGTAGAAATGTCAATTGTAAGAAATGCAGATAACATAAGTTCATAACATGATAATAACCCAAAATGTTAATAGGATATGTTATCCATTTATAGACCTGTAACTAATTCTGCAATTCAGAAAACCTTTGTGTATATGAAATTACAGATTTACCTCTTAAGTAAAGCAAACAATATAATGTTAAAGCAAGATGGAATTCATTTTTGTAAAAATAAGAGTGACTACAAAAAAAAAAAATCTGCATGAAATATAGAGATACTACCAAAATATATGTATATATAAATGTAAATAAAAACATAAGCAATGCATGTATTTTAAGAATAAGATGTGCATTTAAAATAAGTTAATAAAATAATCATCCAAAATATGTGAACAAAGATATAGAATGAAGATATATGTATAACGAATTGTACATATGGAAAATGTCAATGCTAACATATATATATATATATATATATATATATATATATATGTATGTGGATGTATATGTATATATATTAAACGTGATTAGACTGATCTGATAATGGAACTTATAAATAGACTGATATCACTATGTAACATATACCAACAAAAATAACAGCTCAAACAATTCAATAGACAATAAGGAAAATAGAAATTAAGCATGTACAAATTGTAAATAGCTGTATATATATTTATTTTTAAATGTACACAGTTTCTGCTGTTGATACAAATAAACTCAGTGGATGTGGCGTTTGCCCACCACGACGCTTGGTCGCACGAAGGAAGACTTGATTTCGAGTCTAGTAGGTGACTAGAAGAAATTTTTCTAAGCTTTTTTTGACCGGTTCCCGAGTTAGTCGATCTCTAGCATGGGCAAGCGAATTTTTTCTCCCGGAAGTTCGGGTTTTTCGTCCCGTAAACTCAAGAAAATCGACCCTAGAACCCACACTATTTTCAGACATTAAATATATTCTGTTAGGGTTAGGGACCACGAGATGGCGGCACTAGTTGAGCCATTCTCTTCACTGGGTGCCATTTAATTAGTGATAGCCTTGGGCAAGCTATCTCTGATTAGGTACCAGTGGAGATTGAACTGCCCACTCAGTCTCTAAAAGTTAGATAGGGCTAAACGGACTTGCCTACTCCCTGTACAGAAATAAAAAGGCGTTAGCGGATTTTTTTACATATAATAACGTATTTCTGTAATACATATGATATTCATATTTATATAATGCATACAATTTAATATAATTACGATTTAGGAGTTCGATATTGACTTTTGGTGTGAGCGGACGTGTTATTTTAGGCTGTACCTGATTGAATTTTATATAAGGTTTTTCGGGAAACTCATATTGCACTGGAGTTCACACAGTTTGAAACCTAGTCTCCCCCTCTGCATGAAATTTGCACGAGATCTGATGGCTGTGTAGGCCCCACCTGCTATGAGGACTAGTGGTGGATGTATGGCATTTTGGGGAGGCAGATTTTCACTCTGTGGCCAAGTGAGTTCTTAACACTCCTTTTCCCATTTTATTAGGGTACTATAAAACTAAAAATTGCTGTTACTTCATGCGTTTGTCCAACACTTGGTTTTGCTGGCAGTCTTTTGCAGCTGCGGGCTTCTCTTTGTGGGTAGACCATGGTTTGGCTCCATGGGACATCTATGCAGACTCAAGGACCCACGATCATAAACAGATTTTGCACCTATTTTCTCGGTATGAGTGGGGTTGATGCTGACGCCTTAGTAGAGTCACTGGACAGAGGACTAGCCATAAATATACTGAAAAAGATTCTCAAAAAATTTGAACTTAATTTATACTCTATGTCAGGGGATGACGACAAGGACGACGACAGTGCTCCAGCAGACGAGTGGAACTTTACCCATCAGACTTCAAGGGGTCCTCGCGCGCAAGAAGTGCAAAACCATGGTCTCTAAACTACCAAAAGAGGATGGAATGGAAGAAGACGGTCCCGTTTCGGAATCCTTTGCTTCCACTAAAGAAAAGATACCTCAGATTATACTGCGCAAAAAAGAAAGATGGATGTCTCTAAGGACTATCCAATGTCCAATCTACAGATCTCTTATAACTATGTAAAAAATGTCACTGACAGCATCAAGATTCAGTCCACTACAGTGATGTACTACCAAAAACTCACAGGAGAAATGAATGTGAGAGACATTCAGTATCACATCTTCTCACTTGGTTCAGAAAAAAATCTGAAGGTTGTGGTCAGAGAGTGTCTGAAAACGTATCCTCAGAAGAAGTGGCTGCTGATCTACACCATCAAGACCTACCACCCATCAAGTTCAGCAGAATGACCAAAAAAAAAAAGAGACAAGACTCTGAAGTCACTAGTATTAGTTGAGATCAGTCAAGCTTACGAACATATATATAACCTGACATCAGTCTGCAGACTGAAAATCAGCCCAGAACCCTTAAGGAAAAGCGCTTCAACAGGTCAGTGTCACAGATGTCAAAAATTTGGCCATGCCCAGAAAATGTGTAAGGCTGAGTTTAAATGTCTAAAATGCGGGGACAGCCACCCAACCAAAATCTGCACAAAGCTGAAAACCACCGGAGCTAAATGTGCCAACTGCAATGGCCCACACACAGCCAACTACAGAGGATTCATCTAAAGCCAAAAAAATAGAAAATCGGAGACAGACAGACACTCTTCCTTCCCTAGTAGATCCACATCAGAGACCTCAGCTTCACAGCCTCTCAAAGTACAATTTCTAAAAAATTCCTAAAGGATACACAAACCATCCTCACAATGCTCACTTATGAAGAGGAATAAAATAAATCCAGACTCACTGCAGATTATTGCGTGGAACGTTAACGGCATCAGAAATAAGGTCTTGGAGCTCCAATAGACATCCAAATTTGGATTTCATCCAAAGACATCAGCCGGATATAGTTTTGATAAAAACGCATATCACATCATCGGACAACCCCAAAATCAGAGGATATCATCTGTACAGACTGACAGGCTGACCACAGAGGCGCCGGCAGTCAAGAATTACATTAGTGATCACTCTGTAAATATCCTACCTACTACTAATCTAGAGGTTATATGTGTAGAGGTTCTCACAAGCTCGGCTGGTAGATTAAAAATCTATGCAGCATACAATCCTCCATTGAAATCACTGCTGTTCTCGGATTTGGACGCCATCTTAGGCATCAGAGAGCCTACCATCATGGCTGGTGACTTGAATGCCAAGCATCGCGCCTGGAACAGTCGAATACCAATAAAAACGGCCACATACTTGCTAACTCTACAGGATTCAACAACGCGGTTGTGGTAGGTCCCACTGAACCTACTCATCATAATATGTATGGTATCTTGACTGATGTCTTGGACATAGTGATACTGCAGAATATGAGACTCCAGTACAGTTTAATGACACTAAATGATCTTTCATCTGATCACAATCCAATACTGCTTCAGTTGGGAAACCAAAAAAGACTGTCTCCCCCCACACTCATTCATATCATGGGAAAGGTTGACCAAGTACTCCCGAAATATATTAGTCCTGTTCCGCTTATAAAACCTAAACAAGAAATTGAAAAAGCTGTTAAAGACCCGACCCAAAAAATTAACACAGCCCTTACAACAGTCACTACTTCCACAACTGCCCTCAGGCCCAACCACTTGCCAGAAGATATCATGAACCTGATCAAAGAGAAAAATAAGGCTAGAAAAAGGTTTCAAAATATGCGTGCACCACAAGACAAACGAATCCTTAATAGACTCAATACTACAGTAAGAGATGTCCTTAAACAACGCAGTTGTGGCCTTAAAGCATATAGAAGTCAACTCTGGGAAGAAATATTGACTTATATTTCTCCTGACAATCACTCTATTTGGAATCTAATCAGAAATACAAACAAATCTCTTCCCACTCTTCAAACAGATCTAGGCTTCATCCACACCGATGCTGATAAAGCCGAAGCAATAACAGAAAAACTTAGACAAGCAATGTAAACCCTCATATGAACATCTAGACTTCAATCACATCTACAAGATCCATCAACATGGCAGATGTGCGTTAAAATCTGTAACCTGCTCCAATCAAATTACACCCACATTACCAACAGAAATATATGATATAATCAAGAAATTAAAAAACAAAAAGGCTCCTGGACCTGATGGCATCACCAATAAGGTGATCAAGCTGCTGCCTTGCACAGCTGTTGTACATCTGACCAACATAATTAATTCCATCCTCCGTTTGAAACATTTCCCTTCCTGCTGGAAGGTGGCAGATATAATTTCAATCCATAAGACCAGAAAAATCCTCATCTGCCTCAAAATTATATACCAATCAGCCTCATCTCAAATTTGGGCAAAATTGCAGAGAAAGTTATTCTTACCAAACTCCAAGCCTCCGCACACAAGTTAAACATTCTTCCTGAAGAGCAGCTTGGGTTTTGTCAATTACATAGTACCACACAACAGATACACAGACTAGTCGAATGCATCTCCATGGGATGCAATTGGCAGCAATGCACTGGGTGCTGTTTTCCTTGACATTGCCAGTGCATTTGATAAAATTTGGCATTTTGAATTGTTGCATAAACTGATCTCAACTGGAATACCATTGGAAATGGGTCACCTAATTAAATCATACCTTTTTGACAGGGGCGTGCAAATCAAGATCAATGGTGCGGTTTCGGCACAGAAACGTCTCTTGGCTGGAGTCCCACAAGGATCCTCACTGGCACCAATTCTGTTTTCCATATACATGTGTGATATCCTGCACAATCCATTGACATCTATCATGGCCCTCTACGCGGATGATACAGCAATATTAGCTAGATCTCTATAGCCGCATCTTGCCATCAAAAAACTACAAGAAAACCTACTACTGATTGAAAAATGGTTCGTCAAATGGAGATTGCAAGTGAATTCCCAGAAGAGCATAGCCATGCTATTCACCAGAACACCACTGCTTCCTAAAGGGGACATCATCCAGTTTAACACAAAAATCCCGTGGCAAACAGAAGTCAAGTACCTTTGTGTACTACTGGACAGAAGACTAACTTTCAGCTGCCATATCAAGGCTCTCTGTGTAAAGAAATCAAAACCATTGCTCAACTCCATCCTCTAACGAACAGGAACAATAAGATAAACACCAGAATCAAATTACTTATCTACAAACTGATGGTTCGTCTTATACTCACTCACGCTTCTCCGGCTTGGAGCCATTCCATTGATACTAATATTCTCAAGTTACAACGTGTGCAAAATAAATGTCTACGAATGATCCTAAATGCTCCTTGGTTCGTAAGAAATGTGCAACTCCATCAAGACAGATGTCCCCTATATTTCCACTTTCCTGCAAACTATAGCAACAAAGTTCTTTTCAAAAGCATCTGTACACCCCAACGAATTGGTTCAACTAGCTGCAAATTATGAAGCAACAGATTCCTTCAAAAATAAAAGATCAAAAGTCATCTTAAACTATAATTCTGATGTTTAATCTTAAAGCCTGCTCAGGACAAGCATTTTCCCCCCCACTCACTGTTTCCTTATCAGATAGCGAGGAGTATGAAAAGTATTTTGCTTCACCTCATATGTCAGAAATGTTAATCGTTAATCGTTAATATAATTACATACAATTTAAGAGATAATACTACAATTTTTCACATGTGGTTCAGTTCAGATATCAATTTATCTCATACTTTGTATGGTGCCCAAGTCATAGAGCACAACAATTTGTGCGTTATTAGTAGTTATAAATATTTTTGTGATAGTTTGCAATCAGTTATAGTACAGTTACACAGAATAGATTACACGGTTATCTCTCTCTCTCTCTCTCTCTCTCTCTCTATATATATATATATATACAGGGTGTTCGGGATAAATTTGACATATTTATAATTAATTATATTTTTCCGTAAGTTACATGTATTAACACACACTTCTCTTCATTTAAAAGTTTGGACCCTTCTTCATTCATATACAAGATGTTAGAAAGGATGGATAGCTGGAACCCACCTGAATCATGGAAGAGAATAACTTGTATCATGATGATTCGTGCCCGCCATCAAAATAAGGATATTACGACTGCTGCCCAATGCTCCCTGAATACAGTAAAAACAATCAGGCATAAACTAGAGACTTGCAATGGTGACTACGAGGATGTAGCAAGAAGAAAGATCCCTAGCAGACGATCTGATTGCGTTCGTACAGCAGAATTCCTCGCAAATCTGCAGGAACAGGTGTTGAAGAACCCTGGCATTGGAATTCGGGCTTTGTTCGTGGAGTTGCTAACTGTAGTCAAGCCCTGGATAACAAGGTTAGCCAATGGTAGGCCGTATGTATGGCAGCAGGATTCGGCCCCTTGCCACACCTCTGGGAAAAGTCAAAAATGGTTGTCTGAAAATTTCTACGACTTCACCAGTCCAAATGTTTGGCCTCCAAACTCCCCAGACCTTAACCCCATGGATTATTTTGTATGGGGCGCAGTTGAAAAAGACACCAATCGCACTTCCAGTAATACAAAAGCCCAGTTAATGGATAAAATTAAAACAGTTTTTGCGGCCCTTCCCAGGGAGACTGTAGCATCAGCTTGTTCGAGGTTCCGAAGCAGAATTGAAGCTGTGATCGATGCTAATGGTGGTTATTTTGAGTAAATCTTGTTGATAGTATTGTAATTAACTCTGCCTGTAATGTTTTTTTGTCAATTCATTAAATTTAATAGATACAAAGATTTTCTTTTTCCTTACGAAACTGTCAAATTTATCCCGAACACCCTGTATATATATATATCATCGATCACAGCTTCAATTCTGCTTCGGAACCTCGAACAAGCTGATGCTACAGTCTCCCTGGGAAGGGCCGCAAAAACTGTTTTAATTTTATCCATTAACTGGGCTTTTGTATTACTGGAAGTGCGATTGGTGTCTTTTTCAACTGCGCCCCATACAAAATAATCCATGGGGTTAAGGTCTGGGGAGTTTGGAGGCCAAACATTTGGACTGGTGAAGTCGTAGAAATTTTCAGACAACCATTTTTGACTTTTCCCAGAGGTGTGGCAAGGGGCCGAATCCTGCTGCCATACATACGGCCTACCATTGGCTACCCTTGTTATCCAGGGCTTGACTACAGTTAGCAACTCCACGAACAAAGCCCGAATTCCAATGCCAGGGTTCTTCAACACCTGTTCCTGCAGATTTGCGAGGAATTCTGCTGTACGAACGCAATCAGATCGTCTGCTAGGGATCTTTCTTCTTGCTACATCCTCGTAGTCACCATTGCAAGTCTCTAGTTTATGCCTGATTGTTTTTACTGTATTCAGGGAGCATTGGGCAGCAGTCGTAATATCCTTATTTTGATGGCGGGCACGAATCATCATGATACAAGTTATTCTCTTCCATGATTCAGGTGGGTTCCAGCTATCCGTCCTTTCTGACATCTTGTATATGAATGAAGAAGGGTCCAAACTTTTAAATGAAGAGAAGTGTGTGTTAATACATGTAACTTACGGAAAAATATAATTAATTATAAATATGTCAAATTTATCCCGAACACCCTGTATATATATATATATATATATATATATATATATGTGTGTGTGTGTGTGTGTGTGTGTGTGTGTGTGTGTGTGTGTGTGTGTGTGTGTGTTAAAGATACCAAGCTATTTTAAACCTGGTTTTCTACATATATATATATGTGTGTAATAAATTTTTACCTTGGGGAAGGTAAAACTTTATTACATCTATATCTCCTCCAGAGATTTTTATTAAAAATAAAAACACCTTGTTGCAACTCCTATAGGTAAAGTTGATAAGGCTCCGTATTACTATAACCTTGGTATTTAGGGTCTAGCTACTCACTGAGGAGACCTCAAAAAAGGTTGAAACCGGTCTGGGTAGTGACCCCACCCATAATGCATTGCAGTATACATCTTCTAGTGAGATGTGCTTTATATTATGGGAAAATACTAAGAATAATGATCAGAGCTTTACCCACCCTCACAATGAGTTGCCCTGGTGTTGTAACATCTTTAAACTTGAACTTTGTTTCAGGCGCAAACTTAATTGTTTCCATACTTAGGATTAGGAGTTAAAATAACCAAGTTTATAAAATAACTTGGTTATCCTAATATATATATATTTATAGATAGATAGATAGTTTTTATATATATATACTGTATATATATAGATTTTTTTTATTGTAAACATAACAATCTTATATACAGGATTAACCGGTTTTTGGTTCTCTGCAGTCAGACAGAGAGGTTATATGCTCATACTCTTGTTGAGGTATGTTACATCGAAGTCACTTATAAGGCTAATTACATTTTTAAAAAAAAATTAAATTAAAGCCATTAAGAGTTATTTTAACATGGTACTGTATAAGAACATAAATGTGGAAGAACATAGAAGTTACTATTGCACAATATTATTTTTTACATGAGAGTGCCAGTTGATTAATTTTCGCACTGTTAAGCACAACAATCCTTCTTTCTTCCCCCTTTCTTTGGGGGGGGGGGGGTAAAGGTGTCACTTCTATGCTGGAAAGTGGATTATAATGCTGTCGCCCTGCTCGGCCAGGAGTTGATTCCTTGGATTCCATTCTTGGTGGAAAAGATCTAAGGTGTTGTTTTGCCTATGGTGGTGATGCTCGTGTAGGATCCGACTTCTCACCTTTTGTTGGAAGGCTGCAGTGAGTTGGTCAGTTGTCCCTCTCTGTGAAGTTGCTGTGTTGTCTGGTCTTGTATGTCTGAGGTAGAAGTTGTATATTACCGCTTTCGCGGTGATGAAAAGGTAATTGCAGAATGAATGGTTATTTGACTCCACATGGACAAGATTGAAATATTCCTCTTCTGTATGAAGACTACCACAGGTAAGAGCTGCCGTTTCCCGAGTCAAACTGATTAATTTAGTGTTGACTGGGTATTCCAAGTAGATATGCCGGACCATTCCTAATTGGTAGCAGAAGAGGCAGTTATCTGAGACGTTTGAGTTAAATTTTCGTAATATAGTAGGAGTGGGTATATTATGCCACATTCTCCACTGAATATCTGCGTCAGGTTTGATGGCTCTTGTGCGATATGGTAGATCCCATTGAAATAGTGTTTGATCAGATGATGCAGGATTTTCCAACAAAGTGCTTTGGTTCGACTGTTGTGTTAGAGTGCTGTAGATCTTGTTGGTGTTGCTGGGTGTAAGTTTCTCCCATGAGTTATTGGTTTTTATCAGAAAGATAGGCGCCAAAACTTCTGAGTTTGGAGGGCTAAGCCCCACTTCTGTTATGCTATCAGGCATAGCGGCTTGAAAAGCGGCCTTTACGGTGTCTATCTGCTCGGACTCATTCCCATATTCCAGGTTTTGGAGCGAATTTGGAAAGCGCCAGGTGAGGCTTCGAGAAAGAATGTCACCCAATATCCTCACGTTTCGCCAGCTCCATGGAGGAAAGAAAAATTCTTTCTGAGTGATCGGGCTTCTTACTATCGTGTTGTGAAAGATGGGTTCCCATGAGGATTTCAGGTAGGGATGCTGTCTTCACTGTGTGCTGGAGGTTTAGCTTCTTCCATCGTCAAAGGGCATCTTTGTAGAAGTTTGTTAAATTTACAGGCACTTGAGCTGTTGTCATTCTTAAGGTGGTGGAGAGAGAGAGAGACCTCTAGTGGCAGAAGTGAAAATATACTCAGTGGTGCACTTGTGTGATATTTCCTGTTGTAGGGCATTAATGAGAAATCGAGCGCGGAACGTTGTTATCCTGTTGTCAATGGAGACCAAATTTTGTTCTCCATCTTTGAGAGAAGTACATAGCTTGGGGTTGGAAAGCCAGTTTGTTTTGTTCCATATGAATCGATATATGGTTGACTTTATTTGTTTGATGAATTGCACTGGTGGCGTAAGAATCTTTAGTGTATGCCAAAGGACACTGGTGGCTATTTGGTTAACAATTATTGTTCTCCCTCTTGTGGAGGCAGAGGCTCGTATTGCTGCCCACTTTCCTAGAACTTGCTTGAAACGCTTGTTTAGTGTTCCCCAGTTCTTATCCACATAAGAGGGTGTGTTTCCTAGGTAAATCCCCAGGTATTTGTTTCCCTCTGTGGACCAGGTACCAGACATTGGGGAATCGGTTCGGTTTTTCCATTTGCCACACCACAGTCCTATGGTTTTATGTGTGTTTAGTTTGGCTCCTGAGGCTGCCTGATATTGTTGGTATGCCATTTGTATGTTATGGAAGTCCTCTTCTTTGCGGGCTATGATTGTAACATCATCAGCATATACTGTCAGGGTTATGGTTTGGTTGGGAAGTTTAGGGCAGCATGCTCTGAGCAGCATGCTGAGTCTACACAAAAAGGGTTCAATGGCAATTGTGTAAAGAGGACCGGAGAGTGAACAGCCTTGTTTAATACCTCTGCTGTATGGTGCAGTTATGGTAAGCCTGTTGTTTATTTTCATGCAAAACTGTGCCTTGGCATACAACATTTTAATAGAGTGAATGATGCCTGAGCCAAAGCCAAATGCTTTCAAGCAGTTGAAGAGGAAAAGGTGTTCAACGCGGTCGAAAGCTTTTTCTTGGTCTAGTGTTACAAGACCCATTGTTTCACTGTTGTTGTTTGCTATGCTTATGAGATCCCTTATGAGGTGTAAGTTTTCGTGGATTGATCTTCCAGGGGTGGAATAGCTCTGATGCCTATTTATTATTTCGCTCAGAGCGGGTTTAACTTTGTTGGCAATAGCTTTGGATATAATTTTGCAGTCGGTGTTTGTGATAGAGATTGGTCTCCAGTTTCCTAGTTTCGTCGCGTCTCCTTTCTTTGCAATGAGTTTAATAACTGATGTTGTCATATTGAGTGGAAAGCCATTGGTATTCGCTTCGACAAAAACTCTGTAGAGGATAGGTCCAAGCTGTTCCCAGAAGGACTAATAAAATTCAGTGGTGAGCCCGTCTATGCCAGGAGATTTATCTTTAGGTAAGGAGGTGCAGGCGGTTTTCAGATCGTGTAACGTGATGGGGAGTTCTGTGTTACTCCTTGTTGTTGGTGAGAGTCTTTTCACATCGGAGAGAATTATATTCGTGGCCTCCATAGATGTTGGGCTGGCTTGGTACAAATTTTTGTAGTACTGCAAGGTATATAAGAGGATTTCGTCATGATTTTCTATGATGTTTCCATTATCTGTTTTAATAGCAGAAGAGTGGTGCACTCTTGTTGGCGTTTTTCTAGTGAGAAGAAATACTTTGTGGGGGCATCTGCGAAGTTAATATGTATGCGTCGTGCTCTTATTAGTGCTCCTCTTGCAGAGTGCTCTAGGTGTGCGCGTATGTTGGCTTCTAGGGACTGGTATTCCTCAGATTCTGGATGATGCAATTGCTGTTGTTGTTGCAAATTTTTAAGGGATGAATGCTTATTTAAATTTCTTCGGTGACTATATTTTGGGTGAATACTCTAACTTTGGATTTAAAACGTGACCACCACTCGGAAATTGATTGTGAAGTAGGTATATCTCTGATGAGAGTTTCGATATAGATTTTAGAGGTTCTGAGATATTCTGTATCCCTTAGTAGGCTGTTGTTAAATATCCAGTATGCTCCTCCTTTGTATCTGGTGTGTCCAGGAAAACAAATGTTAAGAAGGATGGAATCATGGTCTGATGCATGAGATGGATGGTATGTGACTCTCCTGATGTAGGGTATTGTGTGCATCGATGTGTAGTATCTGTCGAGCCGTGCCTGGTATAAGACACTAGTAGGACCACCTTTGGCTCTCCAGGAGAACATTTTCTCATGTGGGTGCAAGTGTCTGAAGGTGTCAGTCAGCTCGAAGTCATTTATTACATCCTGGAGAAGCTGAGCTAGTGAGTGTCGATGTTCTTGGCATTGCTGCCTGTCCATTGCAGGATCCAGAGTGCAGTTGAAATCCCCTGCCAGTGTGATGTGGTCATTGACCTTGCTGAGGTGGTTTCGCACAAACTCCAGTACCTGCACTGCAAGCTGGTCATTTTGTGGGATGTATATGTTAATGATATATATTTTCTTTCCTGTCAGAGTTGTAATGAGTGCATATATTGCACACCCAGGAAAGGTATCGATTATTTCTACTTTTAGAGCGCTGTTTTGGTGAATTCCAATGCTGACTCCCGATCCATGAAGTTGTATGGCAGGACAGTGGTGCATGGTATAGGGCCAGTTCTTCTAGTGTTGATATGAAGCTTTGCTGTTGCAATGGAAGTTTGTTTCCTGCAGCATAACTATTTCTGGCCGGTGGGCAAGGATATGCTGCAGGACCAGCCTGTTTCGCAGTGGTGTGGCACATCCTCTAGCGTTTAGTGAGAGAAGGTTTATTGAGGTGCTAATTATTTTATGGTTTAGTTTTATTTGGTGCGGTAATCCTTACTTCCTTTACGGATAGTTACGCTGCCACTGGGATTCAAGCTCGTTTATCAGGTAGTATATCCTTTTCCTGAGATTGGTGGTTTTTCTCCCTCTTTTTCCTGCCAGAATAGTTCTTAATTCTTCCAGCTGGGTGATAAGGCCACTGATGTCAGCAGTGTAGTCATAGGCTGTCTGCAGTTTTTGTGAAGCTGCTCACTTGTAAGTGGGCCTTCAATGTGAGGAAGACCTGCATTTCCAGTTTCCTCTTCATCATCTGAGGACTCAAGAAGCTCGATCTCTTCATTCCCCTCTACAGGCTGTTGGGAGGGTTCCAGAATGCTTGGAGGCAAAGGTTCCCTGCTGCAGCTGCGCTGGTTTGTCTTTGGCTTTTTTTCCGTTTTTGTTTCTTGCTCCTCTTCGTTATTTTTATCTTTATCAGAGTTAGTTGTCTGTGTTCCGTTTCCTTTTCTCTAGGATTGCTTTTAATCGATGTTGGTGGAAGTTCTTCCGAAAGTTGGGTTTCGTTAGTGCTACCACTTGATTTTGTCTCCTCGGTACTCGACTGAGAGCTGTTTCCTTGAGATCTTTGTTGTTTGTTAGGGATGCTCCGTTTTTTGGGGTTGGCTGCTTGCTGCTTCTGATTCTCTGATCCGCTAGGGTTGGTAGTATTGTTAACCGGTTTCTCATTTCTGGGTATATACGGGCATAACTTCCTTACATGGCTTTCTTCGTGGCAGTAAAAGCACTGAGCAGCAACAGTAATATAAAAGGTGTAGGGTACTCCGTCTATTTCTGTGTTGATTATTTTGGGTATGGAGCTGATTGTATTGTCGCCAAAGTGCATTAGAGCCTGTCTTCTAAAGCTCTTGATGTGAGCTAATTCAGGCCTAGTTGTAGAAACGCGTAGCGTTCGGATTTTACCTGTCACTGCGCCGTATTTTGATAGTAATCCGCGAAGCATTTGATGGCTTATTTCCGGTGGGACATTTGACACTGTTACTTTTGTGGGAGCAAGTGCGATTGGTGAGACATTCACGTGGCATGCTCCGATGTCTATTCCCTTTTCAATTAATGTCTCAGACCAAGATGTGTTGTTAAAGTACATTTGTACGATTCCGGCAACTCTTGAAATGTGAGTTATATTTTTTGGGGAACATGTTGAGCTACTGCATCTAGATACTTTTCCAGTGGGGTATTTTCGATTGCGAAAATTACAATTCCGTTGTCTCGGAAAACGCGGTTGGCTAGGTGAACATTTGTACGCGAGGTGGTCGTTGTTGCAGTAGTATTAATTTGCGCGGAGATATTAGCTACAATGTTGGCATAAGAGACAGAGAGTACTGACTTTGTCGGTTGTTGTCCCGGGGGGGGCTGAGACTGATGTCTTTTCCCTTCTCTAGAGCTATGCCTGGCGTCATGTTTGTTTCCTTGTTTGTTTGCATCCTCGTATGTTTGCATCCTTGTAATAGTGTTTTTTGAGAGGGGTTTGTTATGGGTTTTGTAAGTGTCTGTTGTGTGTGCATGTCTGCATGTGTGTGTGTGTCTGTGAGAGAGAGAGAGAGGGGTATTTCTCTAACTTTCATTCTCGCTATATATTTATATAGCGCCTGTTTCAGCTTCTTGTAGATCCTTAGGTTTCTGTCGTCGAACGGCAGTTTGTTTATCCTATCAGGCACGTAGAGGTTTCGAGTGGCTTTTCTGTACTGATTATTGTACTTATATGTTATGTAGTTTGTTGACTGTATATCTATAGATAGATAGATAGATAGATAGATAGATTTTTTCTGTACAGAATGCTAGGAAAATATCTTATTTAAACTGCATAGGTAATGATATTAACAATGTGTTTTACATCTTTTTTCACATACATATTTACAATGATCCATTTAAATGTACAATGATTCACTTTTTATTAAATCAATTATAATATTTTCTTGTTTCTTTGAGTGGCAATTCTAATTTCTTCCTCGAAGCTTTGCAGAGCTTATCTGAGGAAGATGGCAGTGGTTTCGTGGTTTTGTTTCTATACCCGTTGCAAGTCACGTGCTGATTTTCCTATTTGTAGGTAGGTGCTTAGAAGACTACTCTGCTTGTGCACGGTTTAACTTTTTTGCAAGTGGGGTTGGATTTGAGTATGGAATGTTTGCATCCTTGTAATAGTGTTTTTTGAGAGGGGTTTGTTATGGGTTTTGTGTGTGTGTGTCTGTTGTGTGTGCATGTCTGCATGTGTGTGTGTGTGTGTCTGAGAGAGAGAGCGAGAGAGAGAGAGAGAGAGAGAGAGAGAGAGGTATTTCTCTAACTTTCATTCTCGTTATATATTTATATAGCGCCTGTTTCAGCTTCTTGTAGATCCTTAGGTTTCTGTCGTCGAGCGGCCGTATGTTTATCCTATCAGGTACGTAGAAGTATCGAGTGGCTTTTCTGTAGTGATAATTGTACTATGTTATGTAGTTTGTTGACTGTGGTCTTGTTATCTGATATGTTGTCCTGGTTACTCGGTAGGTTGGACTGAAGTAGTGTTTAACTTGTCTGTGTAGTGGCTTAAGTGTTTCACCTTAAATATTTTGTGTTCTGTCTATGCTGCCGACATAAGTGTGGGTTGTTCCCAGAATATCAGTTTTATCATTTTATTTTGCAACCATTGTAACCTGTTAAATTTGTAATCTGCACAGAATGGGTATGGTGTAATTGCGTATCTTAAAATGTTTTCACATAATGCTTCATAGATAAGTATATTTCTGTGTGTCAGGGAAGTATCTTTCAATCGATATAGTTTCAGTAATAATAATAATAATAATAATAATAATAATAATAATAATAATAATAATAATAATAATAATAACATATGAAGACTTGATACTGGGCGAAAGGATCTGTATAAGCTGGATGGCTTACATTTGAATGGTTACAGTGTAAGAAGACTTGAGAAAGTTTTGCTGAATGTAGTGGATGTACCAATTCAGGGAAACTAGATTTGTTAAGGGGGGGGAGAGTAGATATACAGTCCTTAGGGAGGCAGTTGAATGTAAGAATGAATATAATATGCCAGAGCAAATAAGGACAACAAACCAGAGTGGGATAGTTAATATAAGGCATCAAGGCAGGGTTGGGGCTAATGGGGGGGGGTCTTAAATTCATGTACACTAACACTAGGAGTATTAGGAACAAGAAGAAAGAGTTTTTGGCCATGGTTGGCACTTCCAGACCTCAGGTTATTGGTATTAGTGAGACATGGCTGACTGTAGATGATATAGCCAGTGGGATTGAATGTGATGGGTATAGTGTGTTCAGGAATGACAGAGAGAATAAAATGGGGGGAGGAGTATTGTTGATGAGCTACAGCCAAGGAAAATAGAAGTTGAATTGCAGGATAGAGAAAAGAGCACATTTGAGGCCATTTGGTGTGAGATTGTGAGTAACAGAACGAAATATACAATTGGGTGCTACTATAGACCAGGTGATGGAAAAGATAGTGGTGACAGTATGCACAAACAAATAGAAGAAATGAGTGGAAGGAGGGTGATTATTATGTCGGATTTCAACTATGGTCGCATTGATTGGAGTGAGGAGAGGACACAGAGAGGAAGGAATTGGATTTTATGCGGTTATTAAGGGATAACTATCTGCGACAGCATGTAATGGAAAATACTAGGGGTCAGAGAGCGCTTGACCTAGTAATTACATCTGAGGATTTCGCTGTAACAAATATGACCATATTTCCATCAATTGGTGAGAGGATCATAGGGTCTTGACTTGGGAGGTGGCTAAAGGTGTAGAATTTTCAATTAAGACAGGGTACATGTGGAATTATCGGGCTGGAAAGTATGACAAACTTAGGAGTTTGATTGGTTCAGTGCCATGGCATGTACAACTGCAAGGACTAGAAGTTGATAGTGCAAGGTAGGCAGTAAAGAAGTGCTTGTATGAAGCAATGGGTGACTGTATACCTAGTGTCCGAATAATAAATCAAGTAGGGGTTAAATGGATGAATAACACCATTAAGCTTGAGCTGCAAAAAAAGAAACAACTATGGAGGGAATTTAAGGAGAAAGGTGACCGGCAGGCACATGAACGGTATAAAGCAGAGGCCAGAAGGGTGACGAGTGTGGTAAGAAAAGCAAAAAAGGATTACGAAAGAACATTGGCCATGCAGGCTAAAGAGAATCCTAAACAGTTTTTTAGATATGTAGCAAATAAAAGGAAAAATGTACATGGCAGAATGATTTTAAAGAATGCCGATGGTAGGGAGGTAACTGAATCAGTTGAGATAGTTGAGTTACTGAGTGAGCACTTTGCAAGAATATATCATCCAGGTGGTGACATTGCAGAAACGAATAAACCAGTAGATTATACGGGAATTGTGGTGAATGAAGTGGAGGTGAGTAGTCTATTGCATAACCTCAATGTCAATACATCTGTGGGATTGGATGGTATATCAGCTCGTGTTGTACGAGAAGCAGCTAAAGAATTGTCAGTACCCTTGACCATTTTGTTTAATTTGAGTCTCGGGTCTGGGTTAGTCCCGAGTGGGTGGAAAGAGGGGAAAATAGTTCCACTACATAAAGGGGGTGCCAAGACTGCTGTTGTAAATTACCGACCGATTAGCATATCAGGAATCATTGTCAAGGTCTTGGAAAAATTAGTCAATAAAAGAATACAGGATTGGATAGATGAAAATGGGATATTGTATGGGGGACAACATGGTTTTGTGAAGGGTAGATCATGCCTCAGTAACTTGCTCACGTTTTATAACACAGCGACTGCTGAACTGGATAGGGGTAATGGGTTTACAGTGATACTACTGGAATTTGCCAAGGCCTTTGATAGGATACCACATAGAACCCTAATATGTAAACTGGACCAGATGGAGGATAGATATAGGGTTGGTGAGATGGATAGGAGGGTGGTTGAAGGAGAGATACCAGAGAGTGGTTTATTCCAGAGTGGAGTCTAAAAGACGTCTTGTGACTAGTGGAGTGCCGCAGGGCTCTGTTCTTGGACCACTGCTTTTCAATTTGCTTATCAATGATATTGGAAAGGATTTGAGTGGAAGTGTTCACTTGTTTGCTGATGATGCAAAGTTGGGTAGAGCAATTGTGAGTGCACAGGATGTCAAAATTTTACAGGATGATTTGGATAGTTTGGAGGACTGGGCTAGGAAAAATGGATGTCAATTTAATGTGGCAAAGTGTAAGGTTATGCACTTTGGGGTGAAAAGAATAGCAGCAGTATATCGCATTGGTGGAACCGTACTCCAGGAGATTGATGAGGCCAGGGATTTGGGAGTGTTGGTGGATAGGGAGTTGAAGTTTAGGGGCACATTGCAAAATTGACTAAAACAGCTCATCAAATCACTTGGCTTCAGAAAAATACTTTAACATGCAGAGACAAACAAGTTGTTGTTCCTCTGTATCGAGCCTTGATAAGACCCCATCTGGACTTCTGTGCCGAGTTATGGGCACCAGGGTTTCTTTGTGATGGGGAGGAAGTGGAGAGGGTCCAGAGACGCGTGACCAAGATGATAGCAGGTCTGTGGAATGAACCTTATGAGAATAGGTTTAAGATTTGTGGGTTGCAGAAATTGGACGATAGGCGAAGGAGGGGTGATAGGATTGAGACATTCAAATTACTGAAGGGTTTTTATAAGATTGATCCAGAAGATATTTTTGAAAATATGACTGGTGGTGGGAGGATTAGGGGCCATGCATGGAAGCTGGGCAAGAGCGTGGTTGACAAGGGTGTTAGAGCTAGGTTTTTTACTTGGAGAGTGGTGAATGAGTGGAATAAGCTTCCAGAGTCTGTTGTGGGTGCTACTACCATGAATGAGTTCATGGCAAGGTATGATAGATTCTGTGCGAATGTTGAATAGTTGTTCTTGACATGATGTTAGGACCTCCCTCGATGAGTCAGTCGACTCCTTGGAATTTCCCGGAACAATAATAATAAATAATAATAATAATAATAATACATACATTACACCATCTTTCAGTATTAACTTCACAGTCTCTCATTGGAGAGTAAATAAAGATACATGTCATAAGATTTCCGCAATTCTACCCTTCCGGTTCTCCTTCCTCGCTTGCCTGTTCAGTGAGAGCTGCTGGAAAAACTCACTACGAACGGGCATGCCTTACCGAGATTCAAAGCTCGCGCATTGTAAATAGTGCGTGGTATAAGAACACTGCTACTATAAACAAACAATGTTATGCATGCAACGTCATTTCTGTGTAATAATAATAATAATAATAATAATCGTATTATGATACACGGCTGTGAGTCCCCTTTACAGGGAGGTATGCTACTATCTCAGCGCCCCCAAATTTTATCTGTGCGCTGGAACCGGCATAGCTGACGAATCAGACCTATGGCTGAGTCAGTATTCCTGACTGTAATCCGTCTGTGTTCACTGGACCGGTTTGCCTGCTTGCATGAGGAAAAACCTCAGATAAACTGGTGGAAAAACCCTGCTGTCCACGCCCAAAACCAGCTAACTTGACCATGGCTGAGGAAGATCCTTAAGCTCCTCGCGTCGTCGACGGGAATCGAACCTACGACATTCCTTCCCCAAGCATATGGTTGCAAAGCGCATAGCCACTTGGCTCACCATGCAGACATTTCCGTGTAAATCCCTAAGGATTACAACATACAGTAAGCAAGTTTTACTGCTAAAATACCTTTTAAGTCTCCTTGATGTTAATGCTTACTACATGGCAGTTGCAGTAATTGCACAGGAATATATATATATATATATATTAGGTAAGCTGGTAAGACGAAAAACGTGACATAAAAACGTTTCAAATTTCGGCTTATCTTTTTATATATAGAGAGTAGATGTGTGTGTGTGTGTGTGTGTGTGTGTGTGTGTGTGTGTGTGTGTGTGTGTGTGTGTGTGTGTGTGTGTGTGTGTGTGTGTGTGTGTGTGTGTGTGTGTGTGTGTGTGTGTGTGTGTGTGTGTGTGTGTGTGTGTGTGTGTGTGTGTGTGTGTGTGTGTGTGTGTGTGTGTGTGTGTACAGGGCCGTCGTTACATTTTTCCTGAGGCACTAGAGTATTCAGGGCTCCCCTCCATTGTTTGGGTCCCTTCAAAATTGACACTAATATTTCAGTTAAAGCTTCGTGCGTCTGTGCATAGGTACGGCCCTGTATTATATATAGTTTTTAACTAGGTGATTTATTAGATATTTAAAATATACAGTAGTGCTGTTTAGAGGTTGAATGACTGGAGTATAAAGAAATAATTTGAATTGTTAAATATTAGATTCTTTTATATATAACGAAACTTAAATCTTATTTACAGTTCCCCTACCAAAGTTTTGCATGATTGTAAAATTGGAATACAATTGTAACCTGGGTGATTAATTATATATTTAAAATATACAGCATACTGTTTAGGGATCGAGTGACTCAAGTATAAAGAAATAAAAATTTCATTTGTTATATAAGCGAAAACTATAAAAGTAACTCCTGGTGTCTTATGTTTATATGAAAAACACATCCATTTTTATATGCATGTAATAAGGACATTAACGAAATAAAGGCTACAAACTGGTAATTTTTAGGCAGAAAAGAAGCATGTACATCATGTGTCCAAACAGAAACCGAAATTTTGAAAATAGAAGAATCTAGTAGCGCCACCTGTCGTATCTTTTTTGTTGTCGAAAGCGGCAACCTTCCTTAGTGTTGTGTCAACTGTTTATAACATTTGTTTATTTAGAAGCCGAGTTATGAACCTTAGTATCCCGAGAAAAAGCTCGAAAAAATCAAGTATAGCGGCTCGCATGTTAGTGTTTCGTGTCGCGTATTACTGATGGTGAATTGTGAATTTGACTGATATGTTTATAGAGATTTATGCATATTCATTAGTAATAGCAGTTAATTGCTTGCTGCCATAAACAGACACTTTATTTTTCCATAGTGGTTTATCCAGGTAATTCAATTGAATTTACAAGGGCGATACGCTAGGCTTACTGCCCCTAGTATCGCCATTGTTTTATATCGTGACATCTTATTGCTGGTAGACACCTTAGTGTGTCTACGGGATTTACTAGTGGACCCTCAAAACTCCCCAGGATTATCTTTACTTGCTCGGAACACCTAAGCAATCTCCACTCTTTCTCCATCTGTGTCTTAGCACATTTGTAAATTATTGTCATGGCAAAACTTCTGAATGAGGCCAAATTCGAGGAAGTATACATGGAATTCCTCAGACTAGGAAAGCTGCTGAGTGATAATTGGCCAGGAAAAGTCAAGCTCTTTGACACTCCCCCCCCCCCCCCCCCCACAGCAGCCACAGAGGACAATATGGATGACATGAGTGAAGAGCCCATAACTCTGACGCAGTCAGATTTTGCACAGTCCCCAAGTATGGAAGATACTACATCCCAAGACAGCAGTTATCATACCTTGGAAACAGGTACAGAGTTCCAATTGGTCAAAAAGAAGAGGAAAATCTCCACCAATGTGGAAGAACCCAAAACAACAGGGATAAAAGCACTCAGTGGTCCTAAAGAAAAGATACCACCAGTCATATTAAGGGATAAGGAAAAATGAATCCCTGTCTCATCAGCCCCCAGAGAACAAAACATCTCATTCTCATGGGCTTAAAACTCAGATGAGGGAGTTAAAATACAACCCACTACTGTCTCGGATTACAGACAGATGACCAGATTTATGGACAGTGCTAATGTCCCATATCACACCTTCACTTTACCCAGTGAAAAGAACCTGAAGGTAGTTTTACGTGGGATAGCTGAAGGTATCACTCCTGAAGATGTGACCACTGATCTCTCTAGACAGGGCCTGTCCCCAGTTAAAGTGAGCAGAATGCTCAGATCAGATAAAAGACCAATGCCTTTGATGCTGGTGGAAATAAACAACATACAAAAGCAGATCTATGAACTGACTGTAATATGCGGTCTCAAAATTTCAACTGTGCCTCTTAGGAAAAGAACATCTGCAGGTCAGTGTCATAGATGCCAAAGGTTTGGACATGCCCAAAAATTATGTAAGGGAGCCTTCAGGTGCTTGAATTGCAGCGAGGGACACCAGACCATCACATGCACCAAACCATGCAAAACTCCAGCATGCTGTGCAAACTGCAGAGGACCTCACCCCGCCAACTACAAGAGATGCCTTTCCAATCCAAAAAATCGAGGACCAACAAAAGTTAATCTTGCCCCTCCATGTAACAACGTTTTAAGCAACCAAACAAATCGTCCTCCAGTCCGAAACACTTTGCCTTCTACCTCACAGGAAGGAAGAACCAAGACCAAAACATATGCTGAGGCTGCAAGAACTAAGCCTCCTACATCTCTCGAGCTAGAAAGTTCCAACATAACATCCGTTTTAACAGCCTCACTTGCCACTATGCTTCAGGAATTTAGCAAGACATTCCCCCTGAACATCTTCCAGAAAGAGATTCATGCAAGGCACTCAAAACATTATAACAGCCATCTGTCATGAATAATAAATTTAAACCAAAAGCTCTTAAGATAATCGCATGGAATGCAAATGGATTGATGAACAAGATTTTGGAACTTCAAGAATTTTCAACTCGTCTCAGTGCTGATATCATCTTGATTGGTGAAACACACCTAAGACCAGCTAATAACCCAAAAATCCGTGGATACACTATGTACAGAAACGACAGAATTGGCACAAGAGGTGGAGGCACAGCCATATACATTAAGAGTTATTTGAATCATAATACAATAGACAAGCCCAAAACAGTAAACCTGGAGGTGACTGGTGTGGAGGTACATACCTTCAATGTTGGGAGTCTCAAGATCTATGCTGCTTATAACCAAAGCATTCCTCTGCTGACAACAGATCTGGACTTCATCCTTGGTCCAAATGACTCAATAATAGCGGGAGATTTCAACTCAAAACACACAGCTTGGTACAGCTCATCAACTAACACCAAAGGCCACACACTTTTCAACTATGCAATGCTCAACTCTGTTGTTGTGGCCAGCCCTACCGAGCCCACCCACTTCAGCCCTTCGGGTGGCTCAAGTGTGCTGGACATTGTCATCTTTAAAAATTTAAGATACCAATTCAAATTGGAATCGGTCAACGAATTATCTTCTGACCACAGTCCCATAGTGCTTAATCTAGGTTCATCAGATCAATTCTCTCCTCTGCACACATTCATACCATGGGACAAGTTAGCCAAGGTTCTTATCATTCATATTGGTCCAGTGCCCAATATCAGTAAAAAAGGAAGAGATTGACTCGGCAATAAATAACTTAACCATACAAATTCAGAAAGCAATAGAATCAGTCAGAAAATCCACTGTCTTCCACCCAACCAACCGTATCCCTGAAGAAATGGATCTCATTAGAGCAAAAAATAGAGCCAGAAAGAGATACACAATACCAGAGCCCCCACAAGATAAAACAGTATTGAACAATCTAAACAGGCAGTCCGAGAAGCTCTTCCAAAACACAGAAACCATCAATGGGAAACCAAATTGGCTAACATCAATACTGAAGATCATTCTGTATGGAAATTCTTAAGAGCAATCCGCACCAAAAAGCAACTCATACCCCCTACAGAAAGCAAGAAAGGGACAGTTCACAAAGATGAAGAGAAAGCCGAAGCACTAGTAGATAACCTAGAATCTCAGTGCAATCCATCTTATACAAATCTAAATATCAACCTTATGTACAAGATTCATCGTCATGTTAGGACAAACTGGAGACAGAACACTGTTAACTCCGAACATATCACTCCTACAAATCCGGCAGAAATGATAAATATCATCTCCCATCTAAACAATAAAAAAGCTCCAGGACCGGATGGCATAACTAACAGAATGGTAAAACTACTTCCAAGGAAGGCCATAGTCCATCGTCAACATTACAAATGCCATCTTTAGATTCCAGCATTTCCCTATTACATGGAAAACAGCCACAATCATACCACTGAAGAAGCCAGGAAAAAATGCTCACCTTCCCGAAAGCTACAGCCCCATAAGCCTATTGTCCAGCCTCGGAAAGGTGACAGAGAAAATTATCCTCTCAAGATTCCAAGCAGAAACAGATAAGTTAGGAATTTTGCCTAATGAACAGTTCGGCTTCCGTAAGGCCCATAGTACAGCTCAACAAGTGCACTGGCTGGTAGAAATCATTAATAAAGGTTTCAACTGGAAACTCAATGAAGTTGCCATCTTCATCGAGCACAGAAGGTGTTTGACAAAGTATGGCATCAAGGCCTTCTCTACAAACTGATAAAATTTAACTTTCCAGTCAAGTTAATAAAAATAATACATTCTTACCTGAAAGACAGATATATGCAGGTCAGGGTCGGCGAAACGGTTTCGACCAGATGCAGGATCTCGGCAGGCGTACCTCAGGGATCTCTTCTGGCACCTCTCCTGTTTTCAATCTATGTTGCAGACATTCCTCTGAACCCAAGAACAACATTCACTGCATTATATGCAGATGATACTGCACTGATGGCAAGATCACTGAGCCCAAAACTGGCAACTAAAAGACTAAAATAGCATACACACTTTAGAAAAATGGATGGCAGACTGGAGGATCCAAGTTAACCTCCAGAAAAGCTCAGCTATATTGTTTACTAGAAAGAAAATCCATACCATGGAGGATATTTATTTATTGGGAGTAAAGATTCCATGGCAGACTGAAGTTAAATATCTTGGAGTGATTCTTGATAGTAAACTCCTATTCAGCAAACATATTAGTTACATTACCTCAAAGACATCCAACGTCTTAGCACAGCTGTACCCTATGATCAACAGACAAAGTAAATTGGACACGCAAACAAAATTAACAATTTACAAGATGGTAATTCGACCGGTTATCACTTACAATCCCCAGCATGGAGCCACACCGCAAATTCAGAGATTTCAAAATAAGTGCATGAGGATGATTCTGGATGCCCCTTGGTTTATAAGAAACACCCAGATTCATAGAGAAGTTAATATCCTTTATATCTCTTCCTTTCTCATAAATCTAGCTGAGAAGTTCTTTACCAAGACAAGTAACCATCCAAACCAGTTAATCAAGGAAGCCTTGGAATATAATGAAGCAGAAATCAACAAATATAAAAGACCAAAGTCTATCTTAAGTTCAGCTGAACACAACTAACTTCACTGCCCTCAATGGGCGAGCATATAGCTCACAAACACACCATTCAAAGTTCTTTCATTACAAGAAAAAGGGGAATATGAAAAGCAATTTTGCTTCACTCATCTAGCCAGAAATGTTAATGTTAATGTTAAAAGCAGAGTTACAGTGCCAAGAGCAGTACCGTCAATAGGGCGTAGCATAGAGGCAGCCTGCCTCATGGTACGGCTTAATAAGGGCGCTCGTTTAACTATTTACGGTAGGTGCCATCGCTATGCAAACAATTCCTGTTGGCGTAATAAGTGCGGAAAGAAGTTTTTCCAAGCTTAAACTGATTAAAAATTATTTGCAAACAGGAATGATCCAAAAAAGATTGGTTGGTCTAGCAACTATATCGGTAGAGGCGGACATACCTTATAATTTAAATATAGAAGATTTTAAACAGTTTTATTGTGCGATATCCTTGTAGAGCAAATATTTAATTAATATTATTATGTAATTGTTTTGCATTAATGTTTCTCTTGTAATAAAAACAAAATAGCAATTGGGAATATTCTTATATTTTTGTCTTATAATCTACCAGGGGCGATATTTAATTGGTTGTCTCAGGGCGCGATCTAATCTGGCGACGGCTCTGGCCAAGAATGACAGTGTGTTTTGACGAACGGTCAGAAAATGAGGTTTCAAATAGAGAGATCCGATTGACTTTTGTGTTAAACTTGATAAAAGTTTTACCGAAACACATCAAATGCTTCAAAAAGCATACAGTGATGAATGCTTATCCCGTACTCAAATTTACGAGTGGTTTAAGCGATTTCAAAGTGGTCGTGAGACGCGTGAGGACGACGAAAAGCCTGGCCGTCCAAAAACTGGACTGAGCGAAGTTAACATCCCAAAAGTGCGTGACCGTCAACAATATTCCAAAAACCGATATAAAAACCTCATTTAACGAAATCGGCTGTGAGATTGATTTCAGATGAATTTTGGATTCCAAAATCAACTGTGCACAACATTTTAACCAAGAGACAAAATGTTTTGGACCTTCGTAAATTGAATTCGCGATTTGTTCCGCACAAGTTAGCCGACGACCAAAAATGTATCGAATTCAACACTGCAAGGACCTCATTAAAACCGCTCGTAAGGATTCAAACTTCCTTGAAACGATTTACTTGTGACGAAACGTGGTGTTTTGAGTATGTGCTGAGTGGAGACCACCAGAAGAGGGGCATCCGAAAAAAAAAAGTCGCTTGGAGAAGTCAAAAGTAAAGATAGTGCTAATTTGTTTCTACGATTCCAAGGGCATTATCCACAAAAAATTCGTTCCGCCTAGCCAAACGGTCAATGGATCAGCTGCCTGCATCAACGGTGATGCAGGCAGCTGATCACTTTTGCACGATAATGTACCGTCTCATTGTGAGACGGTTTTTGAGCATAAACCAAGTTTGTGTGTTGGATCACTCGCCGTATTCACCTGATTTAGCACCCTGTGACTTCTTTCTCTTTCCCCGACTTCATTTGCCGATGAAAGGAAATTGATACTACACCATTAAAAACTTTCAAGCGGCAGTAACCACGACCCTCAACAGTATCCCAAAAACTGATATGAAAAACTCATTTAACGAATTAATGGACCGTGCCAAACGCTGTATCGAAGCTGAGGGAGAGTATATTGATTGAAATCAATGATTTGAATAATTATAATTGGCCTGTGTTTTATTTTCTGTCAAAAGTTCGGTTTATTTTTTGGACAGAGAGTGTATTATTATTATCATCATCATCTGAGACCTCTGGGGAGTCAATGACTCATTGGAGGGAGGATATACATAATCCAAACCAGCTGTCATACCTTCCCTTAAACTGATTTACACTAGATGCACTCACTACTTCAACAGACAAAACTATTCTACTTCCTTACTGCTTGCTGTTATGAGATAAAAATCGTTAATGTCACTAGTCATTTTAACATTATTATTATTTAATACCTCCAGGGAGTCCAAAGACTCATCGAGGGAGAGTGTGCCAACAGCATCGAACGATTGGATCCCTTCCACCTACTAACCGCGCTCAAACTTACTTAACTGAGCCATTAGTAGCAGAGGCTCTACCAATCGACCAACCTTTGCCCGCTACATAAACAAACGCAAATTAAACAATTTATTTTAAAATTAAACATTTTTATATGTAAAAAAACTATTTCTACACTTTAACAGAAGCAGTTATTTTAACCTCAACAAAAGCATTTATTTTTTAGCATTAATTATATATAAAAAAATCAGTAATTATTAAAGCCGTTTTCTTTATATTGAACAGTTAATAAATATTTCTGAGACTTTAAAATTTTTTTTTTTTTTTTACTTTGCGTTTTTCTTTAGTCTTCTCATCAGTACACTTTGAGGTCCTTTCTAAAGTAAGGCTCTGAGCCTCACTCTGTTGTCCATGTGATCACAGTGGAGACATTCTGTTTTATCTCAAATGACTAACAAGTCCAGCAAAAGATGGCTGTTACAAACTGAAAGCCATTTTCTTTTGGTTACCCTCTTTTTTTATTTTTTTATTTTTTTTTTTAACCTAACTATCTACTCTCTTTCAGATGCCTATTCTTGAAGCATTTAATTGATCAAGTACAATTTCAAAGCTATTTATAAGTAGTCTTTATATCTGTGGCAATATGACAATAAAACTTGTAAAAAATAATATTTCCTACCAGAAATCATGTATCCAACATGAGCAGTTACCATTTTTGGCAAGACAGTGCTGTAGTGTAAAACCTATAGAAAATGTATATTAAAGTAACTTTAAATTTATAATATTTTATTATAATTTGGGTTTCTGTTGTTGGATTGAAGGAAATTTGTTCATTTATTTATTTTGAATAATTATTCATAACATCTTATTTTGATAACTTAGTGTCTGCAGGATTTTTTTCATGATTTCTGTGTGGTTTTATTACGAATTATATATTTCGTTTAATCCTTTATCCAATGCACCTGAAGTAATTTCAGGACTGGGGCAACTTGTGGCAAAGGTGGTATGACTTCACATCACTTGCCTTAGTATCCCATAATGCAAAGCACATCTCCTTGCAGACATGTATAATGCTATGCATTAAGGGAAGGGTCACTACCCAGACCGGTTTCAACCTTTATTGAGGTCTCATCAGCGGGAGCTAGACCCAGAGGTGATGATACCAAGGTGGAAGTATTGCAGAAGCCATATTTCCATATATGAGTTGCCAAAAGGTGTTACACCTTATTAAAATTCTTTAATCCAGAAAATTCTCTAATCCAGAGAATTTTAATAATAAGGCGTGCATAATAATAATAAGGTAATAATAATAATTATTGAAATTGTTATTTTAATAATAATAACATTGTCTTTGTTTTTTCCAGGTTCATAACAAGTCCAAATCTTTTCCTTTCTTCATTTAACAGTGTCAATGTTTTTTGTAGTTCTCTTTCACCTTCAATAATAACAGTGTCATCTGCAAACCTCAGATTGTTAATTCTCATCCCATGCACCAATATTCCTTATCTTCCTTCATTTTATCCATTACTTTTTATAAATGTGCGATGAAAATGCTTGGTGATATTGGGTCCCCATGTCTAGTACTTCTGCTTGTTTTAAACCATTTCCACAAATCATCACCTATTCTAACTGCTGTAATGGCATTCTTATAAACATCTTTTAATATAGCTATTAGTTTTTTGTCAATTCCATAGGATTCTGGCACTGCTGATGTCACTTTCTGATTGATGCTGTCAAATGCCTTCTGAAAATCAACAAAGCAAGCATATATCACCACACATTCTGCAAAAGCTGTCTTTATACAATTTTCTCCAATCAGTGTCATCTTTCCATAATCATTCTTTCTTTTACTGGCTGCATATCAAAAGAACTCCTTAAGATTCTTTTTGGCTTCATTAACTAACTGCTGTTCATACCTCACTTTAGCTACCCTCACCAACCAAACAAAGATGGGATGCAGAATTTATGCTTGGTGAGGATATATTGTTGGAGGTGGAGGAAATAAGAGATCTGGAGTGATAGTGGATAAGGATCTGAAATTTAGGGGACACATAGCTAAAATTGTGAAGACAACACAAAGGCTTCTGGGAATGATGCGGTAGACACTGACTTGTAGAAGCAGGGAGATTCTTGTTCCGTCGTATAAGACTTTGATTAGGCCACACATGGACTATTGTGCCCAGATTTGGTCACCTGATTTTCAGAAGGATGAAGAGATGTTGAAAAGGGTCCAAAGGCGACTGACTAAGGTAGTTTCTAATCTCTGGAATGTCAAGTATGAGGAAGGATTGAGAAGATGTAATTTGCAGAGTCTGGTGGACAGGAGGAAGAGGGGGGGAGACATGACAAAGACCTACAAGTTAGTAAGGGGTTGTCATAGGATCAATGCTGGAGAAGTTCTACAGAAAATAGTGGGAAATCTGGGAAGAACCAGAGGTCATCCCTGGAAACTGTATAAAGAGGGTGTGAGTAGGGGAGTGAGAAGCAGGTTTTTTTCATGCAGAGTTGTAAATGATTGGAATGCCTTGCCTGAGCATGTGGTGTCTGCAAGGAGTTTGAGGGTGTTTAAGACACGGTATGATGAGCTGTGTGTATGATAAAAGGACCTCCCAGATGAGTCTTTGAGTCCATGAGGTCTTGGGGTAATAATAATATTAATAATAATAATGTTGTTTTTTTTCTCTCCTAGCTTTCTCTGCTATTAACCACATTGTCAAAATCTGTTGAATTTTAGTTCTAGCTTTCCTAAATCCTTCTTGCAAGGTATACTTCCAATTGTGTTAACTTTCTGTCAATATCATCATCATCACCTTACCAAGATGACTTGTCAAGGCAATTGTTCTGTAATTTTTACATTCTAGCTTATTTCCTATCTTGTATAATGTCACTAATATCGATTTCTCCCACTCTTCTGGCATTTTTTCTTTCTTTCCATACCATATTACATACTTGGTGCATTTCTGTAACCATACTTTTGCCACCACCATATTTAATCATTTCTCCAGTGATGTTATCATTACCAGGGCTCTTGTTGTGTTTTAGCCGTCTCTCCTCTTTAAATGTCCACATCACACTGATCACCCAGTGGTGATATCTGCTTCAATTCTTTAATCAGCTTCCTAATGCTATCTAAATCTAGTTTTTCTTCATATAACTCATTACAGCTGCTTGTCCATTGCTGTACAATTTTATCTTTATTCATCAATACTTTGCCTTTTTCATCTTTAATTGTTGTCTGTTTTGGTTGCCACCTTCTATTAATGGTTCTAATAATTTTGTATACCTCCCTAGTTTTATGCTCTTTGTAGTGCTGTTCTATATTATTACATTGGACTTCTAACCATTTAATCTTATCCATTCTGACTGCTTACTTCACCTCATTACACTTCTCATATATTACTCCTCTATTTGTTCTGATGTATCCCTTCTTATCTTCAACATTCTTTGTCCTGTACTAATTTCAGTGTCTCTTGTCTTATCCATTTCTTCTTGATCTTTTCTTCTTCTGGTACTGTTTCTTCTATTGCCTCCATTACTCCTTTCACTCTTCAATTAGAATTTTTTTCTTTGTCTACACTTTTAAGTTTCTCTTCTAACACTGTTCTGTACCTTCTTATTTCTGCTTCACTTATTCTTGCTGTATCTCTTCGTTTCTGATGATGGGGTTTATATTTTCTTTTTAATTTCAACTTGATGTTTGCAATCACTAAACTATGATACAAGTCTATATCCATTCCTTAAAAAGTTCAACACTACTGTACTGATGTTATCCATCTTCTTTTAATCGTAATCATATCAATCATGTTCTTGGTTTTTCCAATCATTTGATCGCCACGTCCATTTTCTACAGTCCTTTTGTTGGAATTTTGTGTTACAAATCATCATCTCATGGTCCACAGCAAATTCTAACATTTTTTCACCTTGTTCATGTCTTTCTCCGAAATCATATTTTCCCATGACGGTTTCCCAACCATCATTATCTATTCCGACTTTGGCATTCCAATCTCCTTCGATAATTAGTACATCTTGCTTTGGTATTGTTTCTATTGTCTCTGTCAGATCTTTGTAAAATAAGTCAATATCCTTATCTGTGCTGTCAGATATGGGTGCATATATCTAGACTATTGATATATTAAACGATTTTGCTTGAAATCTTGCTACTATGATTTGTTCATTGACTGGTTTGTAGCCTAACAGTGCCTCTCTAAGGCATGGCATGACACCAAGCACGAAGCCAACTCCTGCTTCGTGCTTAGTGTCATGCCCTGACCGTATGACTTCGCATCCATTTATCTCTCCTGATGATGTCCATTGCATCTCCGCCAGTCCTAGTATATCACACTGATATCTCTTCATTTCCTTGCGAAGTAGTTCTAGCTTTCCTGACATCCAAAGTGTCCTTACATTCTATGTTCCTACTGATAGTAGTTCTGTTAGTTTCAGTTTCTGTTCCTCTTGGTATCAATTGGTATCGTAGACCTTGTTCATCTGGGTGGCATCAGAGCTGGCATGTTTTGGCTGTTGATCGTATAGACATCAGATAACAATCATGTTTTTTCTTTATGGTCAGATTATCGACACTCATCTCACTGACCGTCCTCCTTTATCCAGAATTGGGACTGGCATGAGATCCCTAAGGATCCCGTGGCTGAGTCGGTAATATGATTGAGAGACATTTAAACTTTTAAGAGGTATGTTCAGGATTGACACAGGGGATAACACAAGGGAAAGGAACGTAAACTAGAAGCCATTCCTGCTAGTTTCAAAAAGAGTTGTTGAGTTGGACTGTCAGAATTAGCTTGTTACATGGAGGGTGGGTTGTACCATGGAATTTATTGCCTGATCATGTGCAAACAGTGAGTGGATTTAAGGAGTAGTGGTATGATAGATTTTGTGTTCTAAGATAGGCTTCCTTCGGTGAATCTCATGGCTTCGTGGAGGTCCAGAATAATAATAGTAATAATTACTGTATTAAATTTACTGTTGACAAAAAATGATTATTTGTTGTTCTTATGTAGTGTATCAATCATTTTAATGAGTCTTCTTCATTGTTTATTAGGATTATAAATATATATGCCTTTTTTGTGCTATATTTTTTCTGTTTCTAAATATACTTTTGTTTGTAAAAATGCATTTCTCCCCGATTTAATTTAATATCTCTCTCTCTCTCTCTCTATATATATATATATATATATATATATATATATACACATCTTCTTTATATAGAGGATTCATTTTAACATCGCCAAAGATCCTGGATGCTGGTACAATAGAGCACTTCACACTGACACGGTTTGACATTCCAGATGGTACACCTATTACTATACGCTTATTAAAAGCTGACACAGATGATGTGATTGCAGAAACATCTGCTATTGGACAAAATGGTGAGAATTTAAACTTTTCACAAATGGTCAATTTTTATGATATATGTTCTGTTAAAATCCATATGAGAAAAAACCGGAAGATACTGTAATATTGTTTATGTAAAAAATGTTTTGTAATAGCTCATGTGGTTAAATTAATTTGTCATATATTTTGTATGAAGTTTAGCTATCTTTTCCACATTTTTATAATAGAGGGTTATCATTAATTAAGTAGTGAAATTTGACAAGAGCTTTATCAATATATTTCATGCTGTCACATAATAGTGATTATGCATATCCCTGAAGGAAGGTTAATACTTGCAAAGGGGATCATAGGTAAAGGAACTAAATGTGTATGGGATGTTAATAAATATGTAGGATTGAAATAAACATATATATTTTTAGGAATGTGCAAAGGCATTGACTATCCTCTTGTTTAATGAGAGTATTGTCATAGGGAAAATTTCCAAAGCATTGGAAGGAAGGCAAACTTGTGTCACTCCACAAGAGGATTGCCAAGGCAAATGTTTGCGATTATTATTATTACCACCCTAATAAGACCTCATGGAGTCAAAGACTCATCTGGGAGATCCTTTTATCACACACATCTCATCATACCGTGTTTTAAACATATTCAAACTCTGAGATGTTCAGGGAAGTTCAGGAGAGATTCACGGCCATGGCTCCAAATCAGGAAAATGTCGTCAATATATCTTTTCAAAATTTTTGGTTTTAAATGATAGGAAGAGATGGCTTTAACTTCCAGATCTTCTAGATAGATGTTAACAAGTACAGGAGATAATGGATTAGCCATTGCAGGACCATGATTCTGGTTATAGATGGTATCCTGAAATTTGAAGTATGCTGAGTAGATGCAATGAGTAAGTAAAGCCATGATCTTTTTAGATAATTTATCCTTGAGTAGAACAAGAACTTCTAAATAGTCAACAACAAAACATAAAATTTACTGCTGAGTTTGAAGCTAATGGTTCTCTTCCTTTTTTGGATGCCAAACTGACCCGTTCCTCAGAAAATCTTAAAATCTTGATTTACAGAAAACCTACAGACACTAACAGATATCTCCATGGTCATTCCCATCATTATCCTCCTCAGAAGCTTGGAATCATTTCTACTCTAGGATATCATGCTCGCTCTCTTCTTGATGATGAGATGGAACTTAATAAAGAACTCAATTTTCTCAGGTCTACTTTTCAACTAAATGGTTATTCTCAAAAAAACTACTGATAAATTCCTATTTAATCCTCCCGGTCGCCATAATGAAGAGACCATTAGTGTAAAAGGTAATATTTCTATTCCATACATAAGCTCTGTCTCACCCAAATTAGCCAAGGTTCTTAGCAAATACAACATAAGAACTTTATTTACTCCTCTTCCTAAAATCCGCTCCCTTGTGAGTCATCCAAAACCTAGTCATCATAATCGTAAGTATCCTGGTGTTTACCAGATCTGGCGTAACTGTGACATACCTTACTTTGGCCAAACAGAAAAAGTCATTCGAGTTAGATATTGAGGTGCACAAGAGACACGTCACTTACAAAAGAACATGAGCCAGTGCTTTGTCTAGTCATGTTCTGTTCTCGGCCAGCTCTAATGAAGAAAAACCCTAGCCATACAGTCCTATGGGACAAGTCTAATAACATTTTCCATTGCCATGATGAAGTAGAAAGGAAGATAATAGAATCAAAGGAAATCATTCTCAACACCCTAGATCTCGACAACAAGCCGAGTTACAACCTTCCAGACTGTCGTTGTGCTGTCGTCAAACACCGCCGTTCACATGATACTATATGCATGCATACGCCCAACAATGAAGCCAATGAGGGAATAATTTTGAATGCGCAGACTTTAACGTTTCAACGTTGAAAAATATATACATTCATTTTCTGTGTTGTTTACAGTTATTTCCTCCATGTTTTTACTTCTTTTTTAATGTGCATCTGACGAAGGCTGAAACTAGTTGTGTCGTACTAATAAACTTTGTTTTCATTTCTCTCGGTTCTAGTCATTCAATCTTTTTATAAAAATGTACAACAACCAACTAAATCAATCTTCATATACACACACACACACACACACACACACATATATATATACTCTTTCTGCATTTATGTACATTCTTTCTGCAGGAATGGAAAGAAAAAGTGAAAGTTATCCCGTTGCACATGGGTGGTGCAAAGATGGGCTCACATCCAGAAATGGGTTGACAGAGAATCTCTACTTTGCAATGAACAACATGGGTTTATTAAGGGACGTTCATACTTTAGCAACTTTCTCAGATTCTATAATAATGTTACCACTGAGTTAGACAAGGGAGACGAATACACCATGATACACATGGATGACCATTGCATAAATTGGAGAATATGGGATTGGATTATAAACTATTAGCATGGATAAGAGAATGGCTGACTGACAGATATCAAAAAATCATATATGGAGAGTGTGAACCTACAAGATTCAAGGTCACCAGTGGTGTGCCTCAAGGATCAGAAGTTGATCCACTGTTATTCAATCTGTACATTAATGACATTGGATTTGACAGGCAACACACGACTATTTGCTGAGGATGCAAAGATAGGTAGGGTAATCAGGAATGCAGCTGATATGCAGCACTTGCAGAATGATTTGAATAGGCTAGAATTGTGGGCATGGGAAAATGGATATTAGTTCAATGTCAGTTAATGCAGTCATTCACTTTGGCATGATTAGATATCCAGTGTCGTATTATATTGGCAGGATTATGCTAGAAGAAACTGATCAGGCTAGGGATCATGGAGTGTTAGCAGATAGGAAGTTGAAGTTCATGGCCATGTAGCAAAGATTGCAAATACAACTGAAAGGATAATTGCAATGCTGAAACAAACATTATTATTATTATTATTCAGGCCTCCATGGAGTCAAAAGACTTATCGTGGGAGGTCCTTCCTAGGAAACACAAAGTCTATCATACCACTCCTTGAATTCATTGACTATTCTTGCACTCGCCACTCTATCAGGCAATGCATTCCATGGTTCAACCACCCTGCATCTAAAGAAACCACTCCTCACCCTCTTGCTCACAGCTTCCTTTCGTAACTTCCAGGGATGGCCCCTTGTCATCACTCCTTCCTGCTGTTCCACCAAGCAAAAGAACTCCCCAGTGTCAACCCTGTAACTACCTCTCAACAGTTTAAAAGTCTCAATCATATCACCTCTCCTTCTTCTATTCACTAAACTCTGCAATCCACATTCCCTCAGCCGATCCTCATAACTAACATTGTACAGATCTGAAACTGTCTTTGTTATCTGCCTTTGTACCTTTCCACAGTTAATTTATCTCCTTGAAATCCTGGGGATGAAATTTGAGAACAAGAGTCTAAGTGTGGTCTGATCAGGGTCTTATACAATGGAATGATAACTCTTTTATCTCTGCTGGTCAACATCCTTCTCAGTATTGCACAATCCTTCTTCAGTATTGCACAATCTTTATATGTCAAAGGTGGTGAAGGTAACCTGGGTTACCTTCACCACCTTTGACATATAAAGATAAGGGTGCCATTTTGCCTCTTTACAAGTTCTTAATAAGAACTCACGTATCAAGAGCTGTTGTGCACAGGTCTAGTCTTCTGGTTTCCATTATGATTCTGATATAGTGGAGAGAATGCAAAGGAGAGTGTTAAAAATGATATCAAGATTGTGGAATACTGAATATGAGGACAGATTGAGAATTTGTAGCCTAGCAAACAAGAAAAAGAGGGATGATGTGATTGAGATTTACAAACTTCTGAAAGGGTCATACAGGATTTCAGTTGATAGAATGTTTGAATTTATGGAGAGTGGGGAAAGGACAAGAGGGCATCCTTGGAAGCTGAGAATGAATGCTGCTAAGAGGGGGGTGAGGGTTAGATTTTTCTTTCATAGGGTGGTGCATGATTCAAATGGATTGCTATTGAATGGTCTGAGGGCAAACAGTGTGAATGAATTCAAGAATAAGTATGACAGCTGGTACATGTAGTATGTGGCCTCCCCTCAATGAATCCCTGATTCTCTGGAGGTCTCTCTTTATTGTTATTATTATTATTAACATCCGACCTCCATGGAGTCAAAGACTCATTGTGGGAGGTACACGCTATTGAACACAATGCTCATCCAACCTTGCCTTAAAATGATTCAATGTGTCTACTTCACAACACACTCAGGCAATGCATTCCACTATCCTCTTAATAACAATCAAACAACCTCTTAATAATAATAATAATAATAATTTATTATTAATTTATTTAATATACTAAATATATTATTAAATATATTTAATATATTTAATGACAATCACCTTTGTATCCATAAGTTTTATCTGTCTACGCAGTTTACAGTTCCTCTTCAGATGATCCCAATCTGTGTATGCATCTCCCTTGCACACAATGTGAAAAATGCATTCAAACATATTTCTCTCTCTCGCTTGGTATAATAAGAGATGGTAACTAAAGCAAAATATTCCTTTAATAAGCTTATGTGTATGAAACACAAGGCTGCTAATGTCAATCCAATTCTGAAACTTGGTCTTCACTAACCTCTCCAACACTGTATCCATAACTCCAGGCATACAGTTTGGACTATAATTTCAAGTCTTAGTCATATTATTTTCCTCATGAAATGTTACAATTCTGCTCTCTTTCAATTCTTTAGGAACTAGGCACAATATATACCTATGTTAAACAAGTACATCAAATCCATTTAACTCCCTGGAACATTCCACCAAAACTAGCAGTGATATATATTATCATCATCACTCATTTTGATAGTCTTACAGTCTTATTAATATCAGGTTTACTTATTTCCACATATACTTAACTCGCCATCAGCCTATCTTCCACCACCTTCCTACTGAACTCAAGTTCTGTGTAATGTCATATTCATGAGGATAAAATACCTTTATTAATTGCTCATTTAATATGTGTCTTCTGCAGTGGTTATCATTCTACCATTTTTACCAACCAATACTATCCTTCCATTAAAGAGAATGATGGAAGGATTGTTCATATTAGTGTTCCACAGTATGAACAACACCAAGAGAAGAAAACATGAATTAATTTATTGAACTTACTAATATTTCGCTGGTTTTATACCAAGCATCATCAGAGCACAAATTATTATCAGCATTATGATGATTCAGGCCTCCATGGAGTCATATGACTCTTTGTGGGAGACCCACCCTAGAAATCGAAGTCTATCATACCATTCCTTGAACCCACGACATTTGTGCTGTCACCACTCTATCAGGCAATGAATTCCACGGTTCAACTATCTTCCACACAAAGAAACCACTCCTTACCTTCTTGTGTACAATACCTTTTGTAACTCCCAAGGATGGGAGTTACAAAAGGTGTTACGAAAGGAATCTGTGAGCAAGAGGGTGAGGAGTGGTTTCTTTGCATGGAGAGTGGTTGAACCATGGAATGCATTGCCTGATGGAGTGGTGAGAGCAAGAATGGTCAATGAGTTTAAGGAGTGGTATGATAGACTTTGTGTTTCTTAGGGGGGGGGGGACCTCCCTTCAAATCAAATCTTGATAGATGTGTTTCTTAGGAAGAACCTCCCACGATGAGTCTTTTGACTCCATGGAGGCCTGAATAATAATAACTGTAATCACTGTTTATCAACATAATTACATAAACATGCATTATGTTGATACATAATGCATGTTTATGTATCAAAAAGTGTCCTTTTCATGAAGTATCAGTATATTGTGTTTAATTTTAGGAATCATGAGAAGCCAGCAAACAATTAAAGGAGTCTTTAACAGGAATAAATGCAAAAATATAATATCAGTGATACTGCTATTCTGTGGGTGTGTATCACACACCTAGCACATCCCTAATATATGCCCCTGGTAATGGATTAGTGAGATGAATAGAAGACTGGTTGTCTGAAACATATCAGAGAGTTCCTTATGGAAAGGGTGGGCAGTTTCCCAGAAAGTGACTAATGGTCCACTACAGGTTGGAACTTGTGTATAAATAATTAAATGAGTCATTTCAGCCTTTCTTTGGTTCAATTTGGAAAAATAACCATGGAACACTCTAGTATTTGTCAATGATAATCTAATCTCACCAAAAAAGCATAAATCCTTTGTGCTTCTTACATAAACAGCATGTGTGAAGCATAGCAATTGTTCATTTGACCTTTATGCTTTCTATATTTAAAATTATATTAATTGATAAATTAAAGTATTCAAAGTTATCTCACAACTGGCTGCATTGGAGCAATTAAGATCAGTGCTGATGCACTATGCATTCTCTTAAAACTTTCATACATCAATAAAAATGCAATCACACAGTCAAACTAACATGAATTTTGTAGGGGTTGCATTAGCCACACAACAGCACACCCAATCTAAATGGGCAAGCGATGCCACTGTCTGTTACCCATTCCCATCTTCCTCAATCATACAACTTACCACAAAATTATCTGTCAAATGCCTTTAGTCGAGTCCAAAAAAACATCATATATGAGTCTTCCTCTCAGATGTACTTGATACATATTTACATAAAATCCAAGTAGACTGCTAAAGCAAAACTTCTTTACAACATAAACTTCTAACCAACATACAAAATCCTGTGCCTATGAACTCAATCCCATATTCTTGTCCTGGCTAGAATACAGGTGTATTCTAGCCAGGACATTAATGAAGCCAACGAGGGAACAATTTTGAATGCGCAGACTTTAACGTTTCAACATTGAAATATATATACCCTAATTTTCTGTGTTGTTTACAGTTATTTCCTCCATGTGTTTTTACTGGTTATTTCTTCTTTTTTAATGTGCACCTGACGAAGGCTGATACAAGCTGAAACTAGTTGTGTCGTACTAATAAACTTGTTTTCATTTCTCTCGGTTCTAGTCATTCAATCTTTTTATAAATATATATATATATATATATATATATATATATATATATATATACATACTCTTTCTGCATTTATGTACATTGACAGAGGTTGACAAAGAAATATATATATATATACTCTTTCTGCATTTATGTACATTGACAGAGGTTGACAAAGAAACTACTTTGCAATGAACAACATGGGTTTATTATGGGAAGTTCATACTTTAGCAACTTGCTCAGATTCTATAATAATGTTACCACTAAGTTAGACAAGGGGGACGAATACACCATGAAATACTTGGATTTTGACAGAATACTGCATGGATGACCATTACATAAATTGGAGAATATGGGATTGGATTATAAACTATTAGCATGAATAAGAGAATGGCTGACTGACAGATGTCAAAAAATCATATATGGAGAGTGTGAACCTACAAGATTCAAGGTCACCAGTGGTGTGCCTCAAGGATCAGAAGTTGATCCACTGTTATTCAATCTGTACATTAATGACATTGGAAAGGATTTGACAGGCAACACACGACTATTTGCTGAGGATGCAAAGATAGGTATGGTAATCAGAAATGCAGCTGATGTGTGGCACTTGCAGAATGATTTGAATAGGCTAGAATTGTGGGCATGGGAAAATGGATATTAGTTAAATGTCAGTAAATGTAGAGTCATTCATAAAGAAGAAAAGGGACTCGCAAACAAGAACACTTGATCAGGTAATAGCATATGAGAATCTGTCTATAAATAAGTTGGCTGGTGTACTGTAGTTGGTGAGTATGATCATGAAGTCTCGACTTGAGAGGTGACAATATATGTTAGAGCTCTGATTAAGAAGGGACCAGTGGCGGCTGGTGAAATTTTAAGTGGGGATGCTGCCTGTACAAAATAAAAAAAATAATAATTTTTTTTTCCTAATCAGTAACCAATTTATTAATAAATAAATCTATAGATTTATTAATAAATTGGTTACTAATTAGGAAGAACAGAATTATTTATTTTTTTATTTTGTATAGGCAGCATCCCCCACTTAAAATTTCACTGGAAGGGACATATGTGAAATTGTAAGACAAATGGTTATAATAAACTTAGAAGGCTTCTGAAAGACTACCGCCTTAGCATCTGCTGTGATGTAATGCTAAGACAGTTCTTTGCATGGTGTGTAGTGAGTTCGTAGAATGGATGACCATTAGAAGTTGAGGAAGCATATTTGGTGAATGTGTTCAAGGAGAGGTATTTGTATTTGTTTGATATTTGTATGAATGACTATTTATAACAATAATAATATTTGTACTATTAAATTCCTTCAAAATCAGCAAACAGTGATTTTGAAAGTGACAAATTCGAACTTTCATTTCTGGTCATATATATCTAAACCCACCTTCCATATTATTTACACTTGGATGGTTCTATTGATTGCATCATTATCCATCATAAAAGCAAATTTTCTTACTTCTTTTCACATTGTACTTTTTCCCCATATGTTAGAAAATTAACTCCTGTCATTCCAAACTCTCAATATTGAATGTTCTCTTTCAATTTTTCAACAGAAATTTTGTTTAACCTGTATAACAAAAATGTCTTCTGGTCATGTTGACATTTCTTAAGTTATTCAGACAGTTCGTGCTATACAGTTAATAATTGTTTTTGTATTTTTATGTGATGTCCTACACCATGTTATTTATCCTGCAGCATAGAAATTAGCCCCCATTCATCCTATTTTTTTAAAAAAAGCAATAAATCTTTACCATTAAATTCCTGTCTTGTTGCTCTCACTTCAATTATTTTTAAGATAATGAAGAAATCTGTTAATAGTGAACTTCCATGCTAACCAGAAACCTCTCACTTAATAAATGAGTAATAAATGATTGCCAGTGTGGATGCTGTCATTCAACAAGGGGATCTTCTTGCTTTGGACAATTTCTATGGAAGAGTAGAGTATGAAGTAACCCAAGTAGTTGTTTTTAATATTTTTAAGGAATATGTTTCCTTCTTATAATCTATCTTTTAATTTATGCAACTTGTTTGCTTTTTTCTTTTAATCTTATCTTGTCTTGTCTTATAATAATAATAATAATCATTATTATTATGTGACACCTCCAGGTAGTCCAAAGACTCATCGAAGGAGGGCATCTACTGCACAACTCTCTGTCTCCACCACTCAATCCACCAACAAACTGCAACTACATCAATGCCATCTACTGCCCACCACTAGTATTTTCACAGACAATCACAAACATCCATGCCCATGGCAGGTAATTGCCAAAGGATCTTTATCTTCAAATTTTGCAAATAATTCTGGAGCACCACACCACAGGGCTGCATTCGTTCACCAATTTTCTCCTTTCTGATAGCAATGATTTTTGTCCATTTGGCTGCAGAACCACCCACAGTTTTGGTTTTGTTCACGAAATGTGTTGCACTCCCTATCTGACTAATTTTGTGATACATCAACAAAAACTGTAGATTATTTTATTTTATTTTTTATATATTTTTTAATGTTAATTCTGTTAATTTTGGTGGGCTAGGTAATCTAGAGACTAAACATGGAGCTTTTTTCAGCCACTTCTGCCCTGTGATAAGCAGGATGGTAGTCTCATATTAGGTGATGATAATTATCTACCACGTAAAGACTTTAACCAATATTCATTTGGCCAGCCAAACTGGTAAATTATTGTTCTACCATTCTGTTGAATCTACTTTTAGAATCCTAACTTCATTCTGATCTAACAAACTTGTTCATTGGGGTACTCATAACCTTGTTCACTTCAATGCTGGAACTGTTCTCTTCTAGTGTTATTTTTGATATTACATGAATCTTTATACAAGGCAAGGTTTCTCTTCTTGAGATACAACTCTTCACCTCCAGTCTTTAAAATTTTTTTTTTTTTTTTTTTTTGGTTTTTTTTTGCAGGTAATCTTCTCATGTCTGAGGACTCATGACCTTCCTGATGATGCTTCACCACTTCTTTCTCCACTGTGCTTCTCTTATTATTTAAGTCCAGTGATTCTTGATATTTGGTCAATCCATTTGTTAGGGGTTTCCTTCTTTTTCTTTGTCAACACAGAAAAAGGAATATTACACAGTTCTCTTGGCAATTATGTTTGTCAGTTTTGTGTAGATATTCAGTTCTTCTAGGATACTTTTGTTTGTTCACTTCTCTGTCCAAGACACTCTTAACATTCTTCTCCAGCACCAGAGCTCAAATGCCTTAATTCTTCTTGTATCATCTTTTGTCATTGTCCAAGACTCAGAAGCATAGAGAAAGATCGAAAAACTAAGGTTTCTACAAGCTTAATTTTGGTCTTTTTGGAGATATGCCTGTCTTTCCAGATCTTAGTTAAATCAATCATCGCTTTCTTAGCTGTGCTATTGTTCTTCTTATCTCTTTTTTTATATCCATCTTTTTTTGTTATTATCACTCCAAGGTAGTTGAAATTGTCAACAATTTCAATTCCTTCTATATCTCTTCTGCATTGTTTAAAATAATTATTTTTGTTTTATTTTGATTTATTCGTAAACCATGGCTTAAGCTTTCCTATTCTAATTGATTTAGGATAGATTTTAATTCCTGTTCATTTGTGGCTATTATCACTATATATGATTTCTAGTTTCTTAATCTTTTCTGAATCCTGCTTGTTCTTCTGAGATTTGATGGTGTATGAAACTTTGTAATCTTTCCTTAATAATGTGCAGTAAAATCTTGATCCTTTTTCAAATTGGAATACAGGGGGACACTGAGTTTTCAATTCTTACTTTTGCTTGATTTCCTTGATATGAGTTCTTTATGAGGATTACTAGATGGTTTAATATTCCTGATTCTTGCATGATATCCAATAAAATATCCCACCTCATACAGTCAAAGGCCTTGAAGTAATCTATAAAACATAGATAAAGGCTTAAGTTGAATTTCCTTGCTTTTTTTGATTATTTGTCTGATGTTAGATATATGATCTCTAGATCCTTGACCCTTTAAGAATCCAGCTTAAAATACAAGAATGGGTGAAATATATAGAACTCTTTACTGATAAAAGACAGAACCCAGAAAATGCTTATGAACATATGGAAGGTCCATACATTCTAAGATCAGAGGTAGAATGTGCACTAAACTCAGCTAAAAATGGTAAAGCCTTAGGCCCGGATAGAATACCAGCAGAAATAGTAAAGTTATTAGAAGGTACAACATTAATATATTAGTAAAGCTGTTTAATAAAATCTACAATACAGGCATAATCCCTCAAGACTGGTTACGGTCGACCTTCATCATGCTACCTAAAAATGCAAATGCAAAAACTTGTAATGACTATAGAATGATCAGTCTAATGAGTCACGTTCTCAAAATATTTCTGAAAATAATTCAAAAAAGAATATACCGAAAATGTGAAGACGCCATCAGTGATACCCAATTTAGCTTTAGAAATGGTTTGGGAACAAAAGAGGCTCTTTTCTGTTCTCAGATCTTATTCCAAAAATGTATTGACCAAAGCAAGGAAATATTTATTTGCTTCATCGACTTTGAGAAAGTATATTACAAAGTCCAACATGCTAAAATGATTGCACTATTAAAAAGAATTGGATTAGATGGTAAAGACATCAGGATCATTGAAAACTTATATAGGAAGCAGAAGGCATCTGTTCAAGTTGATGACATTATTACAGACTCCATTAACATCAAACAAGGAAGGGATGTGTGCTGTCACCTCTTCTTTTTAACATATACTCAAAAGCTATATTTCAAAAAGTCTTGAAAAGAAGAAAGGAAGGGATTAGTGTAAATGGTGAAATCATCAGTAACATCCGATATGCTGATGACAGCTCTCTTGGCTGACAGTATTCAGGATCTTCAAAATCTTCTGGAACTAGTGAATGAAGAGTGTGGAAAAATGGGATTAAAAATAAATATCACCAAAACTAAATTCATGGTCATAAGCAAGAAACCAATTCTTAATTCAGCACTTTCTTTAAATGGAAAACAAATAGAAAGAGTGGCAAAGTGTAAATATCTTGGATGCTGGTTAAATGAAGATTGCAATCCAGAAATGGAAATACAAGTTATTATTATTATTATTTCGGGCGACTCCAGGAGTCCTTAGACTCATCGAGGGAGGCCCTAAACATCATGTCCACACAACTATGCGATTACATTCTCACAGTATCTATCATACCTTGCCTTGAACTCGTTCACCGTCATAGCACCCACAACAGACTCTTGCAGCTTATTCCACTCATTTACCACTCTAAAAGTAAAGAACCCAGCTCTAACACCCCTGCTAACCACACTCTTGCCCAGCTTCCATAGTTGTCCCCTAGTTCTTCCAACAACCAATCCTAATCTCAAAAATATCCTCCGAATTAATCCTATAGAATCCCTTTAGCAATTTGAATGTCTCAATCATATCTCCCCTCCTCCGCCTATCAACTAGTTTCTGCAACCCACAAATCTTCAACCTGTTCCCATATGGTTCATTCCATAGACCTGTTATCATCTTAGTCACCCGCCTCTGGATCCTCTCCACCTCCTCCCCATCAAGAAGAAACCGAGGTGACCAAATCTGGGCACAGTAGTCGAGATGAGGTCTTATCAAGGCTCGGTACAGAGGTACAATAACTTGCTTGTCTCTGCTCGTCAAGGTATTTTTCAACAACCAAGTGAGTTGATGAGCTGATTTAGCTACTTTTGCAATGTGCCCCCTAAACTTCATCTCCCTATCCACCAACACTCCCAAGTCCCTGGCCTCATCAATCTCTTGGAGTACAGTTCCACCAATGTGGTATACTGCTGCTAATCTTTTCACCCCAAAATGCATAACCCTACATTTTGTCACATTAAATTGACATCCATTGTCCTTAGCCCAGAACTCCAATCTATCTAAGTCATCCTGCAAGACTTTGACATCTTCTGCATTCACTATTGCCCTACCCAACTTTGCATCATCAGTGAACAAATGAATTGTTCCACTTAGATCCTTCCCTATATCGTTAATGAACAGATTAAACAGCAGTGGTCCAAGAACAGAACCCTGCGGCACACCACTAGTCACAGGCCGTCTTTTGGACTCTACTCCTGAATAAACTACTCTTTGATATCTCTCCATCAACCAACCACCTATCCATCTCACCAACCCTATATCCATTCCCATATGTTGTAGTTTACGGATTAGTATTCCATGTAGTATCCTGTCAAACGCCTTTGCCAGTTCAGCCGTCACCTTGTTATAAAACTTGAGCAAGTTACTGAAGCATGATCTACCCTTCACAAAGCCATGCTGTCCCATGTACAGTATCTCATTTTCATCAATCCATTCCTGTATTTTTCCCTTGACTACTTTCTCCAAGACCTTGACAACGACTCCTGATATGGTAATCGGTCGGTAATTTGCAACAGTAGTCTTGGATCCTCCTTTATGCAGTGAAACTCTTTTCCCCTAGCCGCTTCACGCAAGACCCATGCCGGTATACCATCCAATCCCACAGATGTGTTCACATTAAGGTTCTGTAATAGACTAGTCACCTCCACTTCATTCATCACTATTCCCGTTAGTTAGAATTGAAATGCCAAGAAAAAATTTTCTCTTGATGAAATCAACACTGTGTAACTGCAGTTTAAATTTAGAGCTTAGGGTATGCATGGTTAAATGCTATGTATGGTCTATACTGCTGGTACTGCTGTACGGTGCAGAAACTTGGACCTTGAAGATGACATCAATAAAAAGACTTAAAGCCTTAGATGTGGTTATACAGACAAATGTTAAAAATCCCATGGACAGCAAAAACATCCAATCAGGAAGTACTGGAACAAATGGGGAAATCACGTAAACTTTTAGATACCATAAAAAGAAGGAAAACTGCATATCTTCTTGGTCACCTACTTCGTAATGAAAAATTTAAGATACTTAAATTGATTATAAAAGGGAAAATAAATGGAAGAAGAGGACAAGGAAGATGAAGAAAATCTTGACTGGCATGAACTCTGAGAGACTTCTCAGAGTGGCTGAGAATTGCTCAAAATTTGCCAAGGTGGTTGCCGACCTCTGATAGGAGATGGCACTCAAAGAAGAAGAAGATATAAAACTTTGTAATCTCTCCTTAATAATGTGTAGTAAAATCTTGCTAGTATGTGAGATAAGGGCAATTGTGGGGTAGTTATCGTATTTGTTGTGATTTTATTTTATTTTTTTTGTAGTTTGGGATAATGGTGGAACTAGTCCAGTCATTTTGGCCGTCTTCCAGATTTTGTTGCATAAATCATGTATCCAGTTGACTGCATTCTCTCCAAGATTTTTCAACATTTCAGCTGATATTGAATCAGGACCTGGAACTTTGTTATTCCTTAATTTTTTGATTGCTCGTTCTACTTCACTTTTCAGGATCTCTGGTTCCGTTTCCATGTTTTTGATAGCTTCTTTGTCTTTTTGTTGAATAGCTGAGTCCTTGTAAAGCTTGGCACAATACTCTTTCCATCTTTTGGCTATGTCATTAGTGTCATTTAAGATCTTGCCATTTTTCTCTGCAATTATATTAAGTTTTAGTTTGAATTTTTTGGTTATATCCTTAACCTTCTTGAATAAGTCTGTCATTTCATTAGAGTTGGGGTGTCTTTATATTTCGTCAAAGATGTTTTAGATATAGCTGGCTTGATCTTTTTGATAAGATTTTTAATAGCTTTATTCAGGTTCAGGTAATTTAGGTTTTGCCAATCTGTTATTTTGTTTCCTTTTTTCAATTAGTTCTAGGGTTTCTTTTGTAATCCATGGACTACCATTCTTCTTTTTTATTGGGATGTTTTTGGCTGCAGATTTTACAATGGTTTGTTTTATGTGTCTAATGTGATTTAATGCTTTATTCCTGAGCTGTGCTTTTGGTTCCATGAAAATTCATCGAAAAAACAGTTAATTGAAAGACAATTCATCAAATGAACAATTCATCGAATGACAATTCATTGAAAATGCAATTCATCGAGAAAACAATCCACCGAAAATTTTTACTAAAATTTCATTAAATTGATCCAGCCAAAGTGGAATTGCTAATATCAATTCGAAACTTTTTTCGAAAGTGTTATTATAAAAGTGATCCATTTAGAACAAAAACTGAACCATGCAGTCAGCTTCTTGAATTGACAACTTCTACTAATTCCACTGTCAGAGAGTTATTGTAATACATAATTTGGACATATTATTTCTTTGTTGTCCCGAATATAGCTGAGCTGAAAACTGGAATGGTTCGACATTTTCTTGTAAAAGTTTCAAATAGCGAATCTGATTCAGATTCGCTATTTGAAACTTTTATTCATCCCATAATAATTGCTATATTGAAGTCGCATATTACTACTAGTAACAATAATAATAATGGTGCCCATGTAGGCTGGGCTTTTCCTCCCAGAAAGGCAAATCAGTCCTATGAACAGACATGAAACAGCTATCAGACAAGAAAAACAATAAGAAACCATATTGTTCTATAATTATTCCCTATTAAAATAGCATTGCTTTCTCACTCTGCACGGTTCAGTATTTGTTCTAAATGGATCACTTTTATCATAACATTTTTGAAAAGTTAAAATTTTCGGTGAATTGTTTTTTTCTATGAATTGCCTTTTTGATGAATTGGCTTTTGATTAATTGCCTTTTCAATGAACTCTTTGGATACTGTGTTTTTTTTTTCTTGAGCTCTGATTCAATGTCCATTTGTGAAAAGTCACATCTTTTGTTGCTGTTATTCTTGTTTGTTTTCAGAAGGATCTTTAGATTAGAAATTAATAATTAATAATCTGATTCATAGTCGGCACATGGCAGGGTTTTGGTGTTATATAGTGTTATTACTTTGCAGGTAATAACACTATATAAATTACAAATCTATATAAGTCCAAACTTTGAATACCATAAAGCATTCAAAAGAATGATGTGGCATTTACTTCTTTGATTGGAAAAGATTCAGGTCCACTTCTTACTAACTGATACAAGGAACATTTTTTCAGAGTTAAAGGTCTTTCCAACTGAAAGCAAGCTAGTTGGTGGGATATGTGGGTGGAATGATTTTTTCCCAAGATAACTTGAATTTTTTTTCATCTAGTAAGGGTTAAAACTGCCTAAATTGCCCCTTAGAACATACAGTAACATTTCTAGAACATCTAGGTGTACAATAAGAGACTTGAATGTTTATATAGATTCAAGAATGAACTCTGGGTTTGAGAACTTGGATCTGGGGAGTTGTGTAAAGTAGGACCTGAATCTTGGGAGTTGACTATGGTAGGACCTGGATTTGGAAGATGATAAATACTGGAAAACTGATCTGGGAAATCATTTTTCAGGAACCTAGATTGAATGACCTTAAAATATCAGAATCTTAAATAGAAAGGTACCTGGAAAATGAACTTAGAACTGGCATCTGACCCGAGGACTGCACATTAGGACAATTAGTCAAATTAACAATCAACAAACTTTTGAATATTTCTCATTTTTGGGATGGATATCCCTCCCCTCCCAGTGCTTCACATAAGAGCAGTGAGAACAGTTGAATTAAAATGCATGCATTAACTAGCCCCATCAGTTCACAGTTGACTTTAGATTCAGAGAACCTATTTTTCTTTCACTTTGTTTATTCCTTCTACCTTTCAAAAAACTTCTATTCTATTATATTACATTATATTTCACAAAGAATGCATTTGGCAGGGGTTAAAATCCAACATTAATAAGGTGTTCCTGTTGAACTTCATGGCAGACTAGTTTGGTGCTACTGGATATTATAGATATGAAACAACCAATTGTTGTGTTGTATGAGATTACTACAAAAAAATTAAGTTCGTGATTTTTTCCTTCTTTAAGAGATACTTGTGCTATGAGAGGTTTCTTTAAATTAACATGAAAAACACAAGAAATAAGTAATACTATTTATTTAAGACCATATATTTCAGCCAGAATATTACAGGCATCATGAGTGCTGACAATAGTTAATTACAAAGTAAAATTCAAAAACAATGGATTGATTTGAAAAAGTAAGAACTGTATGATGTTATACATAAAACAGTGCAGTGGTATAACTGAGGAAGTATTGCAATATTAATTATTCATTAGCTATTAAAAAATATTGATGTCTGATTAAAATAAGACTTTCCCATATCTTAGATAGAGAGAAGCAGTTATTCTGATTTAAGTATGGATGGGGCAGTAAGGCCTCAGCCTTTTATTTAAACAAGTGTTCAAATTTATACCAACATTGATGAAGTAAGTGTGTTTCAGACAATAGGATGTTGTGGTCTGCATCTATTCCTTGCTGTGCCAAGCCAGATTTTTCAGATTTACTTTTGCTAATATAAGTTCACAGTTGAATTAAGAAAAAATCTATCCCTTCTAGATACCCTGGTTAATTGTGATCATAATGGAGGTGTCAAATGAAAGAAGTAAACACACTCAAGTGTCAAATGGAGCACATGCTACATAAAGAAAGAAATAAAGAACTTCAAATTCAGGGAATAATGAAAGAAAATACAGAAGACTTAAGCAACATAATGCAACTGATCGGCAGCAAAATTGGAATTCAAATCACAACCACAGATATCACCTCTATTAACCGAGGCCCACAAAAAAACAAAGGGAGACCGCCACCAATCATCGCTCGTTTTACCAACAGAAGTCTGAGAGACTCCATTCTTACAGCAGGCAAGAAAACAAGGCCGACAACAATGATCCTAACTGATAAGAAACTCCCAACACCAATCTATATAACGGAACACTGGACTCCATACTTCAAAAATCATTTATACCAAGTGAAGACAAAAACAGAGAAAAACTACAAGTTCCTGTGGACAAAGAATTCCCAGATATTTATGAGAAAGAATGAACACACTCGAGTATACATAATTACAAGTGAATCCGACTTACACAGCCTACCAATATAAAACACTAACTTTTTACATCCTTAAGAATAAGATTAGAACTCATTTAGAAACTATATAATGGAGATCTCAAACATAGGTGAACATATCCAGTCAGACAACATAAACTTTAAGGTCTTTGACTCTTTGAAGAAATGGTCAGACAACATTTCCACCAATACCAACTTCACTATCATACACACAAACATAAGAAGTATTAAAAAACACTAGCTTACATTGATAACACAGCTCAATTATACCATGATAAACATAGATGCACTAATACTGACCGAAGTTGCAATAAATGACACAGAAATTTACGCATACAACATAAATAATTATCAAACCTACAACTTATGTAGACCAAACAAAAGAGGAGGTGGCATTGTGGCATTTATCAAAGAAAAATACAATGTGACTGAAAAACAAACTCACTTCGAACATGCGGAAACACTAATTTTGGAACTCACAAATTGCCACAGTAGTATCAAATACACAATAAACACAATATACAGACCCCCAGATAATAATCCACTCAGTTTTCTTCACGAGTTAGAAACATGGTTAAGCAGCATCGAACCCCGTACAACACACCAGCTCATCCTAATAGGAGACATTAACATAAATACTCTTGACTACGCTTCTTCAACCACGAACACATATCTAGATATACTAAGTCATTACAACATAAACTCTACCATTAACTCCCCAACAAGAGAAGAAATACTCAATAATTCACTAACAAAATCATGCATTGATCATATCGACATATGGGCTCCCATCCATACATACATATCATCAGTAATTAAATTGCGATCACTACTTTGTCTCAACTTCATTTTATTATGTTTCCTACCTCTCCTCCCACCACCACAAAAGTCGACAAAACTCGATCATACTAAAGAGCATTGTCGATAACCAAGTAAAAAATACAGACTGGAATTCCCTACTTAAAATAAATGATCCTGTAACATTATACGAGAATTTTCAACTAAAATTCACAGAAATATACAAAAAAGCAACAAAACCTACACAAACGAGGCGACAAACAGACAACAATCCATGGATAAATGACGACATACAAAATACTATTACTCTAAAAGAAAATCTATGGAAAAAACTTAAAAAGTCATCCAGTAACACACATTTACAAACCTTATACAAAAACACAATAAATCAACTAACAACAAAAATTCATAGGGCAAAAAGACGCTACTACTTCCAAAAATTCATGGAATATAACGACAACATTAAGCAAATATGGGCTACACTCAATGAAATAGTAACTCGAAAAAAGAAAATTTCAACACAAGATTTTATTGCAAAAAGCTTCGGCCAGGACACAAACCAAGAGGAACTAGCAGACTCATTCAACCATGCTTTCACAAACAACATCACACAACTCGAAAAAGACAAACTACCAATGATCAACAAAAAACTACTGACACAAAGTTAACAACAAACGATGTATTTTCCACCCATAACCAAACAGGAACTGAAAGAAGCAATCCTACAACTAAAACCAAAGACCACTCCAGGAATAGACAAAATAAGACTCATAGACCTTATAACACGCTTTGAGCAAATACATCCAATACTTTGAAACTCGTGAACATAATATTCGACACAGGCATTATTCCACAACAACTAAAAACTGAAGTAATTACGCCAGTATACAAACACGGCAAAAGAAAAGATACTCAGAACTACAGACCAATAGCTACACTGGCAGTCATCTCAAAAATTCTAGAAAAAATAACACACACCAGACTACAGAACTATTTACAGAAGTATGACATCATCTCACAAAACCAATACGACTTTCAGAAAACAAAAAGCCATTACTTGATTAGAAGACATCGCCGACACAATAAACAAAGCTCTCGACAAAAACAAGTACGCCGTCCTTATACTGCTGGACATAACCAAAGCATTTGATACACTTGAACATGACATACTACTCACCAAACTATACTCAATAGGTATAAGAGGAACACTGCATGCATGGTTCAAGAACTACCTCTCAAACAGAACACAAGTAACAAAAATAGGTACATGGCACAGTCAGAGTATACAAATAAAACACGGTGTACCTCAAGGTGCCATCTTATCATCCACTCTATTCAACATATACATTAACGATGTTCATAACATATCCATAAGAAGTCAAATATTTCAATACACAGATGACACTGGACTACTAGCAATCCACACAGACATTAACACAGCTCTCTGCAAAGCACAACATACTTCCACCAAAACGCAATTCTAATCAACGGCACCAAAACACAGATGTTGATAATGCACAACCCAAGAATCATATACCCCGCATCACTATCGATACATTGTCACACATACCGCTGCATTAACAACAAAAATACCTGCCAATGTTCTGAAATCAAATCTGTAATACACGCAAAATACCTCAGTCTCTATATAGATTCCCACCTTAAATGGACAAAACATATAGATTATCTACACACCAAACCGGATCATCGCAGCAAAACTCTTTCAAGTTAAAGACATTATTCCATCCAACATAAAAAAACTCCTATATCACAGTATCTGCGAATCCCTACTCAGATATGGAATAACAGTCTATGCAAATACATCAAACAGCCACCTAACAAAATTAGAAACATTACATAGGAAAATCATGTCAACAGTGATCTGGACACCTTACATGCAACAACCAATATCCAATGAGCACATGGCGATACAGAATTCTGAGCATTAAAAACCTGAAGCACTACATGACATTAACAAGGAATTACTTCAACATCACCTATCGAAACAACAGAGACACATCGTATAACAAGACCTACTACAACTCTCTACATCCCACCCCCTTCAACAACTCATATGGTTCTTTTGTGAGATCACATCAGATACCCACGCAACTCAACAACCTACCAAGAAATTTAAAACACTTAGATAACTACAGAACATTAAAAAACGAACGCTGGAAAATATACCAACAAAGTTAAGATACCATTAACACTAATATACACATCACAAATCACTAGCATCCAATGCCTACATCCCATACATAAACAGTAGCAACAACACAAATAGTGAAGGCTAAATCCCACTCTCTTCATAAAAGCTAACCCAAACTTCGAAGTAGGTGGGATTAACTTGCCTCACTCATCTACAAGTAATCCTTATAAACAAATGCAGAAATTTGTTTGTATAATCACTCTTTCTCAAACTTTGAAAAAAAAAAAATTATCATTATCATCATCATCGGAATGGAATCAGAAGATCTATCTGTAACTACAGTAGCAACCCTACTTCTGATTGGGGAAAGTGACCATGCAGTCCTGTCCTGGGAGGTTGCTCAACATGTTTTGGTTAAGAAAAAAAATTATTTTTGTGAACTACAAAAGCTGGTGATTATGACAAACTTAGGAGGCAACTTGGTGCAATGCCATGGCATAGGAAATTACATGGAATGAATGTTATTAGTGCATGGAAAGAAATCAAGGAATGAGTGAAGTAGTATCACAGTGCATACCTAGGGTCATAAGGATAAGCCAAGTAAGGATTAAGTTGATGAGTAGCAATATAAAGTAGGAGTTGCAAAAAAAAAAAGAAAGCACTGTGGAAGGAATATAAACAAGAAGATGATCAGCATGCTCATTACCAATATAAAGCACAAGCAAGATGGGTAACTAGTATAGTAAAAAGGATAATCAGATTTTGAGAGAAAATTAGCTAAGCTGGCCAAAGTAAATCCAAAAGAGTTTTTCTGCTATGTAGAAAGTAAGAAAAAGAAAGGTTATGGAAAGATAATTCTACTAATTGCTGATGGTAGGAAAGTGACAGAAGCAGAAGAAATAGTTCAGTTACTAAGTGATCACTTTGCAAGGGTCTATCATCCAGGTGGTGACTTTGCACTTACTGATGTGACAGAGACTGATGTGAAAATCGAGGTAGATAAACTGAAGGTTCTCATCTCATCTCATCTTCCTTTTCCCTCTTTTACCTTGCAGGGTCGAGGTAAAAGAGGGAAAAGGAAGATGAGATTATTAATTATCAGACCTCAAACTGTTCACAGGATAAGGTGGTCAGTCGATTTTTCAATGCCAGTTTGCCTGCTTTGCGGGATGAAAATCCCCAGAATAAACTGGGGAAAAAACCCTACTATCCATGCCCAAGACCGGCAAACTTGGCTATGACCGAGGAAGATCCTTCAGCACCTCACGTCACCAACAGGAATCAAACCTAGGACACTCCTTCCCCAGGCATATGGTTACAAAGTGCACCGCCACTAGGCTAACCGCACTGACTATGGTACTCATTATATTGAAAAATATCAATGTGAATACAGCAGTGGGCCTGGACTGTATGTCAGCTCGTGTGCTATGAGAATGTGCAAGTGAACTGGCAGTACCTCTGACAAAGTTATTTAATCTAAGTCTCAGCCCTTACAAGCTTCCAAGGGAGTGGAAAGAGGGTAAGATAGTTAGATTATATAAAAGGCGGCTCCAAGACAGAAGTAACAAATTACACACCAATTAGTATCTCTGTGGTGGTTAAAGAATTTATAAAGTTGATTAAAAGTAAAATTTAGAAATTGGTGGACAGGAATATGATACTCTATAGGAGACAGCATGGCTTTGTAAAAAGTAGGTCCTACCTCAGTAATTTCTTCACATTTTATAATAAGGTGACAGTGGAATCAGATAAAGAAAATGGCTACATCATGATGCTGCTGGACTTTGCAAAGGCATTTGACAGAATAACGTATGGAAAACTATTCCATGAGTTGGAGTAAATGGAATGGATATGTGACGGGTGGTATGGGTAGGGGAAGGGGTGGCTGATAGACAGAGGGTGGTGTATTGTGGAGTGGAATCAAGGTGAATAAGGATGACTAATGGAGTGCCATAGGGCTCTGTACTAGGACCACTGCTCTTTAATTTTTTACATTAATGATGTACATTTTCAGTTGTTCGCAGATGATGGTAAACCGGGAAGGACAATAATTGATAAAGTTGATGTATATATATATATCATTTATTTAAAATCTTACAGGATGATTTAAATAAATTGCAATGTGAGCAATGGTTGGCAATTTAATGTTGTAAAATGTAAGGTAATGGGATGAAAAGATTACATGCTTTGTATCATATTGATGGTAATAGTCTACAGGAAATTGATGAAGCTAGGGATTTGGGGGTGATGGTGGAAAGAGATTTGAAATTCAGACAAAATATTGCAAGGGTTGGTAAAATAGCTGAGAAGATTATTAATCTCTCTTTATAGGCTATGATTCGCCACATGTTGACTGCTGTGCACATATTTGGTTACCTCGTTTCTTGTGGATCAGGAGGTGGTAGAGAGGATTCATAGATGATCTACCATGCTGGTGACAGGTTTGTGGATTGTTCCCAGTGAGGATAGATTGAAATTGTATGGGTTGCAAAGTTTATCTGACAGGCAGAAGAGAGAGGATATGACAGAAACTTATAAGTTACTAAAGGGATTCTATAACATTGACACAAAAGAAATTTTTTAATACATGAATGAATGGAATAGATTGCCAGAGGTGTTGGAAGTTTTTTTCATTTGGTTAGACTATAAATTATATATTTAATTTAATCCTTTATCCAAGTGTAAGAAAACAAAGTTTGCGCCTGAAGTATCTTCAGGACTGGGGCAACTCGTGGCAAGTTCTCTGGACTAAGTTCTAAGTTCTAAGTTCTTATCACTTTCCTTAGTATTCCATAATACAAAGCACATCTCCTTGCAGACATGTATAATGCTATGCATTATGGGAAGCTTCAATCTTTGTGTCACCTCTGCATCTGGCTCCCACTGAAGAGACCTCGTTAAAGGTCGAAACCAGTCTGGTAGTGACCCTTCCCGTAATGCATATCATTATACATGTCTGCAAGGGGATGTGCTTGGCATTATAGGATACTAAGGAAAGTGATGAGAACTTAGTCCACCTTTGCCATGAATTACCCCAGTCCTGAAGATACTTCAGGTGCAAACTTTGTTTGCTTACACTTGGATAAAGGATTAAACTAAATATATAATTTATGCCAAAGGTGATTGTGAGCATCCCAACAGTAAATAAGTTGGGATATCATATATATAAGGATATATATGATAGGTATAGTGTTAATGGATAGTGTGAGTCTCCCGTGATGAGTCTTTTGACTCCGAAGTACTCATATAAATAAACTGTAATAACATTTTATTTATCATCCTACAGAGTATTTACATAGTGAGCCAAGCGCTGTGGATGTGTCTAAGATAAGTTATTCTAGGAATAATTAAGTATATATGTGTAATTGTTTGAGTAAGAGCAGCTGTAAATGTTGTTGTGCGTTACTAGTATTATTAGTGTGGGGGATTTTTCTTGCCTAAACTTAATTACGAAATCGTTATTATTAGACCTAGTAATCTGCAGGGAAAAAAATGGCGGCGGCGGCATTGTCATTCCATGATTTTAATTTAGATTTCAGTTGTTTCGTTAAGTGTGAGGTCTGTTATATGTATTCTTTTGATTACATAAATGATTTGTGGATGTTTAGCACGGATGGAAGAAGGGTGACCTGAATGAGGAACTGATGAAGCAAATATGAAATTGATGACAGAAAGTGTCAGTAACGAGAAAATGAGTGCACGTTTGAAAGAGAAGGATGATGAGAAGGAGAGGCAAAAAAATGTTAAAAAATCAGTAAAAAAAGAAAAAGAGGGATTTGAAAACCGTAACGGATGTTAAAAGGGACGAAAGTGAGGCGAGAGTGGCGGAAGGAAATGAAATTTGAGAGAACGAATGAAACTAGAAATGGTGTGACACAGAAATTGAAAGTGAAAAAAATCGAAAGAATGAATGATAGCGAAAAAAGAATGAATGATGGCGAAAGTTGGACACATGTTGGACTGAAAGTATAGAAACAAACAAAGATGAATGAGAGTGAAAGTGAGAAAAATGATAGCATAAGTTGGACGCATGTTAGACTGAAAGTACGGAAACAAAGAAAGATAAATAAGAGTGAAAGTGAGAGGAATGATAGCGAAAGTTGGATGTATGTTGGACCGAAAGTACGGAAACAAAGAAGGATGAATGGGAGTGAAAATAAGAAGAGAAGGTCGAGAGTTAGCAAGATTGAATGATAGAGAGAATTTGTTGCGAGATTTGGAAGTTGAATTGGATTGGATGAGGCAAGAAATGAAATGGATGTGGAATGAAATTAGGAAAATTCAGGTCAAAACTATTAAAATAAATCATGATGGCATGAAAGAGTTAACGAAAGATCAGCGAGTGGCATTGTATTGTGGCTCCATTGTTAAAGGTGTGCTAGAGGATAGAATGCACAAGTGCAGGCCGTAAACTGAGTAGAGTGATTGAGGCATTGGATATGAGGCGGGAGCGAGCAAAAGAGTTAATACTATTAATTGGTACAAATGATTTGAGAGAGAACAAAGAGCATGTCAGAATGAATATCAGGAGGCTGCTTGGAAAGATAAAAGAGAATAGTGTGACAGGAAGGGTAGTCAGTGTGTTGCCTATGTATGATTGTGGTGAAATGAGGCAGAGAGCAAGGATTATGAATGATATTCTGGCTGAAATGTGCGAGGAGATGGGAGTACAGTTTGTTAATGTGTGGAATGAGTTTGAGGGACGAAGTGAGCTGTATGAGAGCGATGGACTGCATTTGAGTGGTAATGGTGTGAGTCGCTTGGAGAGACTGCTGCTGGAAGGTAGAGAAGTGAATAGAGAGAATGAATCAGATTGAGAGGGGAGTGATGTGGAAGAGCAGGAGAATAAGACAGGAGAGATTGAAGAAGTTGATATGAATGGGGAAGTGAGTGGTATGAGTATAGAAAATGAGAGAATGGATGTGCAAGAGGAGCAGGGAAATGGGGAGGCTCAGGGTGGACAGGGGTACACAGCGTGAAAAAGGTGGATGCTCGAAGAGGAGGTGAGAGCATGTGTAGGCAGGAAAGAAATGGGATGACCAGGGATCAAGAGGAATCAGTTGGAATTGAAAAGGGGTCTAAAATGAAGAAGCAGAAAGGGAAATGGCCCCAGTGCAGCATGGAGAGATCACATCAAGTGAGTGGTATCAGTGGAACTAGCTGTATATCCAGAAATGAGCTGTTGTGTTTGTATACCAGTGCTAGAAGTATAAGAAACAAGGCAGATGAAATGGTTGCACTAATTGCGTCTGTTCACCCAAAGACTGTCGGAATAAGTGAGACATGGTTGTAAGAGGATGACATCCTGACAGGAATAGAGATGGAAGGGTATGATGTGTTTCAAGAGGATAGAAGGGGTAAAAAGGGAGGGGGGTGCTATTGATGATAGAGAAAGAGTTATGTCCATACAAAGTAGAGATGCAAGACGGAAATAGTGCCAGTGGTTTTGAGGTAGTATGGTGTGAGATAGAGGTGAATGGAATCAAATGCTTGGTCGGATGTTGTTATAGACCAGGTTGTGTGGATGGTGGTGGTGATAGTGAAATGTATAGTGAAATTAGCCAAGCAAATAAGAAAATGGTATTATGGTTGATTTTAATTATGGCAATATAGACTGGAATGATGAGATAGCAACTGGAAGTAAAGAAAATGAGTTTCTTCAGTTTTTGTGGGATCACTATCTCAGACAGTACGTAACAGAGGGTACATGAGGTTTAAGGGTCTTGGATTTGGTCATCTCATCAGAGGATGTAATTATAAATGAGGTGTCAAATCATCCACCAATTGGTGAGAGTGACCATGAAGTGATTACCTGGGTGGTTGCCAGCAATGTGAGGACTCCTGTGAGAAAAGGGTATATGTGGAACTACAAGGGGGTGATTATGAAGAGCTCAGGAGACAGCTTGCAGGTGTAGCGTGGAATGAGGAGTTAGCTGGAAAAGAGATCAATGCAGCTTGGGGGATTTTCAAAAACTATCTAGTAGATGCAATGTCTAAATGTATTCCAAGAGTGAGAAGGTTAAATAAGGTAGGTGTGATATGGATGAATAAAGATATTATGCATGCAATACAGAGAAAAAGGGCATTGTGGAGGCAGCATAAGAGAAATGGAAATAACCAATTTCATGAGGTCTACAAAGACCAGGCAAGGAGGGTGACTTGGTTGGTGAGAGTAGCTAAAGAGAGGTATGACCAGCCAATGACGAATCCTAGAATAATGAAGCCAAAAAGAATCCTAGGGAGTTCTTTCGATATGTAGCCAGCAAAAGAAAGAATGATTATGGAAGGATGACGTTGATTGGAGAAAATCGTATAAAGACAGCTGTTGTAGAATGTGCGGTGGAGATACTTAATGAGCAGTTCATAAAGATCTTTCAATCTTGTGAATGTGACTTCATGGAGAGATTGAGAGCAGTTGATGATGGGGAGGAGAGACTGACTGTAAGTGAGCAAGAGGTGTTTGGGGAGTTGAGTAAACGATGTATATAAGGCTGTGGGACTTGATAATTTATCACTGCGTATTCTGAAGGAATGTGCCAGGGAGTTGACACCTGTCTTGACATATTTTTTTAATACGAGTCTTGCACTTGGTCAAGTTGCTAAGGAGGGCAAGCTTGTGCCACTTCATAAAGGAAGTGATTGAACTCAAGCATCAAACTATAGGCCTGTGTGTCAGGTGTTGTGGTTAAGTTGTTGAAGAAGCTTGTGAGAACTGGGATCCAGAGTTGGGTTGACAACAATGGTATTATCTTTGATGGACAGCATGGATTTGCTAAAGGGAGGTCATGTTTTAGTAATCTACTTACTTATTACAATAAAGTGACTGCTTCCTTGGACAGAGGAGAAGGATACACAGTAATATACTTGGATTTCGCAAAGGCTTTTGATAGAGTACCTCATGATAAGTTGACAGTCAGACTAGAGCAGATGGGGTTGGATATTAGATTAGTGTATTGGATTGGAGACTGGCTATCTGATAGGTATCAGCAAGTTGTGTATGGGGGAGCGGTATCCAGTTAAAGGAAAGTCACTAGTGGAGTGCCTCAGGGGTCTGTTTTAGGTCCACTGCTGTTTAACTTGTATATTAATGATATAGGTGAAGATTTGGATGGAGATATTCATTTGTTTGCAGATGATGCAAAGTTGGGACGAACCATGAAGTGTAGCGAAGATGTTGTGGCCTTACAGGAAGACTTGAATAGGAGTGATTGGGCACGGAAATGGCAATGTTAGTTCAATGTTGCAAAATGTAAGGTTTTAAAATTTGGAAAACAAAGATGGGATGTAGAATTTATGCTTGGTGAGAATATATTTTTGGAGGTAGAGGAAATAAGAGATCTGGGGGTGATAGTGGATAAGGATTTAAAATTTAGGGGACACATAGCTAAAATTGTGAAGACAATACAAAGGCTTCTGGGAATGATGCGGAGGACACTGACATGTAGAAGTAGGGAGATTCTTGTTACGTTGTATAAGGCTTTGATTAGGCCACACATGGACTATTGTGCCCAGATATGGTCACTGGGGTTTCAGAAGGATGAAGAGATGTTGGAAAGGGTCCAAAGGCGACTGACTAAGGTAGTTTCTGACCTCTGGAATGTTGAGTATGAGGAAAGATTGAGAAGTTGTAATTTGCAGAGTCTGGTGGGCAGGAGGAAGGGGGGAGATATGATAGAGACCTACAATTTGGTAAGGGGTTGTTATAAGAATAATGGTGGAGAAGTTCTATAGAGAATAGTGGGAGATCAGGGGATAACCAGAGGTCATCCCTAGAAACTGTATAAAGAGGGTGGGAGGAGAGGCAAGTTTTTTTCGTGCTGAGTTGTGAATGATTGGAATGCCTTGCCTGAGAGTGTGGTGTCTGCAAGGAGTTTGAGTCTGTTTAAGACACAGTATGATGAGATGTGTGTGTGTATGTGATAAAAGGACCTCCCAGATGAGTCTTTGACTCCATGAGGTCTTGGGGTAATAATAAATTTTTTTTTTTTCACACAATTACAATAATCGTCTTTGATGACATTCCAGCTTGTAATTTTTACAAAAATCAGCACTAAGTGCTACATATGTGATTCATTTTCTACATTGCATTTCAATTAATATTTTGATGATAATATTTTTTTGCATCTATATTTACAACACGTGTTCTTCTAATATAAGATTACACGGAAGTTTTGCATAATTGATAATAATAATAATAATAATAATTTTATTTTTTATTATTTTATTATTTTTAATCCCACCTACTTCAAAGCTTGGGTTAGCTTTTATGAAGAGAGTGGGATTTAGCCTTCACTATTTGTGTTGTTGCTACTGTTTATGTATGGGATGCCTACATCCCATACATAAACAGTAGCAACAACACAAATAGTGAAGGCTAAATCCCACTCTCTTGATGCTAGTGATTTGTGATGTGTATATTAGTGTTAATGATTTCTTAACTTTGTTGTTATATTTTACAGAGTTCGTCTTTTAATGTTCTGTAGTTATCTACTTGTTTTAACTTTCTTGGTAGGTTGTTGAGTTGTGTGGGTATCTGATGTGATCTCACAAAAGAACCGTATGAGTTGTTGAAGGGTGTGAGGAATGCAGAGAGTTGTCGTAGGTCGTGTTATACGATATGTGTCTCTGTTGTTTCGATAAGTGATGTTGAAGTAATTCCTTGTTAATGTCATGTAGTGTTTCAGGTTTTTAATGCTCAGAATTCTGTGTATCGCCATGTGCTCGTTGGATATTGGTTGTTGCATGTAAGGTATCCAGATCACCGTTATCACAATTTTCCTGTGTAGTGTTTCTAATTTTGTTAGGTGGCTGTTTGATGTATTTGTATAGACTGTTATTCCGTATCTGAGTAGGGATTCGCAGATACCGTGATATAGGAGTTTTTTTATGTTGGGTGGAATAATGTCTTTAACTTGGAAGAATTTTGCTGCGATGATCCGGAGTTTGGTGTGTAGGTATTCTATATGTTTTGTCCATTTAAGGTGGGAATCTATATAGAGACCGAGGTATTTTGCGTGTGTTACAGGTTTGATTTCGGAACATTGGCAAGTATTTTTGTTGTTAATGCAGCAGTATGTGTGACAATGTATCGATAGTGATGCAGGGCGTATTATTCTTGGATAATATAATAATAATAATAATAATATACAATAAAGTATATTATTACATTTTCTGTTCAGTACAAAATGTAGAGTACAGTGATTTTTTAAATATAAATGTATATAATTTTTTTTTTCAATATCATAGCTTATTATTATACAGCTTATTTACATATACACAATTTTCTTTTTTTTTTTAATATCAGTATCTTCATTATTGTTATACACCTTACTGACTGGTTTGTTACATGATCTGCTTTCTTTGATTATGAGGATTATGTGTAGATGAGTGAGGCATATTAATCCTACTTACTTCGAAGCTTGGGTTAGCTTTTATGTAGAGTGTGGGATTAGCCTTCACTATTTATGTTGTTGTTACTGTTTATGTAATTTGTGTATTGGATGCTGGTGATTTGTGATGTGTATATTAGTGTTAATGGTATATTAACTTTGTTGGTATACTTTCCAGAGTTCGTGTTTTAATGTTCTGTAATTATGTATGTGTTTTAAATTTCTTGGTAGGTTGTTGAGTTGGATGGGTATCTGATGTGATCTCACAAAAGAACTGTATGAGTTGTTGAAGGGTGTAGGGATGTAGAGAGTTATTGTAGGTCGTGTTATATGATATGTGTCTCTGTTGTTTCGATAGGTGATGTTGAAGTAATTCCTTATTGATGTTATGTAGTGTTTCAGGTTTTTAATGCTCAGGATTCTGTGTATCACCATGTGCTGGTCTGATATTGGTTGTTGCGTATAAGGTTTCGTCCAAATCACTGTTGACACAATTTTCTTATGTAATATTTCTAATTTTGTTAGGTGGCTATTTGATGTGTTTGCATAGACTATTATTCCGTATCTGAGTAGGGATTCGTATATACCGTGATATAGGAGTTTTTTTAATAATCATAATAATAATAATAATTAATATTTATAATATTAATTAATTTATAATAATAATAAATAATAATAATATTATTATTATTACTTGACACCTCCAGGGAGTTCAAAGACTCATCGAGGGAGGGCATCTACTCTATAGTTCTCTGCCTTTACCACTCAATCCACCAACCACAACTACACCAACGGCATCTACCATCCATCACTCCATCACCACTAGTATTTCCACAGACAATCACTAATGCTCATGCCCACAGCGGGATTCAAACCCACAGCCTTTTTGGCTGGAGAGCAGATATGCCAACCACTCGGCCATCAGGCTGGCAATAATAATAATAATAATAGTTTGTTTCACTTCATCAGGAAATAACACAAATAAACTAAAAACTAGAAAGCAAGTGATAACAGTTAACATCTCTAGTGAAAATGTTTAAACATTGGAAAATGTGCATTCACTGTTATGCTGGCTACTGGTTTGTGGGTTGCTGTATTACTACTGTTTTGTTGGAGAAGCAATCTTGCTATTTTATCAAAAAAATTCTATTTCAACCTCCAAAACAATCAAAAAAAAAAAAAAGAATACAAAGGGGCAGTGATTCTTCTATATATAAATATATATATATATATATATATATATACAATCAATCACAGATAAAATAGCAAGATTTCTTTGCCAACAAAACTTAAAAGGTTCATTCTACCCACTCAACAAAATCTGAACACCTGAAACCTCCACATCTGTTACTTAAAAACCAGGTGCCTACAAGACAGATAGGTTGATCTGGTGAGATACGATGATTGGAACCCTTCAAGAATGTTGAGAATGAAAGAAAGCCCAAATCAGGGCTAGTAACACATACAGTGGAAACAAAACACCAAGTAGAATGGCAACAGACTGAAATTCTCCACATTTATATCGAGGCTGGTCTTCCTTAATCCATCACGACACACTCGTATCTACCAGTAATTTTACAGCAACTCACGAACCAGCTGCCATTGTAATAGTGGCATGCTTCCCATTGTTTAAATGTTTCCAAATATTTTTCACCACAGTTGTTAACTGCTGTTACTTGATTTCTAGTTTTTAGTTTATTCATGTTATTTCCTGATGAAGTGAAACGAAGTACTTCATGAAACTTGTCGAAATAAAAGTATAGTTTCTATTTGACATTTTTGTTTGTGGCTTTATACCAGAAAAAATAATTCTAAAAAATTGCTGTTCTCTGGTCTTAATGCCTTATTTATACAGACATCTGTGCATATGCTTAATAAGGCTGAACTAGATGAATACATAATCACTTTTTCCTCATAATCATTTCCATGATAATGCACATTCGTTTTCTTGATTCTCTGTGTTAGGTCACATACCAGTTAATAATTTCTCAAGACTTCTGGTTCCAAATGCATATGTTGTTGTTATTATTATTATTATTATAATATGGAAACAAACACACCATGTCTAAATCCAACCCTATTTGCACAAAAAAAAGAAGGAAAAAAAAAAGTTAAACTGTAATAGCAGCTGAAGTCTTCCAAGCATGTACCATCAGACAGTAAAATCAATACCTGGCTTATGACCATTACAGGAACATAACCATGAAACCACCACTATCTATCATCTGTTATCTTCCTCAGATAAGCTCTGCTAAGCTTCAAGGAAGAAAATTATTAACTTGCAAGTATCTGTTATACACAATTGTAACATGTTATAAATATTATATATATATAATTATTACAGCATCTATGTATGCAATTTATCTGAGACATAAAAAAAAAATAATAATAATAAAAAATAATAATAATAAATAAATAAATAAATTATTATTGTTATTATTATTATTAATATGTATATTCTATATTCAAAAATTCTGTATAATCTTTATTGTAAATAAAGTCACTCAATATGTTTAAAAAAAAAATTTAAAAGTTAAAATTAAAAAATTAATGTTATGAATTTAAAAAAATATTATTATTATTATTATTATTATTATTCATTATACAAAAAATCTGTGACATCTTCATCGTTAATATTAGAACAGCTCTTGTAAATATAGATACAAAAATGTATTATTAAAAATGTTAATTGAAATCGAATGTAGAAAATGAATCACATATGCAGCACTTAGTGCTGAACTTCGTAAAAATTAAAAGTTGAAATGTCACTAAAGATGATTATTATATATGTGCAAATATTTTAGAAATCAAAAGTTGATTTCTAAATGATTATTGATTTCTAAATGATTATGATCTCAATAAAAATGATTATTTAAAAAAAATATATATATTATTATTCACATTAGATTTCTATGGAGTCAAAAGACTCATTATGGGAGGTCTCCACTATCACACGAAAAAAAGATCAGATTATGGCTTAAACCTATTCATAGTTTCTGCTCTAGCAGAATGCATTCCACTCTCTGTGCAAAGAACCTGCTTCTCATCTTGCTCACACAATTAGAATGAACGTGAGCTAAACTGTGGAAGTGAAAGAAATTACAGATGAGGAAATGAAAGTGAGTGATGCTGTGGAAGCAAATGAAAGTAGAACATATAAGATGAATATCGTGAAGGTGGCAAAATGTTTTGTAGATTATTGAAAAGTATAGAAATTGAAGAAAAAGTAGCATAAAAGGAATCAGATGTTGATTCCTAGGAGTGATTTCTCATCAGCCTAGCTTAATGCTAGACTGATGTGAAACTCGTCTCGAATAGATAAGTTTTATTTTTATAGTAGTTTAGAATATTGATTTGTTTTGGTAAAAATTTGCTTTTTTATTTAGCTTATCATGACTATGTGGTAGTGAAACTTTGCGAGTTTGATATCGATGTTTCTTTTACTAAATTTTGAAACTTGCAATGACAGCATGAATGAGATTTACATGTCATGTAGCACAAAAACCAGATGTAATTAATGGCATAGATTTTTCAAGAATGGTTTATTGTCATGAGTACAGCATGTATATAGTGGAGAATGTTGTATGTAGAGAGATTGAACAGGAGATGAGAGAAAATGTGGGTATGCCAAAAGTGCGAATATTTTGTTGGACTATGAGTTATCAGTAAATGCAACAGTTCATTGATGGAACAAAAATGAGTGCAATTGTAGGAGTAAAGGACTGTATAAAACATAGAATGAAAGTGGAAGTGAAAGAAACTACTGATGATGAAATGGAGGTGAGTGGCACTGTAGAAGTAAAGAAAAGTAGAAATGAGGATGAGCAAAACTGCAGGGGGGGGGGGAGATAGTGTGATTGTCTGGATGCAAGAATTGAAAAATAAGTTCATAAGAAATGAAGAATATGTGCAGTCAGATTACAAGTTTGGTGGATAGGAATGAAAAAGTGTAAATGGATAGAATGAAGAAAAGTAGAGAAAAAAGGTATGAAAGTTAGTTGATAGGCAAAAAAAAAAAAGAGAAAGGGATGTGGTACAAACATTTAAGTTACTTAAAGGATTTTATAGGAAAGCAGGGAAAATGTTTCAGCACTTGGCTAGTGTGGGCAGAAGAAGAGGTCAACCCTGGAAGTTGGATAACAGTGTTGTTAGCAAGAGACTATGTTTTTTCATTTGCATAGTCATGAATGAATGGAACGGATTTCCTGAGTTAGTTGTGAGTGTTTTGTCTGGTTTCTTAATGGTTTCAAGGAGAGGTAAGATAGATATTGTGTTAATAGTTTGGTCTCCCACAATGAGTCTTACGACTCCATGGAGATGCTGCATTAATAATAATAATGATGATGATGACTTGAAAGTAACGGTGTATGGAGATATCACTGTTAGAGTTCTGGTAAATGAAAGGGTTCACAAGGTATGTTTTCCAGCAGGGAGAATTAGCAGGATAGTTAATGCATTAGATATGAGAAGTAAATGAACAAGAGAGTTAATGGTGGCTGTGGGAAGAAATGATTTGGTTGTACATGAGGAGAATGTAAGGATGTTATATCAGAAAGTTATTGAGGAGAGTGAAAGATAATAGTGTAGTGGGAAAAGTAGTCAGTGTTGCCAAGGTATGACAATGATGAGTTATGATGGAAAGCAAGAATTATGACTAGTATGCTAGCAAAACTGTGTGAGGAGAAGGAAATCCAGTTTGTAAATGTGTGGGGTGCATTTGAGGGATGTCCAATTTGAGGCAGTCCAATACAAAAGTGATGGACTGCCTTTGAATGGATTTGACATAAATCATCTGGAGAGACTGTTGCTAGGAGGATGTTCAGTGAGTGTATGTGAGCAAGAGATCAGAGGAAGTAAGAGGTGAAGTGAAAGATTAGGAGAGTGGAATGAGTGATGCTTATTAGTGGAAATAGTAGTAGCATGAGAGGTGATGAGAGAACAGGGATGCCTAGTATAAGGAGAATGGATGTTGAAGTAGTAGTGAATGTGTGCATGAGATTGGTCAACATTGGAATGGGATGGACTGGGATGTAAGGGGGTTGAGGCTGAGGCAATGTATAGAGTAAGTGATGATAAAGGAAATCGGACATGGTCAGATGTGGGAAAATCAGAACCAACAAGTGGCATGAATAGGACTGGTTACAAACTTAAAAGGGAATTGCTGTGTTTATTTACAAATTCAGGAATATCAAAAATAAGGGAGATGAAATGGTTTTGCTGAGTTTCTTGACCCACAAATTGTTGGAATAATTGAAGCATTTTTGGATATAGATGATATCATGAATGGGAATAGAAATGGAAGGGTATGATGTTTTTTGTGAGAATAGAAAGGACAAGAAAGGGGGAGGGGGAATGTTGATGATAGCAGAAGAATTATATCTTCTCATAGTGGAAATGCAAGAGAGAATAGTGGCAATGATTTTGAGGTGGTATGCATGAGGTGGAGATTGTTAGGAAGAGATTTTGTTGAATCTTGTTATAGACCAGTGAATGTTTAGGGTGGTAATGAAGAAATGTATAAGTAACTTGGGTTGGTGAATAAGGGAAGAGTGATCATTATGGGTGATTTTAATTATTGTAATATAGATTGGAATGAAGACATAGCATTTGAGTAAGGAAAATTAATTTTTTAAGAGACAACTATCTTAGGCAGTATGTAAGGAAGGACACATGAGGATAAAAGAACCTTAGATTTAATCATTTTATTGGAAGATATTATTATTGCATGACACTTCCAAGGAATCCACCTACTCATTGCGGGAGGGCACTCTACCCCACTCTGGTATACATATTTCACTGTCTCTCATACTACGTAATTTTCCCACCACACACAACTACCATCAGTGTAATCTACTGTCCACGACCACCACATAGTATTTTTTGCTGTAAATTGCATGTATTCTCATGATTGATTTGCCTGTATGCAGGATGAAAAACCTGAGTTTCTGGGAGAAAAAATCTTGCTATTTCCACATAAGATCGGCTAACTCACCTTCAGTTAAAACAGTCCATATAAAGATTCCTTTTGTCATGGCAAGAAGCAAACTCAGGTCTTTTCCAATTAAAGGGTGTAATGTGACTTAGTTTTTCCAGTTGTGCTACGAAGATAATCATGCATTCACAGTCAAATATGATTGTGTTGTAGTTCCCTCCAGTTGGCGAGAATGACCATAATATGATCACCTCGATGGTGGCCAGCCATGAAACTACAAGGTCAGTGATTATGAAAAGCTTAGACGACAGCCTGGAGCTAACAGTATAGAATGAGATGTTAAGTGGGATGGAAATAAATGCTGTTTGGGTACTGTCCAAGAGATATTTAACATCATCAATGTCCAAATGTATTCTTAAGGTCAAAAGATGGAATAAGTAGGTGCCAAATGGATGAATGAAGAGATTAAGCATGAAATATGGAAAAGAAGGCACTGTGGAGGCAGCCCAAGACAAATGGTGGTAATAATCAGTTGCATACAAGTAATATAAAGAGCAGGCCAGGAAGGTGACTCTTTGGTAAGGACAGCAGAAGTGCAGTATGAGTAGAAATTAGCAAATTAGGCCAAGAAAAACTCTAGAATTCTTCCAATATATGGAAAGTAGATGAATGAACACTATGTTAAGATGATGTTAATGGATGAAGATGGTAGATTGTTAACTGCTGCAGAGAAAGTTGAGGTATTCAATAAACAACTTATAAGAGTGGTTCATTTGTATCAGTGTGAAATCACGAGAAGCTGAGATGTAAAGGAAATGGGAGAGGATGGCATACTTGTTAGCGAGCAGGAGACATATGCAGAATTAAGTAGGCAATAAGACTTGATGACATATTATCGCATGTCTTAAGAGAATATTAGAGAATGTCTTAAGAGTCAGTAGCCTTGGCATACCTGTTTAATAAGTCTTTCAACAGTACAGTTGCAAAAGATGGGGAAAGAAGGTAAAATTGTTCCACTTCAGAGGTGGTGGTAAGGCTGTGGCTACAAATTATAGGCCAAATCTGTATATCTGGAGATGTGGTTAAGGTATTGGAGAGATCAGTGAGATAGCTAGGATACAGAAATGGTTGATAACAGCAGTATTCTCTGTTGCTCATCAGCATTTGTTAAAGGAAAGTCATGTTTCACAGATTTGTTTATGTACTGTAACCAAGGTAACAAATGCATCAGACAGAGGACATGCATTATACAGTGGTATGCTTAGATTTTGCAAAGGCTTTGATAGATTGCCACATGACCAGCTTGTAAGTAAATTGAATGGATGGAATTAGACAACAAACTAGTGAGTGGGATAAGTGACTTACTATCAAATAAGTATCAGCAAGTTATATGTGAGTATCCAGAAAGAGAAAAGTCACTAGTGATGTGTTGCAGGATCTGTTTTGGGGGTCATTGTTGTTCAGCTTGTATATTAATAGTATTTGGGTTAGGTTAGATTTAACTATAGATATGCAGTTTTGCAGATGATGCAAATCAGGGGGAACAGTGAGAAATCAACAGATGTTGTGGCCTTACAAGAGGACTTGGGTAGAGAGTATAATAGATTGTATGAGTGGGCAGATGAGTGGAACTATCAGTTCAATGTTGCAAAGTATAAGGCTTTGAAATTTGGTAGAAAATTATGGGATGCAAACTGTACACTTGGGAAATTTTGAAGGAGGTAGAGGAGATGAGAGAATTGGGAGTATCGGTTGGTCAAGGACCAGAAATTCAGGGGGTCACATGGAGAAGCAGTGCAGCTATTATGTTGAATTATGACAGTGATACAGAGGGCATTAATGAGTTATGGTCCCATTGTATATATGTAAATAATCCAATTAGGCCTAGGCCATATATAGATTGTTGTGTACAGATTTGGCCTAGTTTTCAAAGAAAGATTGACTAGGGTGGTAACAGGTCTTTGGAATGTGTGGTAGGAAGACAGATTGAAGAAATGCAGTTTTCAAAATCTTGTGAACAGGAGGAGGAGGAGGAGATGAGGGGATATGATTGAGACATATAAGTTGATCTGAGTTTGTTATTAATTTAACAAGTTTTGCAACAGCACATGTCCCAAAGGAATGGAAAAATTATAACATTGTTCCACTTCAAAGGTGGTAATAAGGTTACTGTAGAAGAAATTTTCTTATAGTGGGAATGGGAAAGGGGTAGCAAAGGAATGAGAAGTAGGTTATTTGCATAGAGAGTGGTTGGTGAGTGGAATGCATTGCCTGAGAGTATAGTGAATGAGTGTACTGTTTGATGAACATTGTATGTGTGTGTATATGTGACAGTGCATACCTCCTGCGATGAGTGTTGTGACTCCACCAAGGTCTGGTGAATTAAATAATAATAATAATAATAATAATAATAATAATATATTCTGGATGTCTGGAGTTATTACTTTGAAAGACTGTTCAGTGAAATAACCAGCGACAGATCAGTAGTGGAAAATATTTAAGAGGAGTGTAATCAGAAATACATAACAATACTGGAGAGTGCAATATTTAATTGTAGGCAAAGGTAGTGAGCCAGCATTTGAGGTTTGTTTGAAAATAAAGGGTTTGTGAGACACTCAAATATTAGTATATCCTGAGGTGGCATATATGCTTAAGTTGTGCAAATAAAAACTTGTATCTGTTGATTTTATATGTGCAGTCTGCTTTAGTAATGAAATTTATTATATTTATTTAATTTTGTTTGTTTCGAGTAGGACATAGTACGTGGGTGGAAATGTCAATACCATCAGTGACAGATACATCTGCAAGATTGCATGTAAAAGGAATTTTAAACCCTGCTGATGGTTATCAGATTAATTCTGTAAAGGAAGTTAGGCTTCGCCTTCAATCTGTTATTACTTTTATTCAAACAGATAAACCAATATACAAACCTGGGCAAATTGGTGAGTATGCTGAATATTGGTTTGGTATTACTCATTTTGATATTAACATTTGATATTTCTGGTAGCCAGTATTATTATTATATGCGTTATATGCATGTGTGTGTATGCATAATGAAGCTTCGTTATTTTGTTTTTATTTTGTTACTTAGTTTTGTTATTTTACTTAACAGGATCATGGTCTTAGAAACTTGAACCAAAAACTAATTTGTAGAGGTTTAGCCAAGGTGAAGTATATAGGCTTTGGAAAAGTTACAATGTTAGCTAAGGGGTTAGATTAACACATCAGAATTCATTATAGGAACTGAGTTGTATTTTGTTGGATGTTGTGCAACACTCTGAAGGGAGGGTTACAGTATTACAAAATCAGTTAAGGGTTCAGATCAGCACTGAGAATTTAATACAGGAAATGATTGGCATTTTGTTGGATGTTGTGCAGTACTCAGAGGGGAGGAAATGTGATGAGGTGTTGAGTATCTGGATTGTGGGATTGGATAACATATTAGATGCATTTTAGGGAATGTGCAAAAGAGTTGACTGTACCCCTGATTTTGTTGTTTTATGAAATAGGAATGGTCATACAGAACTAAGTGGATTTATCTTGATCGTTTGCTCACCGTCTACTTGCATTTTATGATAAAGTGTCAAATGTGCTGTGATATTCCTAGACTTTGTGATGGCATTTAGTGAACAATGCCAGCAAGTTATGTATTATTATCATTGTCATTATTATTTTCTTGGACATCTTTATGGAGTCAGACTCATCATGGGAGGCCTGTACTAATAATTTTTCACACAATGCTTATGTCCTTGCACTCATTCACTGACAAAACACGCACAACTGCTTCTGACAATCCATTCTGTCCATTCATCGTCCTCCAAGTGAAAAATCTAATCCTCACACCCTTGATAACCACACTCATACACACTTTCTATGGTCGACCTCTCATCTCTCTCTCTTTTCCTTCCATGTATTTAGAAAAGTCTTCTGTGTCAACCTTATATATTCCTTTCATAACTCACCATCATCATCATCATCATCAAATTTCTGATATGTATCCTCAAGGAGTATACAGGATGATGTGATAGTAATACATGATTAAGTTTATATTATTATTAACTTCTTTTCAGCAGTTTTTTTCCAAATTAGTCCATTAATTATCAGGATTCCAATATTGTTATATCTTATATTTAATTGCATCAGTCCACCTAGATGTAATCTATATGCAGCCTGATCAGACCACATACAGATTACAGATCAGGCCTCACACAATGAAACCGTAATTTCCTTAATTTGACATATCATTGTCCTCTACATTATAGCCATGATCAGTTGTGCTGTCCTTACAATTTTAGCAATGTTTGTTTTCTAAACTTTAGGTCCTTATCCACCATCAACCCCGATCTCTTGTCTTATCTACCTCTTCTAAGATATCTCCACCAGTTGTATGCTTTATATTCCAACTTGGCTTCTCAAAATTTAAAATGTTGCCCCTTGCAACATTGACTTGGCTACATCATTTACTTGCCATTCATATAGTCTTTTGAAGTCCTCTTGAATAAATTGTGCTCTACTCCTCACTCATAGGTCTTCCTACCTTTGCATCATTTGCAAACAGCTGATTATCCCATTCAAGCCTTTCCCCAATATTATTATTATTATTATTACGTGACACCTCCAGAGAGTCCAAAGGACTCATCGAGGGAGGACACCTACTCTACAACTCTGTCTTCACCACTCAATCCACCAACTATAATGAACCACAACTTCCCTCATCATCTAAACCAATGCCATCTACTTCCCATCACCACCACCACTAGTATTTTCACAGACAATCGCAAACATCCATGCTCACGGTGGGATTCAAAAACCTGCAGCCTTTTGACTGGAGAGTGGATACACTAACCACTTGGCCAACCAGGCCGACACTATTTCATTAACATACAAGTTAGACAGCAACAACCCTAAAACAGATCCATGGGGCACACTGACCTTCCACTTTTAGAATATTGCTCTTCCATACGTGACTTGCTGATACCTATTTCTTTGAAAGAAATACACTGCTTTGTTGAGCTTTATAGTCTATTTTTGAGTTAAGGATTCAAAATATGCTCACCTGCACATTTATATTATTATACTCCTTATCCACCATTTCCCTTGTGTTGTTTGTTGCAATAATTGCTTACCACCTGTTGTTATAGGCTGTATTTATTGTTATTTCCCTCCTTCTGTTATTTTGTCATTCATTTTGTTTTACCTACAGCAGAGGCACTTCTGCTCATCATACTTTGCATTTGATTTGCATTGCCATGAAGCTTCTGATTGTCCAATGGATGTACTCATGGATGTTTCTGATTGAACAGAGAAAGTGTAGGGTTCTCAGGCAGTTCTGGCATGTTATATGATTTTCTTCCCCCATTAGGTCTTCCTAGCATATATATAATACTTCAGGATCATTCTAGCTTTGGCAATACTAGTATGATTGCTAAGATGGCAACATCCTTTGTTCTCATGTTGTTGGTTAACAGCTGATTGTTATATGCTCCTTATACAGCCATTTTTTTTCAAACTTTGATAACTTATAATTTATGTACCACTTGGCAGATAATGATTTTTACACACCAATATTTTTAGCTTCATGAACAGAGCTTGATACGTGTCAAATATTAATCCACAAGTAAAAAACAACTAAGTACTCAAGAAATCAGAGCGTTTTCTTGTTCAAACACTACTTGTTCTCCTGCTTAACTTCTAACATTCTTTTTTTGTACTTTCATGGGTGTTGCTCCATCGAACTGGCCATCACCATTTTCTTGCTTTCCTCTAATCATGTGAGAACATGAGCACTCACACTTCAACATCCATAAGCAGTTCGACTCCAGACTTATCAGATCAGCTTCTCATCATTTTTCTTCATTCTATCTATATCTGTTTTTTTTTTGAACATCCTTCCCCATGTTGTTATTCCTAATGAATACAGTCTTATACTTTTCAAAAAAAAAATGTTGATAAATTTTTCTGTTGTTCTTAAACCATTTGGCAACTCAAGACACTGTTGTTGTGTTATAGGTTTTGTGATTTCTTGTGTGTTGGATTAATATATATATATATTGAAGTGGAGGTGAGTAGTCTATTGCATAACCTCAATGTCAATACATCTGTGGGATTGGATGGTATACCAGCTCGTGTTGTACGAGAAGCAGCTAAAGAATTATCAGTACCCTTGACCATTTTGTTTAATTTGAGTCTCGGGTCTGGGTTAGTCCCGAGTGGAAAGAGGGGAAAATAGTTCCACTGCATAAAGGTGGTTCCAAGACTGCTGTTGTAAATTACCGACCGATTAGCATATCAGTAATCATTGTCAAGGTCTTAGAGAAATTAGTCAATAAAAGAATACAGGATTGGATAGATGAAAATGGGATGTTGTATGGGGGACAACATGGTTTTGTGAAAGGTGGATCATGCCTCAGTAACTTGCTCACGTTTTATAACACAGTGATGGCTGAACTGGATATGAATTCTACTGGACCTTGCAAAGGCCTTTGACATGGAACCTTAATCAGTAAACTGGAGCAGATGGGGATAGATATAGGGTTGGTGAGATGGATAGGAGGGTGGTTGAAGGAGTGATACCAGAGAGTGGTTTATTCCGGAGTGGAATCTAAAAGACGTCTTGTGACTAGTGGAGTGTCGCAGGGCTCTGTTCTTGGACCACTGCTTTTCAATTTGTTCATCAATGATATTGGAAAGGATTTGAGAGGAAGTGTTCACTTGTTTGCTGATGATGCAAAGTTGGGTAGAGCAATTGTGAGTGCACAGGATGTCAAAATTTTACAGGATGATTTGGATAGTTTGGAGGACTGGGCTAGGAAAAATGGATGTCAATTTAATGTGGCAAAGTGTAAGGTTATGCACTTTGGGGTGAAAAGAATAGCAGCAGTTTATCGCATTGGTGGAACCGTACTCCAGGAGATTGATGAGGCCAGGGATTTGGGAGTGTTGGTGGATAGGGAGTTGAAGTTTAGGGGGCACATTGCAAAAGTGACTAAAACAGCTCACCAAATTACTTGGCTTCAGAAAAATACTTTAACATGTAGAGACAAACAAGTTGTTGTTCCTCTGTATTGAGCCTTGATAAGACCCCATCTGGACTTCTGTGCCCAGTTATGGGCACCAGGGTTTCTTCGTTATGGGGAGGAAGTGGAGGGTCCAGAGACGAGTGACCAAGATGATAGCAGGTCTGTGGAATGAACCTTATGAGAATAGGTTGAAGATTTGTGGGTTGCAGAAATTGGATGATAGGCGAAGGAGGGGTGATATGATTGAGACATTCAAATTACTGAAGGGTTTTTATAAGATTGATCCAGAAGATATTTTTGAAAATATGACTGGTGGTGGGAGAACTAGGGGCCATGCATGGAAGCTGGGCAAGAGCGTGGTTGACAAGGGTGTTAGAGCTAGGTTTTTTACTTGGAGAGTGGTGAATGAGTGGAATAAGCTTCCAGAGTCTGTTGCGGGTGCTTCTACCATGAATGAGTTCAAGGCAAGGTATGATAGATACTGTGTGAATGTTGAATAGTTGTTCTTGACATGATGTTAGGGCCTCCCTTGATGTGTCTGTCGACTCCTTGGAGTTTCCCGGAACAATAATAATATATATATATATATACAGGGTGTTCGGGATAAATTTGACAGTTTCGTAAGGAAAAAGAAAATCTTCTTTGTATCTATTAAATTTAATGAATTGACAAAAAAACATTACAGGCAGAGTTAATTACAATACTATCAACAAGATTTACTCAAAATAACCACCATTAGCATCGATCACAGCTTCAATTCTGCTTCGGAACCTCGAACAAGCTGATGCTACAGTCTCCCTGGGAAGGGCCGCAAAAACTGTTTTAATTTTATCCATTAACTGGGCTTTTGTATTACTGGAAGTGCGATTGGTGTCTTTTTCAACTGCGTCCCATACAAAATAATCCATGGGGTTAAGGTCTGGGGAGTTTGGAGGCCAAACATTTGGACTGGTGAAGTCGTAGAAATTTTCAGACAACCATTTTTGACTTTTCCCAGCGGTGTGGCAAGGGGCCGAATCCTGCTGCCATACATACGGCCTACCATTGGCTACCCTTGTTATCCAGGGCTTGACTACAGTTAGCAACTCCACAAACAAAGCCCGAATTCCAATGCCAGGGTTCTTCAACACCTGTTCCTGCAGATTTGCAAGGAATTCTGCTGTACGAACGCAATCAGATCGTCTGCTAGGGATCTTTCTTCTTGCTACATCCTCGTAGTCACCATTGCAAGTCTCTAGTTCATGCCTGATTGTTTTTACTGTATTCAGGGAGCATTGGGCAGCAGTCGTAATATCCTTATTTTGATGGCGGGCACGAATCATCATGATACAAGTTATTCTCTTCCATGATTCAGGTGGGTTCCAGCTATCCATCCTTTCTGACATCTTGTATATGAATGAAGAAGGGTCCAAACTTTTAAATGAAGAGAAGTGTGTGTTAATACATGTAACTTACGGAAAAATATAATTAATTATAAATATGTCAAATTTATCCCGAACACCCTGTATATATATATAAAATCAGACAACTGGAAAGTAATATTTTTAATCCTTTGAGCTCTGATTTATTAGACCTCGTTATTTGCATATGAATAAATGGAGATATTAATGCTTATGAAAAGGTACTCAAAATTTTAAGCATAATTATGAGAACTTAGAAACCTAGAATGTTTGCAAAAACTAGGTAAATTACCAAAAGATAACTAGGTTATTCATTATTCTAACCATTCTTTAACAGAGGATCAAATATTTTGAAAGTTTATTTTTCACTTGGTCAGACTATAATAAATTTAGTTTAATCCTTTATCCAAGTGTGTGCAAACAAAGTTTGCGCCTGAAAGTATCTTCAGGACGGGGACAAAGTGGTACAACACCGGGCGACTCCTTGCAAAGGTGGAGCAAGCTTCACTTGGGCAAGTGAAAAATAAACTTTCAACATCTTTCTCTAAATCCAGAGTAATTTAATAAAAAGGTGGCAAACCGTTTGGCAACTCCTATAGGAGGAGATTACCTTGCTAATGCTTCTGCCTTGGTATCTCCACTTGAGCCTGGTTCCCACTGAAGAGACCTCAATAATGGTCGAAACTAGTCTGGGTAGTGGCCCTTCCCTTAATGCATAACATTATACATATCCGCAAGGAGATGTGTTTTGCATTGTGGGAGATACTGAGATAGGAATGCTGGTGGCTTGCTCCACCTTTGCAAGGAGTCACTCACCCGGTGTTGTACCACTTTGCCCCCGTCCTGAAGATACTTTCAGGCGCAAACTTTGTTTGCACACACTTGGATAAAGGATTAAACTAAATTTATTATAGAGGATCAAATAAATGCACTACATTTGATATCATAGATTTGTTGACTAATATCCCAGACATATCCTACATCTTGATTTTCTGCCACAGAATGTAACATTACTCATTTTTCTAGTCACAATGCTAAGTTATACTTTGAATCTGCCAAAGCCATTTATGGTTCAAATACACCAAGATTTGCAGTTCAAAAAACAGTATCAGAAATTCCCACCAGGAGTTGACCTAATTATCTTAACAAATTGATTTATTAGATCTTAATAAAATTATTAATTAAAATTGTAATAATAATTATGAGTTTCCTAGAATACCTTCAAAGAAAAAGTGGTTAATTAATTCTCCAACTATATATGTTATCTGTGGTTCATTAGATCGAACAGTAGTTTAAAAAAACTCAGGGTATATCATGCTAGATCTCCTAGAATCTATTATTCCAAAGAACAGATCAGCTTTCCTTTGAGGTTAATAGTTTTATTAGAAGTTCTGTTTATAGAATCGTCAAATTCTGTTGGCAGTCCTACTTACAGAATTACCAACATTCTCATCATCATCATCATCATCAAATTCCTGCCATTTACCCTCAAGGGGTGTACAGGATATGACAGTACTACATGAAAAAATTACATCATTACTAACTTCCTATCTACAATTTTCCTCCAAATCAGTCTGTTACTTGTCAAGACTCCAACATTATCAGATCTTATATTTCTATCGTCTAAGGCACTTTGTACCATATCAATCCACCTATATCTTGGTCTTCCTCTGGGTCTTTTTCCTGCCAACCTGGCAGAGAACACTTGTTTTGCTAATCTTTCCTCGCCCATTCTATTTAAGTGACCATACCATCTGAGATTAGCTCTGCTAACGCATTCCTGGATGCTGACAATGTCAAGTTCTTTCCTAATATCCTCATTTTTAATATGATATTGCCATTGATGCCATCTGTTCACGCCTCTAATCTTTCTCAGGACTCTCATATCTGCGGTCTCTAGTCTTTAGTCAAGTGTTTTACTTCTGACCCAGCTCTCAGATCCATAAGTTAAAATTGGTTTGAACACAGTCTTGTATACAGCTAATTTAGTGTTCCGACTAATTTCTTTCTTATTCCATATGAATTTATTCAATTGACTTCCCACGATACCAGCTTTGCTGATTCTGTTGTCTATTTCTATATTTAGTTTACCATCTGTGCCTATCTGTGCCTAAGTAGCTGAAATGTTTTACTTGTTCCACAGGTTCTCCATTCACAACACAGTTGACATTTTCAATGATTCTGCCTATTTTCATTGTCTTTGTCTTTTTATTGCTGACCTTCATACCATATCTATTACAACAGCTATTCAATTTAGTCAGAGAATCTTGCAGACTTGTAGTGGATTTATTTAGAAGTATAACATCATACTGATTTGTAGAAATAAGATTCTTGTTCCATTGTATAAAGCTCAAATTAGGCCACACGTGGACTACTGTACACAGATTTGGTCATCTGGTTTTCAAAATGACGAAGAGATGTTGGACAGGATCCAGTGGTGACTGACTAAGGTAGTTTCTGATCTCTGGAATGTCCAATATGAGAAAAGGCTGAGAAGATGTAATTTAGAGTCTAGTGGATAGGAGGAAGAGGGGTGTAATTAAGACCTACGATTTAGTAAGGGGTTGTTACAGAATCAATGTTGGAGAGAAAACGGTTTTACAGAAAATGGTGGGAGATTAGGGAAGAACCAGAGGTCATCCATGGAAGCTGTATAAGGAGGGTGTGTGCAGTGGGAGTAAGAAGCAGTTTTTTTTGCATGCAGAGTTATGAATGATTGGGATGCCTCGCCTGAGAGGGTGGTGTCTGCAGAGAATTTTAGTGTATTTAATGTGCAGTATGATGAGCTGTGTGTGTATGACAAAAGGACCTCCTAGATGAGCCTGACTCCATGGGGTCTTAGAATAGCAATAATAATAAATCTGTCTTCATGGTCCATAGTAGAGCAAGGGAGACCTCTTAGCAAATGTCTGAAACACATTCCACTAGTTTGAAATGCTGCTCAGAGCCTGGATTCTATGTGAGATTCCAAACTCTCTGGCAATATCAGTAATTCTTCAGCCTTCTTCAAGCTTTCCAATAATTCTTCTCCATGTGAAAATGTTTTTTTTTCTGTTACTGAGAAGGCAAGGTCAGAGTTGGGCGCATCTACTGTGGTAAGAGAAGAAGATAAGTTTTTGTATTTAGTTATTTAGTATAGTTAAATGTAGTTTATACTTATAGTATTGCATAAGTAAATTAGCTTACAGCAGAGGGTATAATGTAGTGTAGTAAAGTGTTTAGTATTTAGCATTTAGTTGTTGTACTTCCTCAGCACTATTTGAATGATCGCAGTAGCCGCAGCTCCAATTACAAATGGCATGTTGCCAAGTCCTCGCCCATTTAAGGACTCTATTTTGCGTAACATAATAAAGGATTTTGCGGCATGCGGTGCTTGTGGTATGTATGCGTCCCGGCAGTTGGATATGTGGTGGGTGAGAGAAAGGGGAATGCAGATATGTGCAAAATGTAGGCAGTGGGAGGAACTTAGTGAGTTAGATATTACAATAACCAACCTCGTTGCATCTGGGGCAGGAGTATCCCAACCTAGAGAGACAAGTAGTGTGATAGGGTGAGAATGATGAGTGGAATATGAATGAAAAAATAAGAGTGGAGAGTGTGGGAAGGCTTGAATGATTATGAAGTTTTTGGCGATTGTCTTGATTAGGAGGATGAATGGCGAGCAAGAGTGACTAACTTGCAGAATGAGATAGATGAGCTGAAAGAGGAGGTGGAATATCTTGGGAATGAGATGGGAAGTATGAAAGGTGAGATTAGGCGAATCAGAGTAGGAGTGAAAAAGAGTTATGGGAATGATAGAAGAGGAGAGGAGAGAATAGAAACAGTAGAAGATAATGAATGAAAGAGAGTTATGGGAATGATAGAAGAGGCGAGAATAGAAACAGTAGAAGACAGGGAATGAAAGAGAGTTATGGGAATGATAGAAGAGGAGAGAATAGAAACAGTCAGAGAGAGGGAATGAGAAGAATGCGAGGGAGTGCTGGAACCAGGGATAGATTGATGTTAGGACAGCAGGTAAGAAGGGGAACACAGAGAGAAAGGGTTAGAGGAGAGAGAGAGAGTGAGGGATGCAGGTGAGTAATCAAGAAACAGAGTGGTAAGAGGTATGATGTATGGGGACTCAATGATCCATGTTGTGCAAGATAGGATGCCAGAAGAGTGTTTGCCTGGAGGAATGATAGAAAGTGTGGCTATGGCAATTAAGCGGTTGTGAAAGTGTGGATGAGATGATTGTGGGCACGAATGACTTGAGAGGCAGTGTAATTCAGGTGGCGAGAGATCTGAGATTCTTGCTTGAGGTTACGAAAGAAAATTACAAAATTAACAACAAACATAAAGTTTTTCATAATGAAGATTTATTTTCTTGATCCTAAGAATTAGTAATAATATTTTTGGTTTACAGATCAAGTGTTGATCAATTTTATTAACTCAACCAAGTTAATTAGTTTCGCCAAACTTTAATTGTTGGCGTCTTCAGGGAACTTACATATAGGCTGAAACAATCTCACAATTATGTATAACTATAAAACTGACAAGAATAATAAAAAACTGACTAGAATAATTACAAATAAAATAGTATCGAACGTGCATGAAACACGTATCACGTGTACAAGATTAGCTAGCTGTTGCTAAGGAACTTTCTGTAGTTTGTATTAAAGTTCATTTCTTTTGTTTTTAAAGATTTGATTAGGGTTTTCCATATCTCTGGGAGTATTAGGCCTTGATTTCTGTTAAGATTGACAGTAGAACGGGCGACTGTGGCTGCTTCTTTATGCCCAATTGTTGATGCAATAAACTCTCCTATCTTCTTATTGTCAAAACATTTCTCGAAACTCTTACAACAACACATCCACAACTCAGAGAGTTACATTAAAAACTCCAAACATTTTGTGGAAAAGCTAAAAAACATTAACATATCGGATAATGATCTTCTAGCCAGCCTAGATGTCACCTCTCTCTCTTTACAAATGTTCCTGTAGTGGAGGTCATTGACATCTTAGGTACCTTGTTCCCACAAGATATAACCTCATTGTTTGCTCACTGCCTAAATTCTAACTACTTTTCGTGGAAAAATAAGATCTACCAACAATTAACAGGTTTGGCGATGGGTAGCCCACTCTCACCTTCATGTGCTGACCTCTTTATGGAAGACTTAGAAAATAAAATCCTATCCCAAATTATTCCCAAACCTAAAATTTGGTTCAAATATGTGGACGATATCTTCATGTGGAATAACAATAAAGATGACCTATATGATTTTCTCAAAAAGATCAACTCCTTCCATCATTCTATTAAATTTACTCTGGAACTTGAAAGAGAAAAACAACTACCGTTTTTAGACATCTTAATCAAAAAACAAATTGATGGCAGTATAAATCTGTTGGTGTACAGAAAACCGACCAATACAGGTCACTACCTACATTTCAGCTCCTCTCACCACATCTCACATAAACTCAGCATTGTACACATGTTAAAGAAGGGAGCGATTCACATCACAACAGACGAGACCCTTCAAGATGAGTTAACATTAATTTCCAACAATCTGTACTTGAACGGCTATCCAAGAAGACTAGTCAATAAAGTCCTTTTCTCTGAACACCACAAAAAGAACAAGAAGATATTCAATATATAAAAATTATTGCAATTCCGTTTGTAAGTGGCATCTCCTACAAGCTCGCCAGCCTCCTCAAACAACACAAAATAAGAGTAACATTTAAACCAATAGAATCTATTCGTAAACTACTAAGATCTCCAAAAGACAACCACCCTTTCTATAAATATGCTGGAGTTTATAATATTCCATGCTCATGTGGCTCTGGTTACATCGGACAGACTTCGAGAAGCCTTGAAATCAGGCAGAAAGAGCACATTGGCTATGTCAAAAACAACCGACAGGACATTTCTGGCCTATCGTCTCATTTCTCTACAACTAACCATCGAGTGGGACAAAAGTTGTTCCCCTTACTTAGAGGAAGATTACCATTCAAGAATTTTCAAAGAAGCAGCCACAGTCGCCATTCTACTGTCAACCTTAACAGAAAGCAAGGCTTAATACTCCCAGAGATATGGAAAACCCTAATCAAATCTTTAAAAACAAAAGAAATGAACTTTAATACAAACTACAGAAAGTTCCTTAGCAACAGCTAGCTAATCTTGTACACGTGATACGTGTTTCACGCACGTTCGGTACTATTTTATTTGTAATTATTCTAGTCAGTTTTTTACAGTTATTCTTGTCAGTTTTATAGTTACACATAATTGTGAGATTGTTTCAGCCTATATGTAAGTTCCCTGAAGACGCCAACAATTAAAGTTTGGCGAAACTAGTTAGTTAAGTTAATAAAATTGATCAACACTTGATCTGTAAACCAAAAATATTATTACTAAAACATAAAGCTTTGTTTGTTGTTGAACAAACATAAAGCGTTAAACTGGTTTAGCATTAAACCAGTTAACACTACAGTTATTGGTAAACATAACAATCTTATTGAAGAAATTAAAAAACTTAATGGTGTAGATTTATGACCAAACTAGTTTGCATGTTCTCTAATCTAAACTACTGAGAAAACTTTTTCATGTGCAAAAATTATTCTAAATTTTTTGCTCGACTATCTGACTTAAATAAATATTTTATTTATGTTATTTATGCATATATATATATATGACTGTTTAAAAACATTATTAAGCCATCCTAGTGGAAAAAAAAAAAAAAGTCCTGATTTGCCATATGACAAAATTCAGTATACAATGGTGGGCTTGAACCTAATATATGATCAGGATATGCTTGTATATATATAGATAGACAGATAGACTTTCAGGTAATAAGTAACATCATGGTTTTCAACCTATAAAGTGTCTATATAGAGAGAATTTATGGGCAAGAAACCATGGTATTTCTTATTATTCAACTATTCTTTATTACTTAAAGTTCCTCTATCAGCAGATGTTAGAACTACAGTCCAAAGAAAATCCTGAGGAATTATTTTGTAACATGGTCAGTAAGGGGAGAAATATTTGTGGATAAATGAACTTATTAGTGACTATTTGGTAAAGTGACCAGTGCAGATAATATAGACGAAGAGTTAAATGATCTGTTTATTGGAACATTTCATCCTGGAAAAGTAGTTTTCCTGGAAAGATGAGAATGGTTGAAAGCTTAGGAGTGCATCAGGAAAATATGTTCAGAATACTGAGTTCTCTAGAAGTCAATAAGACAGTGGGACTGGCTGGAATTTCACTGAACATTTTACAAGATTGTGCTAAAGAAGTGACAGCTCCATTAACATGGCTATTCCAGTTAATAGATGGAGGATAAGATTCTTCCATTGCACAAGGGTAGTGATAGAATGCAGGCATCAAACTATAGACCAGTTTGTATTTCTTGTGTGGTCATTAAGAGTTTGGAGAAACTATTGAGAGATAATATACAAAATTAGGCAGGTGAGGATAATATTTGTGAAGGTCAGCATGGATTTGTTAAAAGGCTGTCTTGGTTCAGCAATTTGCTTCTATTTTATGATAAAGTGACAAGAGAGGTTGATGAGGAAAATTCATATACTGCCATTTTCTTTAGATTTTGCAAAGGCATTTGATAAGGTGTCACATGATAATTTGATATTTATGCAACATATGAGGTTAGATAGAATTGAATTGGATATTGGCTGTGTGATAAATATCAGAGTTGTGTATGGGAAAGCTGTATCAAAGAAGAGGAAGGCTACAAGTGGGGTGCCACGGGGATTGGTACTGGGACACTTGCTTTTTAATTTTAACCTTTATGCCAATGATATTGTCATGGGGTTGCAGGGAGATATTCAATTATTTGCAGATGATGTGAAGCTTAGAAGGATTATTAGTAATAATGCCCATCTGTTAATTTTTCAGGTGGATTTAATTAAGCAGAACAAATGGATAAATAATGGGGATTTCGGTTTAATACAACTAAATGCATTAATTATTATGATTGTTATTATGAGGGTTCAATAAGTCCATGCAAAAATGAAGAAAACAATTTTTTTAGGACAAACATTTTTTATTTTTCAACATAGTCTCCTCTGAGGTCTATACACTTAGTCCAGCGATGCTCGAGTTCTTTTATCCCATCCATATAGTATGATTTGTCCAACTCTTCAAAATAGGTAGTTGTTTCGGCAATCACCTCATCGTTTGATGAAAATCTCTTTCCTGCCAGCCATTTTTTCATGTTTGGAAACAGATAGTAGTCCGAGGGAGTCAAATCTGGAGAGTGGGGGGGGGGGAGGATGCGAAAGGACTTTGTAGCATAAATCGAACAGTTTTGCAGTCACAGTTTCAGAAGAGTGAGCAGGTGCATTGTCGTAGTGAAAAAGAATTTTCTTTTTCGCCAAGTGTGGTCGTTTTTCCTTTATTTCATTATTTAAACGATCCAGCAAAGGTGCATAATATACTCCGGTAATTGTTTTGCCCATTTCCAAGAAGTCTATGAAGATTATGCCATGAGCATCCCAGAAGACAGTGGCCATAACCTTTCCTGCTGAAGGAGTGGTTTTTGCTTTCTTTGGTGCAGATTCCCCATTTGCAATCCATTGTTTTAACTGTTCGTTGGTCTCAGGGGTAGTGATGAATCCATGTTTCATCCACTGTTACGAAACAACACAAAAATTCCTCTGGATTCCGTTGAAACAGCTTCAAGCTATCCTTGCAACAGTACACGTTAACACTTTTGATCCAGTGTGAGCAAACGCAGCACCCATCTTGCAGATAGTTTTCTCACATGTAAATGTTCATGTAAAATATTATGTACATGGTCATTTGAGATGCCCATAGCCTTAGCAGTTTCATGCACCTTCACTCTTCTATCATCCATCACCATATCATGGATTTTTTTCAATTATTTCTAGAGTAGTGACCTCATCAGGGCGTCCAGAACATTCACTGTCACTTGTGCTCATATGACCACTTCGAAAGTTACTAAACCACTTATAAACCATTCTAATTGAAAGTGCAGACTCACCATAATGTTTATGAAGCTTAGCTTTAGTTTCCTGAGTTGTTTTGCCTTTCAAAAATAATGTTTAATCACTACACGAAATTCTTTCTCATCCATTTTTCACAAAGCACGGTACTTGATTGATTCAAATGAATGCCAAACACAGAGTAATAGATCTATCTGACTGAAACTTAGTATATGATCCTCCAACAGTTGCAGCAACTAAAAATAACCTCGACATGTACTGGTGGCGCCATCTCTTAGACTTTGCACGTATTTATCGAACAGCCCTTGTATTTCCCAGGAATCTCCATGGAGTCCTAAGACTCATTGCACGAGTTCCAAACTATCAATACAATATCTATCATACCTCTCCTTGAAACCATTAACAGACAAAATACTCCTAACTGACTCAGGCAATCCATTCCATTCATTCACCACTGTCAAAGTAAAAAATGTAATCCTGACATCCTTGCAAACCACACTCTTACCCAACTTCCAGGGATGATCTCTTGTTCTGTCTCCTCTAGCCAAGTGCTAAAACATTTCTCCTGCATCATTCCTATAAAAGCCTTTAAGTAATTTAAATGTTTCTATTTTATCCCCTTTTTTTGCCTATCAATCAACTTTTGCAATCCACAAACCCTCAATCTATCCTCATAGGGAGTATTCCATAGACAACTCACCCTCTGGGTCACTCTTCCCTGGATCCACTTCCTCATTCCAGATGTGATCGTATCAAAACTTTTAAAGAGGAATGATAACTCCCTTATCGTTGCTTGTTAGTGTGTTCTTCAATAGCCAAATAATCCTGTGAACTACTCTGGCAACTTTAGCAATATGTCCTCTAAACTTCAGCTCTCTATCCACTATCACCTCAAATCTCTGTATTGATCAGTTTCATGGAGTACAGTTCCCTTAATGTGGTATGCGGCTTATAATCTTTGTATGCCAGATGCATAACTCTACATTATTTGACATTAAATTAGCATTTGTTATGTTTTGGCCATACTGTCAGCCTGTTTAAACAATCCTGCAAGCTGTCTACATCATCTTGATTAACTATTACCCTACCCAACTTTGCATTATCAGTAAACAACTGAATATCTCCATTCAAATTATTTCCTATATCATTTATGTACACATTAAACAGCAGTGGTCGAAGTACAGAATGTAGCACACCACTAGTCACCTGCCTTCTCCTGGATTTTTCTCTTCCATATATTACCTTTTGGTATCTGTCTATTAGCTCCTCTTTTATCCATATCACCAGTTTCCTATGCATCCCCATATGTTGCAGTTTGCATAACAGAGTTCCATGTGGTATCCTGTCAAACTCCTTTACAAAATCCAGCAGTATCATTGTGTAGCCATTCCCTTTATCCAACAACTCAGCTGTTACTCTATTATAAAAAGTTAGTAAATTACTAAGTCATGACCAATCTTTCACAAAGCCATGCTGCTCCTCATAGAGTATCATATTCTTATCCACTGATTCCTGAATTCTCTTTTTGGCTAACTTTTCAAGTCTTTTACACCATTCCTGAGATACTGATTGGTCTATAATTTGCCACCACAGAATTAGATCCTCCTTGATGCAAAGGAATTATTTTACTATTCTTCCACTCTCTTGGGACTTTGCAAGAGAGCTGAGAATTAAATTAAACAGCCAGATCAAAAGCATTCCCTTTCACATTGTTGTGAAATGCGAGCTGATATCCCATCCAATCCCACAGCTATATTTGAATTCAGATTCTGCAATATATTAAGTACCTCCAATTTTTCAACTGCTGTTCTCACATCAGTCCCTGTCACCTTTGTCATAACAATATCTTCACTTGAATGATAATACCCTTCCAAAATGATTACTGAGTAACTCAACAATTTTGTGTACCTCCTTTACCTTTCTACCGTCTGTGCTCATTAAAATTATCCTTCCATAGTCATTCTTCCTCTTACTTGCCACATAATGAAAAAACACTTTGAGATTTCCTTTTGCATGTTTAGCTAATTTCTTATGAGCCTGTGTAGCTCAGTGGATGTGGCGTTTGCACACCACCGCGCTAGGCCGCACGAAGGAAGTCTTGGTTTCGAGTCTAGTCGGCGACTAGAGGAAATTTTTCTAAGCCTTTTTTCGACCGGTTCCCGAGTTAGTCGATCTCTGGCACGGGCAAGCAGGTTTTTCCTCCCGGAAACTCGGGTTTTTCGTCCTGTAAACTCAAGAAAATCGACCGTAGAACCCACATTATTTCAGACATTAAATATATTGTGTTAGGGTTAGATACCACGAGATGGCGGCACATTTGAGCCGTCTCTCTTCACTGCGTACCGCTTAATTAGTGATAGCCTTGGGCCATCTGTCTCTGATTGGGTACCAGTGGAGATTGAATTGCCCACTCAGTCTCCAAAAGTTAGATAGGGCTAAATGGCCTCGCCTACTCCCGTATATACGGGAATAAAAAGGCGTTAGCTGATTTTTTTAGCTGATTTTTTTAGCTAATTTCTTCTCATAATCTGTTTTTGCCTTCTTTATCATGTTGGTTACCTTTCTTCCCTAATCCTTGTACGTTTCATGGGTTAGCTGGTCACCTTTTTCTTTATATACCCTCCACAACATTTTCTTTGTTTGCAGCTCATGCTTAATGGTACTGCTCATCCATTTAACTCCTACCCAATTTACCCTCCTGGGTATACAGTATAATATAATATAAAACATCTACAACACTCTTTCCACTGCCATTCTCATATCAAAATCCATTTTCTCTAGGCAATGAATACATTTGCACCACATTTCACAAAATCGGCAACGTCAAACCCCCTGCTCAACAACGTTTGGTTGCCTTCGTTCTCATTCTCATCAGTCAGCACCATGGTTTAGCAAACCACATATTATATGTAAAATACAGGATTTAGTGGAACAAAACCAAAGTATTACATAAAAAGTTATTTTCTTCTGGAAAGACTGTACAAAGAAGTGCATATTCACAATCAAAACCTTAATAAAAAAGATTGCCTTAAACTTTCTCAATTTTGGGAATTTATACTGACTAATACTGAACAATTAATTAAACTGATTAATTAATTGTTTATATTTAAAATATTTTATTAACTAATTTATTTTATTGTAATTATTTTTGGATATGTATTAATGCAGATGGAGCTATTCTCCTGCAGCTGATAGTACATGAGCAATATCATCTGCTTACGGTGTAACTGATGTCTCTTTTTTGTGATTGTTTTATTATTATTATTATTACTATTATTACGGGTATCTCCATGGAGTCAGTAGACTCATCACAGGAGACCCAACGTATCAAAACAATATCTATCATATCTCTTCTTGAATTCATTTACAGACGAAGAACTCACAACTGAATCATTCAATGCATTCCACTCATTCACCAACCTCCAGGTGAAAAACCTTATTCTCACTCCCTTGTTAACCACACTTTTCCTTAATTTCCATGGATGACCTCTTGTTCTTCCATCACTATCACACAGCTGAAACATTTTCCCTGCATCAATCTTATAGAAACATTTTAGTAATTTAAATGTCTCTATCATATCCCCTCTTCTCTGCCTATCAACCAACCTCTGCCATCCACAAGCTCTCAATCTGTCAATGTAGGGAGCATTTTTTACATCACTCACCAACTTAGTCACTCTCCTCTGAACCCTCTCCACAACTTCCTCATCTCCAAGGAATCCAGGTGATCAGACCTGAGCACAGTAATCCAAATGTGGAAGTATCAATACTTTATAAAGGGGAATAATAACTTATTTATCTCGACAATTCCTTTGCACATTCACGCACACCCGAGCTAATATTTCATCTAAACCTACAGCAGTGTTTGCATTTAAATTTTGCAATATACTAAGTACTTGTAATTTCTTAACTTCAATTCTCACATCAGTTGTTGCTACAGGTACACAGATATCCTCACTTGGGTGATAGACTTTTGAAAAGTGATCACTCAGTAACTCTACTATTACATCTGAATTTTTCACCTCAATACCATTAGCACCCACTAAAGTTATCCTTCCAAAGTCATTCTTCCTTTTACTTGCCACATAGCAGAAGAACTCTTTGGGATTATTCTTGATCTCCTTGGCTAAGGTATTCTCATAATCTGATTTAGCTTTTCTTACTATGCTGGTAACCTTCCTAGTTTGAGCATTGTACTGTTCATGGGTGTACTGATTACCTCTCTCCTTGTAAATTCTCCATAACATTTTCTTTTTTTGCAGATCAAACTTGATACTACTACCCATCCATCTAACACCTACCTTGTTTGTCTTCCTGACCATGGGGACACAATCTGATATTGCCTTCCTCAGATACCCGCTGATTTTATTCCATGCACTGCTAACATCTTTCCCCTGCAATATGTTCTGCCATGGGATGGCTGCAAGCTCACTCCGAAGCTTGTTATAATTGCCTAACCTCTAGTTCCATATATATATCCCTTCTTAACAGAAAAATTCACAGATTTCGCAACCTCCCAAGTCAATACCATATTACCTCATCAATTGGAGGTAACGAGGATACCTTGTTTATGCATATATCCTCTGAACCAATGACCAGGTCTAACACTCTCACACCACGTGTCCCTTCAGTTATGTGCTGTTTCAAGTAATTATCTCGCAGAAGATGTATGAACTCCATTTCCTTTTTGCCACGTGATATTTCCTCCATCCAATTGATATCACCATAATTAAAATCCCCCATAATGATCACTAAACCTGCACTCATTGCACTAATTTGCTGATGCATGAATTCAGTATCCACCCCGTACCCCTGGCCTATAGCAGCAACCAACTATATATTTGGTTGTGTTGGTCACTATTTCACACCAGACCACCTCATATGAACTCTCATTCACATGTCTATCATCTTGAAATACTACTTTCTTTGGCCGCAACTTATCAGCTATCATCAACAGTACTCCTCCCCCAGTTCTATCTTCTGTATCCTCCTGAAAATACTGTACCCATCACATTCAATTCCAGTGACCACATCATCTGCTGACAGCCAAGTTTCACTAATACCTATAATTTTTGGTGAGATTGCACTGACTAATGCCAAAAATTCTTCCCTCTTATTTCGAATGCTTCCTGCATTAGTATACAAAACTTGCAGATTCCCTTTAGTTCTTGTACCAGATTTAGAACTGATGTACACGTCACTACTTTCAGTAGTCCCATGCCAATTTTTATCTACTCTATTCTGCAATTTATTTCGCGAATAAGGATCAACAAATATACATTCACTGCTTAAGTTTCTCTCTCTTACACTCAACCTCCTTTTCAATTTTAGTTTCCCTGCCCAATTACTTCAACTTGTTCAGAAAACAGTAACTTCTTCAATCACTTATGACCTTCCATGTTCAGATGTAACACATCTCTTGCATACAGCTGTCTTTTGCCTTCAAACACACTCCACACGTCAACAAATTTCAGACCTCTTTTTTTTCACATTCTTGCAATCATATCATTCATTATCATCACTCATCTACTTAACTCATAATCCTCAAAACGAGGCAGCACACACACACTATCCTCCCATTGACACTTTTCTTCTTCACAATATCTAGCAATGGTCTTAAATCTTTTGCTACCCGATTTATAATACCACGCAGGTCATTTGTATCTGCCATAACTACCATCTTTTCTACATCATGCCCTCTCTTTATTGCTAAAGCCACTCTCTCTATTGTTCCACCAGCCAAGCACTCCTCAGGCATACCACGCTCCATACCCTTAATCATAGAATCACCATATATTTCACCACAACTTCATTCAAGTCCAAACAAGCGTCATTCACAGCCTCATTTTCTATGCTACTCAGCATGACTCTCTCCCAGTTTCATTATTCAACGCTCTTTTACTTACTCCCTCACTCTCAAGACATCTCGATTCTTCTAGACCTCTTATGCTTTCAGTCTGTTGACTCCCAATCACTCCCATACTACATGTATTTATTACTTCATCAATCACCAAAGACTCTCTCCCATACTTAATCCAGTTACTTCAGCTAAAGTAATCTCCATAGTCCTAATTTCTGTATTCAACACATTTAACTCAGTTTTAATTTCCAGAACTTCCTTACTAAGCACTTCCATTTCTTCTTTCAAAAGATGAAGGTCGCTTTTCATTTTCAGGAACTCCTGCTGAAGTTCGTCTGCTACGATCACGATGTCTGCTTCCATTCCTAATCACTCCAGCCTATCCTGACACTTCTCACATACGTTGACATTTTCATTCTTCTCATTTAGTCAAACAGTCCACAGATCCTTCACATTCCTTGGTGCATACATGTAACAGTTTCCACAATGCATCCACTCCAAAAAATCCAACGCAGAGCCAGAGAGGTTCTGCAAGCTGCTGATGCACGTCTCTTGTTGGACGCCATCTTGATGCTGAAGTAGTGAAACAAATTTCAGACCTCAGCAGCGAAAACACAATATATATACCACAGAGTATCAAACAATAACACAGCTGAAGGACACTTTTATCCAACTGAAGTACAACTGCAGCACAATTTGAGACAAAAACCACACTGTACTTTACTTTAAAAACATGTTTTCTAGCACAACTCAACACGACCGCCACATTCACTAGCTCCACCAGTGGCTATAACGCATAGCTGAAAATTCTACAAAGATTTAAATTAATATAAGTGATTCCATTATTAATTAGTTCTTGTGAATTCTTCCACTTATGTCTTGAATTTTAAATCAATGTGGTAGATGAGCTGGGAGCTCTTTCGCGTGAGAAAAGGCAAGACTGTTTTGGTAGTGTTGAAAATGACAAGGTTGTCCTCGCCCCATTGAAGGATAGTATGTAAATCCATGTTTAGTTGTAGATGATGATGTAGCCTGGGATATCAGAGGAGTACATGGCTTATCAAATGAGTAGAACGAGTGGTGAGTACTATCATCTGCAAAGCTGTGGATAGGATTAGTGGTTATTGTGATTAGGCCATTTTTGTACAGGAGAAAGAGAGTAGGTGATGGGACAGAGCTTTAAGGTGCTTCAGCATTGGTGGTGAAGATCAAAGAAGGGAATAATCTACCATGACTTGCAGAGAACGACCAGAGAGAAAGTTGACTATCCAATTACAGAAGTTATTTGGGAGACAAAAACAATGGCAATTTAGTTTAGTAGACCTCGGTAGACTTTAGAAATGTTAAGGGTGACAGCCAGGGGCCCCCACATCCTGAAGCTGGTTCCCAGGCTAGGATTTTTGGCAGCCCCCCCCCCTACCTGTCGCTCAGGTTAAGGACAATGCATTACTATACAGTCTACAGGGTTTAGGATCGATTAGTTTAAATGATAACACAAAAGTAATATTTATTTAAAAAATTACCAATATCTACATAATACAAACGAATAATAATATTCAAAACTACTTCAAAGTATATATTCTAGCTTTTGTCGACGCAAATTTATCAATAATGTCAGTAAAATCAACTCACTTAGCCGAATCATTTTCGATGCACAAAATTGCTAGGTGATTAAGTTGTTCTTGGCTACTTGTGCTTCTTTGCCATGTTTTCAATGAATTGGCCAGTCTGCTGAAGAAACAGTAACCAGTAATGTACAATTGATCTCTCAGCTGATGAAACAGTAACCAGTATTGTACAAAATTGTTTAATGGCGAGGCAGATATTGGCAAATATACCTTGCAGGTTTTTGTCATAAATTGCATTCAGAAGTCTCACTGGACTTGTTTCTGTGCCAAAAACTATCTTATGAATACTTTGAAGGTAAAGAATTTCATTCAATAACTCTTCTGACAGATCTTTTTCATACATATTCACAAGTTTTGCTGCTTTTGCGATAAGTTGATCATCATCCAAGTTGTGGAAATTTAAAATAGGTGAGAATAATTCGCATATATTATGTGCTGCTTCAAACCTTGTTTTTAAATCATTCATAATGAAATCCAATATTGGATAAATTACGAAAATTTTGAAATCTTGTTCATGTTCAACAGTAGTTTCTTGATTTTCACAAAATTGAAGTTGCACACCGATTGCTTCCAGTATGCAATCGTCATCTTTTGCTTCTTGGACAACACTTTCCTATGAGTCATGTAAGTGTTGTATCTCTTGCACTAATTCTCTTATAAGTGCAGACTCAACTTCAAGAGATATTCCTTTACTTTGTATAATAATGTTCTTATTGTCAATATTTGCTAATATTTTGTGCCAAAACATTGTCATTAGTATACCTTTATAAGATCTGAAATATTTTTTCAAGCCTTTAATTGTGTTCAGTGTTGAAGGAGTTAATTCTACATCCATCTCTCCGAGAATGACATCTAACACAGCAAGTATACCAGGATAATGCTTAACAATTGGGGGCACAGCTTGAATTTTTTCACTCCACCTTGTTTCTGAAAGACTTTGAAGATATAGTGGTATGCTTTTTTTTTTTTCAGCACTTCCCAGCATGCAGGACTGTGAGCAAAGAAAGAGTAGAAGCTCTCTATATTCCCCAAAAACATTATAACATCTGGGGTCGACTTTGGCAGCATTGACTCCTATGCGATTTTGTGAATGTGCTCTGCAGGGAAAGAATAAGGCACATTTGTTCTTTTGTAAAACGAGAGTTTTTACGCTGCTTATTTTTCCACGCATATTTGCCCATTGTCGTAGCCTTGTGAATGGCAATCTTTGAGAGGTATACTGTTTTTTTTCCAGAGTTGCAAGTATTACTTCAGTTATTTTTTCTCCAGTTTTTCCAGTAAAGTTCTGGAATTCAATGAAACATTCATTGATTTCAAATTCACTTGAGTCTTGGTTTTGTGATAATGTGATAATGTGAGAATTAGGACGTTTTGTTCATTGTGGGAGATATCTGATGTTGCGTCTACTATTATTTCATAGAAAATTGCTTTTCTTCTTTGGTCTAGAAAAGTTTGGAGAACTTTGCTTGCGCAAAGGCCAATAAACTCATTTTGCAAATTCCACGACAAGTAATGTGCATATCCTTTCATACTTTTACCTTCCATCTAATTTTGTTGAACTTTGCTGAGATGTTGTCGTGTCACTTTATTGTACTTTCCAATTAATTCTAATATGCCTAAGAAATTCTCATTATGAACATCTCTAATCTTCATGTTCTCTGCTTGAAATGCTAAACCTCTGGATGATAAAAATAACGTTATTTCTACAATCTGTTGCAGAAGTGCTCTCCACTTATTTGTTTCATATTGAATTTGTAGTTATAAGTCTTTATCGATTCCAGGTCCTTTCAATGACTGCAAAAGAGATTTCTAAGTGAGATATTGTTCTCTGTGTTCAGCACTATTTTCATGAAGAGGCAACATATCATACAACTTTTTCCAAGGCTTATTTCTAGGTGAAAATCTTTCTTGGGCTAAACTGCTTAAGTTTTTGTTATTAGAGTCGAAAAAAATACAACATTGTAGACAATAAAGAGTTTCTTTTGATATACCCCATACTAACCATTCTCTTGGAAAATGTTCTCTTGTTCTTTCATCTTTCGTTTTTCGTATAGAGCAAAGAATCTTGAAATTTTCTACTATTAAGATCTCTTGGCAATTCCTTATAAATCTTTTGGAATTCTTGAAAGCTGATAGTTCATACTATCTCTTGTCACATGTTGTTTGAGATTATCTGGGCCAAGTACTAGGATAATCATATTTTATATCATATTTTTCAACAGGGCCTGCAACTGAAGCATCAATTGTATCATATTCTTCCATAGTCACTCCTTCTGCAGTGCAGGTTTTTCACTTGCAGCCTTTTCTTCAGTTGCAAGAGGTTCACATGTAACAGTCGCTTGACTTTCGACTGCCTTGTGAGTTTCGATTTGATACTGATATTCTGTTTGGATTTCAGTGTCACAAACATTATCACCACCTTCACTATGATCAGTACTGGGAACTATGTCCTTTTCGTTTTTAGATTTGAAAAATTTGGTTATGAATTGCCGACCTCGCAATGCTTTTGATCTCTCTCAGATTTAAGTTTTCTCTTCTGAGCGCTGGACTTAATGTTTGCACTTTGAATCAGACATTGGGATTATATTTATTTTAACTAGAACGTCTTTGCTTGCTTGAGAGCAATTTATTTAAATATTTTTAATATCTCAAATTTGTATGATCTGAAAAGAAATAATAATGAAGTTTGTTTCGTACAAAAAATCGTAACTAAAAAAGCTTTATATTTTCTTTTACTTACTAACTAGCAAAATTTTAATTCAAATAAAACAAATTCTTCTCAAATAAAGAATTTTGTAGAAAATTTTCAGTTTCTTGAGATCAAGTTAACTAACAAAAACTATCAAATAAACCTTTCTCTTTTACGAATAAAATAAAATTCTCTCAGCATCCGTAGCATATGCATTGTAGCCACCGGTAACGTCAGAGCAGCATTGCCGCTGCGTCGGCATTGAAATGACGGCATGCATAGAAAGCGAGACGGGCGAACGAAACCCGAAAATTAAAATAAATCCTTTCGAATGGATTTAAGTTTGGTGGTTACTGAATAATTGATGGGTGTCTTAAGTAGTGGAAGAGTTGGTTATTGATGACTTTTTCCATTATTTTGGAGAGGACAGAGGTGATGGCAATTGGTTGGTAGTTTGACAGTAGATGGCTATCATCCTTTTTTGGTATAGGAGGGATATGAGATTTCATAGAGATGATGCAGGATGGGTGCTAGCTCAGAAGCAGAATGTTTGAGAACAATTGGAGAGATGTCATCAGGACCAAAGACTTTTTAGTATCCAAGTTATTTAGTAGTTTTCTGATTTCCCTTTGTCATCCATATAGGGGTTTGAGGAAAAGAGTGATGCCAGGAGGTCAGCTTTTTCTTTGGTGAGGTAACAGGGGTGTCATCAGGATGAGAGAGAGAGAGAGTGTGTCCAATGGCCTTAGCAAGAGATCAGAAGGCATGGCTTCCATATGGACAGGAAGCAAAGTTTCTGCTGTTGGTTTTTATGAAATCAGATTTGGATCTGTTGATGACTGATTTGCATATGTTGCATGCTTTGGTACAGGCAGAGTATGAAACTAAAGTGCTTGATGTGAGACATATGTGGTAAGCTGAATTTTTTTCTTTGACTGCTTTGACATATTTTCAGTTGAACCATGGCTTGGAAAGTAAATGAGGATTTATGGGTTGAATAAGAGATGAAGACCTTCATACCAATGAGGATAATTTCTGCGACTTGTTTGCAGCAAGTGTTAGGGTCAGGTGAGAAGAAGCAATAGCCAGAGGTCATTCCCATTGGCTCCTCTGTAGTGCCAGAAGATGTGAGGTCAGGAGTGGTTAGAGGAGGGAGCATTCTGTGAGACAGGAGACTTGTAAAAGATTGTGGTCTGAGTTGCCAAGAGGAGAAGTGACCTCTGCAGTGTTGGAAGGAAAACTGGTCAAAAAGTGATACAGAGTATTTTGGTGAGTGAAGAGAGTTATCAGGAATTTTGAGTAGGTAGGTGTATGATTTGTGTTAGGTCATTACTTATAGCAAAGGCTTCAGCTAGTCATCCAGCTTTGTCAGTGGTGTTGGAGTAGAGGAGACCATTGGAATTGTGGACATTGAGGTTATCCAGAAAGATGACCTCACTATTTGGATAGCTGGATTGCAGAGATCTGAGTGGTTATCAGTGTTTGGAGACTGGTAAATACAACAAATGAATGTTACTAAATGGAGCAAGGAAAAAACCTTGAGCCAGAGAAGGTCAACAGCAGGGATTTTCTGGCAGGCAGTGTCAGATTTCACAAAAATGCACAGGTGCCACCCTTGTGGTGAAAAGAATTGTGAAGTATGTAGTTTGGGCACTGGAGGTAGACAGTAGTAGATGTAGCTATGATCTGGGTTTCTGTCATGAAAAAACCATGCCGGAATCTCTTCTGGCATGGTTTGTATGTTGTGACTGGTTGTGATGTGACTTTTTGATGGGATTAGTTTATGAGGGAGATTCTGTTTTGTCTCAGTGTTAGTGTTATTTTTTGTGAGAGTCTTCATAAGTTTGATTGGACAGAAGGAATATAGTGGAGATGTGCAATGAGAGAAGACAGACTCATTGCATATGATATCCATACAGAGAGAAACCAGTCTTCATGCCATGATGTGGCCTCGATAGTGCCTCCCATATACCACCACTACTCAAATTCTCTCGCCAGGCATGACCTGGTATGTGGCAGAGGGATTATTCACCAGTTGAATAGGAAGCCTCCTGATTCATAACTGACAGCCAGTCCTGCAAACCACTGTTTTAACTGATATACCCTCAAAATGGAGTATGTTATGTGTCTTTAAGCATGTCTGGCATGGTTTTCAAGGGTATATCTCGTACCAGATGGAGAAGAAGGTGGAGGGGGGGGGGGAACAGAAACCGGAATCCTGCTTTGGAGACCAAACATGGCATTTACTACTTCAGACTTCCAATAAGCCGGGTGATGGTATTTCACCAGGTGATGCTGTGACTTTTTTGATGGGATTAGTTTATAAGGGAGATTCAGTTTTGTCCCAGTGTCAGTTATATTTTTTGTGAGTCTTCATAAGTTTGATTGGACAGAAGGAATATAGTGGGATGTGTCAGGAGGTTTTCTATTCATCTGGTGAATAATCCCTCTTCCACATGCCAGGTCATGCCTAGGGAGAGAAACTTTGTAATGGAAATACTTTCTGGTTTTGCCAGAGTCTCTTTTGGGGAAACAAGCCATACCATGGGAAGGTGGAGTTGACTTGACAGGGAGAGGCTGTATATTGCACATCCCTATCCATTAGTTGCCCACTCGATTATAAATAAAATTAAAATGTCAGGAAATTATATTCTTGTTTAATCCTTTATCCAAGTGTAAGCCAACTGTTCAAGTATAAACTTTGCTTAAACTTATATAAAGGATTAACATATTCACTGTGCCATTGACAATTTAAAGCATCAAAATGGTATTTGCTTATGTGCAACTGCGACTTCTAAGTATTGCAATACTTACATGTTTCTATGCTATAAGTTAGTCTGGCTTGGGCAGTTGAATTGTGTGGAAATGGAGGCATTGCAGTGATCTGAATGGCATGGGGACATTTGGTCATAAATGAGTGGCAGTCGTGTTAAACGAGAATGTAATTTTTTGGCATTTATTTTTAATTTTATTGTAGTTAATTGTGTTTATAGTATAATCCATGAATAGACAAGACTAATAACAAATAAAGTTCCTATATATCATACAAACTTATCCTTGGTACTTTGAATTATTATTTAATATTCTGATACTCTGTACACTTTTATGCTCAGCAGAAAACGTAGTTTCACAAAGCACATCTCCTACCACTACAAACAAATTGGCCAGTGTATGTTGCTAGAATCATAATTTCTATGATTCTAGAAAAATTGTTTTGTGTAAATATAAAAGTAGCATCAGACTTGATTTGGAAGAATAATTACATTTTAGCTATATCCACAACGACAAAGGAATATTTATGTAACTAACGAAATTGACCTGGTGAGCTCTTTATATCAAAAGTAATTCTGTAGCACTCTTGTCATATTAAAAAATGTTTCTAATATTTCTTTATTTAATAATATTATATTGCCCATGTATAAAAATTGTAGAAATGAACTTTTGATGATAGTAGTACTTGATAGTGAATCATCAGACTTATAGTATAATTTAACTAATAACAATAACTAATTTGTTTTAGAAGTGAATGTGTATATGTTTTTCTTTCAGTAAAGTTTCGTATACTTCCCTTGGATACCCACTTGAAACCACTGCCTGCCACAACAGTAAGTTCTTACCTAACTGTTATTTTTAATATCTATATGTGCTGAAATTCAACAGAGCATTACACATGCTGTTTGCATCAGGGAACCAGAGAAATCAGTAAAAAGTTTCTTACTGAAACAATAAGCATTACAGAATGGATGATAGGCAGTATTAGTGCAATCAAAGAATTAAAGAAGTATCGTAATCAACATAAATGTTGTTACTCAAATTAGACAAAAAACTGGCAAGGTCTTTCTAAATAATAAGATAAATTATTATCTTATTTATAAGTAGCTGTGGTATTTAATACTAAATTTGTGGTATTTAGCACTGGTATACTTAACATTTGAAAACGGTTATCATTCCGTTGTATAAGACCCTGATCAGACTACACTTGGACTATTGTTCTCAGATTTGGTCCCCAGGATTTGAAGGGGATAAAATTAACTGTGGAAAGGGTACAAATTCGGATAACAAAGATGGTTTCAGGACTGTACAATGATAGTTAGGAGGATCGGCTGAGGGAATGTGGAATGCAGAGTTTGGTGGATAGAAGAAGGAGAGGTGATATGATTGAGACTTTTAAACTGTTGAGAGGTGGTTACAGGGTTGACACTGGGGAGTTCTTTCGTTTAGTTGAACAGTGGGAAGGAGTGATGACAAGAGGCTATCCCTGGAAGTTATGAAAGGAAACTGTGAGCAAGAGGGTGAGGAGTGGTTTCTTTGCATGGAGGGTGGTTGAACCATGGAATGCATTGCCTGATGGAGTGGTGAGAGCGAGAATGGTCAATGAGTTTAAGGAGTGGTATGATAGACTTTGTGTTTTTTAGGGGGGACCTTCCCTCGATGAGTCTTGATAGACTTTGTATTTCTTAAGAAGGACCTTCCACGATGAGTCTTTTGACTCCATGGAGGCCTGAATAATAATAATTTTTTTCAGTCTGGATACATTTGTTCTTCAGTAGTGTTTGTTGTTGGAATTTTTGTTTGTTTATATTGTGTTTTGCTACTTGTTTGTTCTTACTGCTTCTGCTTCAGAAAATTTCATCCATAAAAAAAAAACCACACATCAGCGGCAAGGAAAGCTTTGGCACGAAGATCGAGTGCTACCTTGAATTTTTCCCAGTGGATGCATTGCAAAAATTGCTTAATGTATGTGCCAAAAATTTGAATGATTTATGGACTGTTAGAGAAAAAGAAGAAAAGCATTAATGTATGTGAAAAGTGTATTGATAGATTAGAGCAATTAGAAATGGGAACAAAAGTCAGGACCATAATAGAAGAGTTTGTGAAAATGAAACGTGAAATAAAACATCTGGAAGATGATATTAAACATCTAAAGAGGATGCTGATGCACTACAAAGAAAGAGTCAAATGATAATCGTATATCATTGTATGGAGACTGAATCATTAGAGGTGTGATGATTCATAAAGTGCACAAAACATGCTTTCCTGGTGGAACAATGAAACAAATAACTAATTCTTTGCAGAGAAGGAAAGAGCAGGAATCAAAATTAGTGGTAGTTGTTGGCACAAATAACTTTGTTGGGGAAAAAAATGATGTTGATACAGACTTGAGGAAGTTATTGTGGCAGGTAAAGGATAATAGTGTTGTCGGAAAAGTTATTAGCATGTTGCCCAGATATGATAGTAGTGAATTGAGAGAGAGAGAGAGTAGTGATAATGAATAGTAAGATGGACGAGTTGTGTAGACCAGTATTTCTCAACCTGTGGTCTGTGGATCACAGGTGATCTGCGACGATGGGACAGGTGATCTGCAGGCACACTTAAATTAATTAAATAAAAATATATTTCTTAGTTATCTGAACAAATTAAAATTGAAGAAGTAAGTAAAAATGATAGAAATCAAATGGAGACTTAAAAAAACAACAAATAGCTTCAGAATGTTCAAAGGCTGAAGCAATAAAACTATATTGTTGTTCACTTCACCCCTCGTTTATTACTCGGCATTCTGGTACTACAATAATATGTGCGATAGAATGACAAATAATAAGAAGGGTGAAGTGAACAACAATATAGTTTTATTGCTTCCGCCTTCCCTTGCTGTTTTGTCAGATTTGAAGCGAATGTGTGTTATCCACATTTTACCAATTGCTCGTTGTTTATTGAGTTTTATTACTGAAGGTTTCCTCCTTCAACCAAGCTCAGAAGTGCTAAATGATACTTGGACAAAGTGTGTCGTGAGTTAACCGCAGTATTTATATATTTATATATTTTTCAGTAACGTTTTTTAATAATGGAAAAGTGGTTTAGAACTAGTACTTTGAAAAGCAAACCTAATGAAACAGATGATGCCGACCCTAATTGTGATACACGTGCTGCAGCGGAGAGTAAATCTGATACTATTAAAGTAGAAGAAACAAGAAGTTCAAAGAAAAATACAGTAGAAATAAAACAGTTCATATTTGGAATTCAGGTTTACTTTGTGTGGAGATGAAAGTGGATCAATGTGTTTTGTGTTATGAAGTGTTGTTGAATGAGTGCATGAAACCTGCGAAGCTCCAACATTTAGAAACTAAACGTTGTGCTGTGAAAAATAAGCAAATTGAAAAAATAAAAAAAGCCAATATTTCAGCGATGCTTAGAGACGTTGTTGTTGTTGTTGTCTTGTCCTTTGAAGAGTCTTAGATGTTTCCGTGTGCTCTTTGTACTGCTTTGGCTATGTCTGTGATTTTGTTTGTATAGAGCTGTTGTTCAGGATTAGGATCTATTTCTTGCAAGGCTGCTGTAATTGCTGGACAGGTAAAGATGTGAGTGGGTGTCAGTTCAGTATTGGGGCAGTTGTTGCAGTTTCTATATGTTCTCGTATCATCTGTATTGATCTTCATTCCTCTATAATGTCCTGTTCGTAGTCTTGCTGTCGTGGTGGAGGTCCTTCTGTCAGCATTGATCTCGGGAATTTGATGTTGTGTCACTGATTTCAATGGAATTAGTTTAGCTTTTGCTAGTGCATTGGCATCAGCAAGAGTTATCATATGAGTTTCTTGGTTGAGTTCTCTGGCCTCTTTTGCTAATTTATCAGCTGCTTCGTTGTGATCAATGCCTACATGAGCAGGAATCCATTGTAAAATCCAACTTTTACCTAAACACTTTAGATGATTTAAGAGTTTATGGATGTCTTGTGTGAGCTTGGTATTGCCATTTTTGATTGCCTCCATAGCTGATCTTGAGTCACTGTAAATTATAATTCCTTCAGATTGTTGAGATGATGATAGATTTAAGTAGGCTTCTAGTGCTTTAATTATTGCGTAGAGTTCGCTGGTAAAATTGGAAGCGATTCTCCCAGATCCAACTTTTATTGAAAGTTTTTCACCTTTCGGGAGTAGAAGGAGAACACCAGCCTCCATTAATCATATTGGTGTCTGATGATCCATCGGTATAACAAATAACCTGTTTGGAGGATGAAAGAAGGTTGATGGTATTTAGGCCTTTTTCTTTAAGCATTTCTTTTGGTTCTTTTTTTGTACAGAGTTTGGTAAGGTTTAGATTTATGGAGGTATTTGAAGGTAAAGGACTGGAAAATAGAGGTTCTTTGTTTATGTGGACATTTAGCTGATCAAGACCTATTTCTTTCCTGATAGTGTCATCATATTGTAAAGTCGATGATCTGTGAAGTCTGCAAATTTGGTTCCAATGTTCATAAGTTTTTAGGGAGATATGATCACTTTGGTAGCTTCTGATATTATTTATGAATTTTATGGTGGCAAATTTTCGTCTGTCCTCCAGCAGGTCAAGCCCACATTCCTGTTGGGCTCTGATGTTGTTAGTGGATGAGACTGCACCAATGATAATCTTGGATGCTTTTGCTTGTATTTTGTCTAGTTTTTTCTTTACCGATGAGGCCGAAGGTGACCATATAGGTGCTGCATATTCCATTATTGGCCTTATTAGTGTAGTGTAAGTAGTTTTGAGGATTTTTGGCTTTGCGCCCCAATTAGTTCCACAAAGCCTTTTCAGTATATTTAATTTTTTTAGAGCTCTGTTGGAAGTGTTAGAGATGTGTTGTGCAAAACGTAATTCCTGATCAAGCGTAATACCAAAGTATTTTGGATTTGTGACTTTTTCAATTAGCTTGTTATTGATCATGACTTTGGGATTGTAGGAATGTCTATTTTTCCTGTCTGTACTAAATGTACTTAGTTTTGTTTTGTCTGGGTTGATTTTGAGTTTGAGTTCGTCTGACCATTTTTCTAATCCTCTCATGGATTTGTTTAGAATTTCCTCTGATTCTTTGATTTTAGCACTAGTGTGCCAGATGGCTATATCATCTGCATAGCAAGTTACTTTTGTGTCTTCTGTAAGGTAGGGATGAATATTATTGACATATAGAAGGAATAGTAAGGGACTGAGTACTGAGCCCTGGGGAACACCAGCCCAGGTTCTCCGCTCTTTTGATATCGCTGCATTGATTCTGACTTTGATCTTTCTTCCTCTGATGAAATCAGCAATCCAGATTAAAGCGTTTCCTCTAATTCCAATATCATGTATTGTTTGTATTAATTTTTTGATCCAAACACGATCGAAAGCAGCAGTCATATCAAGGAATATGGCAGTTGTCTTTTTTGTTGGTTTTTCCTGAAATGAGTCTATTATTGTTTGGCAGAAATGGAATAATTGATCTGTTGTCGAATGACGAGTTCTATAAGCAGTTTGGTAGTAGTTGATTTTCTTATTTTTTGTCAGCCAGTGCATAAGCCTGGAGTGTATGATTCTTTCAGTAATTTTACAAAGTATGCTAGTTAATGCGATAGGTCTGTAACTTTGACATTCTGCAGCATTTTTGTCAGGTTTCAGGATGGGTACAATAACTGATTTTTTCCATTCTTTTGGAAGTTTGCCTGTTCGCCAAGAGGTATTGAGAATGTCCAGAAGTTGTTCTTTGGCATTTTTGCCAAGGTGTTTGACCATATAACCAAAGATAAGATCATTACCAGGGGATTTATTAGGTGCAGTTTTCTCGATTGATGAATTTAGTTCACTTAGTGTAAATTCTTCGGAGAAGATGTCATTAGTTTGGTATGTTCTTGCTTGTTTTAGCATTTTACTTGTGAGTTTATTGAGGGGCTTGTCCTCTCTGTTATACTGAAGTTTGGAGTTGTTTGAATAGGTTTTTGCCAGTGTGTTTGCAATTTCTTGATCTGTAATAGCTTGTTTCCCAGCATTTATGATGAAGTTTGTTTTCTGTCGGTTCTCTTTTTTGATATTGTCTAGGATTCTAATAATGTTCCGGTGTTGGCTGTCTTTTCTTGGATCCAGGTTACTGCAAAGTTCCGCCCATTTCTCTTGTTTGCACTTCCAAATTTCCTGCTCTATTTTGTGTGTTATGTCCATTAATTTCTTTCTGTAATCATCAGTTTTATTAATTCTGAATTGTTCATTGATATTGTCTCTTTCTGTAATCATTGAATCAATATTGTGATCTTTCCAGTATGGTATCCAGGTGTTTTTCTGCTGGCCTCTTGGTATTGTTGCTTTGGCAGCTTTACTGATGTGTGAAGTAAGGATTTGTAATTTTCTGTCGAGGTTTCCAGAGACAGGTAATAACCAGTCCATGTCCTGAGCAGAAATCCAACAGATATTTGCCATTATTATTAGCTTTGCTCTTTTCTCCAAATTTTCCCAAAATATTTTTGTATGTCTCACCATCATTTCCTACTCTGCTATTTAGATCTCCAACAAGGACCAACTTTTCCTTTTTCATTGTGTCAATTGCTTTTTCTAAACCCTCAAAAAATTCCTTCACTTCTACCTTAGTAGAACCTTCTGTGGGACCATAGGCACAAATAAGTCTCATTGTCCAGTTCCCCATTCTCATATTTGTCCACATTACTCTACTTGAGACTGACTGCCATTCAAGAAGATTAGCCTCGTATTTTGTGTTTAATACTATGGCTACTCCTTCTTTTCCTTGATTGTCATTGCCTGAATATAACATTTTGTATTTATTGCTCAGAAAGATCTCACCAGTTTTGGTCTTTTTTGTTTCAGTCACGCCTATTATGTCAATCTGGTACTTATCTAATTCCTCAGCTAGCTCCATTTCTTTGCCATTCAGGCTTCTTACGTTGATAGTACCGATCTTTAACTCTGGTGATGTTGAGTTGGGGTTTGTTTTCAGATTTGTTCCAGTAGCTGACTTTTCGCTGTTCGCCCTGGTTCCCTGGCGAAAACAATGGGGGCCTTGTTTAACCGGGCGACGCCCCAGCCAGCATGAAATTTTGTCATGTTGTACCATCGTTTTTTTTATTTTGGTTTAACCAATAAGAATTCAATTTGGTCCGCTAAATCCCAAATTGCCTGCCCATCCTCGTTCGTTCAGTATCCAAGTAGATACCCAACAGGGTGAACTACGAGAAGGAGGATTGGACATTAGGTCAGAAGCCCTGGTCGGTTCTCCGCATTCCTCTAAAGGCTATGTGGAGGTCTCCTCTCATTTATACAGCTTTGACCCTTAAGCACCCCTGTATAACATTGGGAAAGGTTGGCCTCCAAATGAATGCCACCAGAATTTAAAACTGCTACACAACGTTGTAAAACTAGTTAATTTTATTAAAGCTCGACTGTTAAGTAACAGGTTATTTTCAGTACTCTGCGATGAAATAGGCAGTGAATATATACAACTTTTGCTTCATTCTGAAATTCTCTGGCTTTCCAGGGTCAAAGTACTAACAAGATTATTTCATTTAAGGCACGAAGTTTTATTGTTTGTAAATGAACATAATTCTAATTTTGCATCACTTCTTGTTGATGAAGTGTGATTATCAACACTATTCTGTCTTTCAGGCATTTGTTTTCGAAATTAAATGAACTAAATCTCTCCCTTCAAGAAAATTCTTTAATTGTTCTTGATGCCTACGACAAAATAAAGGCATTCGAGAGAAAAAAAAAAGTGGTATTGTGCATTAGTTATGTAAAAGACAGATAATTTACACCTTTTCCAACACTGGAATCCTTTCTAGTGGAAAATGAACTTTTTGTTGATTCTGAGTTTCTGGAAAGGATATGTGACTACTTCAAAACTTGGAAACATATTTTCCGAATAACGTTTATGAGAAATTTCTGTGGGTTCGAGATCTATTTCAGGCTTATAGTCACGAGAATGACCTTTTGTTATCAAAAAAAGAACAGCTAGTTGAGCTCTAAAGTGACAGTGGGCTTAAAAATGCAATTCCGTGATCTTGGTTTGGCTCGATTCTGGATCTCGCCTTAAGTGAGAAGTGAATTTCCCGAATTATCTGAAGAAGCACTGAAAATCATCATGCAGTTTTCTACAACCTATTTTTGTGAAAGATACAGAAATCATCTTAATGTGCATGTTGATCTTCGACTGAAGTTTACCAATATTGAGCCAGATATCCAGCAACTCTGCAAAGGCGAGAAGCTGAACCATCTCATTAAAATTGAGTGGTAACATGATTATATCATATTATTTATTTGGACTACAGTTTCTGATTATTCTCGTTACTGGTTTTGTAATTAATCCATTTCAAAAATCAGACAAATTCAGGGATGAAACGAAAGTTACGCAAAGTGACATCACTGTGAGGCTCAGCTCTGCTGGCGAGGTGGATAGCTGTCCACGTCCAGTTTAGCAAAGTTCCGTATCTCATACAGTCACTTGTGGGAATATGCGACTGAGCACACCGAATCTGTCGCATGCAGACAACAACATCTGTGCGGTCATGGATTATACAGAAACACACTTCACAACGTAACGAATACAAGCAACACACAGGATGGATATAATAAAACCACCACACGATTAATGAATCTGCCAGATTTACGATGACCACTGTTGTGCCTCTGGATAAAACAGGACGGATATAATTAAAACCACCAACACAACATGTTTAGTACAAATCACATACATACGGCATACGATCGCTGGCGGGAAAATGTGCCCGACCATGTGGATGGCACTTTGCGACCGACTTCATGGGTTGGACTGTTTTTAGATATCGGGAATGACCTCACATAACAGGATGTATTAAATTTTTTGCTGGTCAGGGAAAGCTCGTTAGGGAAATTAGGCGATTCGTATCGGCCGGATGTGTGTGTGTGTGTGTGAGAGAGAGAGAGAGAGAGAATGGATGGATTGATGGGGGGACATTAATGGCTTTGCGATGTTCTGAGTGAAATTTTTGGGTATAAGCAGGGGATGGTTTGGACAGGACAGGGGATGTCATTCATGATGGAATCCATGGATGTCAAGTTTGTATTCAGTATTATGATGAATGGAGTATCTGCTAACCGCTTTCTTGTTTATACAGATCTTTCAGTTCATTTCTGTCAGAACAACATTTTTCCCTCATCTCACAACCCACTTAGCGAATGGAACAGTTTACATGTGGAATCAGAGAGTGTGTGTGAAGATAAAAGTTGTTCGAGTATGGGCATATCAATGGGAATGACATATAAAATATAAAAGTTGCTGTGGGTAGATGAATGGGGATTAAAGATAAATGTCGTTGTGGGCAGATGAATGAAGGCTTCAGCGGGACGGTGCTGACAATCCCCATTCCTTTGCCCATGGTACCAACGGTGCTAAAAAACTGTTGTGGAGGTGAGCTTAATCAGTGTGGGCAGATGAATGGGGATTACATATAAAATATAAAAATTGCTGTGGGTAGATGAACAGTAGTCTCAATGGGATGGCACTGACATACCCATTCATTTGTCCACAGCAAATCGAAACTGATACCTTTTACACAACGCACACACAAATTGTTCACTTTTAATCATTTCCTTCCTACTTAAAATGTTATAAAAGGCACAGTTTTCCCAAATGTTGGTAATCCCCACATATATTTAAAAAAAAATTACATAACTTGGTGGTCCGTAGAATTGTTTTAGGCATTTTAACTATTCTTTGGGCTTAGAAAGGTTGAAAAACGCTGGTGTAAGCAAAGAGATTTCAGTTTGTAAATCTATAGAGTGAATTTGAAGGAAAGTTGGAATGGTTTAAAGTTGATGGATTGCATTTGAAAGGGTTTGGTGTTGGGTATTTATAAAGGCTATTGTTATTCTGAGAAGGCACATAATCAAGAATTTAATGTAGCTAATGATCAGAGTCTACTTGTGAAGCAGGATAGCACAGCTAAATGGATACATGGTCAAAGATGTGGTTGCAGCAGCACAAGGTGAGGATGAAACAGGTATGAATAGAAATCACAGTCAGGATCAGAGAAACAGGAGATCAGAAGAAAGAGGTGTGATATAGCAACTAGAATAGAGAATGTTGGTGCTAGTAGAAGCCTCAAAACATAGGGATTGTTATGTTTGTACACAAATGTAAGGGGTTTTCGAAATAAGAGAGCTGAGCTTGTTGCATTGATTGAGTCAGTATGCCCAAAGAGAGAGAGGGAGTGCTGTTAATAATTGAAAAGGAATTATGTCCACAAATTTGTGGACATAATTCCTTTTCAATTATTAACAGCACTCTCTCTCTCTCCCTCTTTGTGTGTGGACGTTGACAGTACATGCACAGATTTTAAATCTGTGTGGTGTGAAGTTGAAATTAATAGGCTAGTATTGATAGATGCTATTATAGGCCAGGGAATGTAGAGAATACTGATCGTGAAATGTTTAGGTAAATTAGGCATGTAAAAAAGAAAGTGATCCTGATGGGAGAGTTTAATTACAGAAATATACACTGGAAGGAGGAGATAGTGTACAAGAACAAGCAGTGAGTAAGTTTGTTGAATTTCTTAGAGATAAATATCTTAAGCAGCATGTGACTGAAGCAACTAGAGGATTTGATGATAAATTCACAGGATATAGTTGTTAATGAGGTATTAACACTGCCACTGGTTGGTGAGAGTGATCTTGGGGTACTTGTTTGAAAAGTGGTGAAACAAGAAAAGATTACTGCCAAAAATTGATATATGTGGAGTATAAGGTGGGTGATTATGGGAACCTCTGTGGTCAATTATCATCAGTATGTTGGGTAGATGAGCTGTGCAGAAAAGATGTTGACATTGCATGGAAATTCATAAGGCAATATCTGACATAAGCAATTTATCACTGCAAAGCAAGGGTTAGGCAAGTAAATAGAGTAGGAGTGAAATGGATGAGCAATGAAATCAAGCAAGCTCTGTTGGAAAAGAAACGATTATGGAAGAGGTGCAAGACAGTTGGTGATAATCTGATCCATGACGAGTATAAAGTTCAGGCTAGGAAGGTGACAAGCATGGTAAAGAAGGAAAAGGTGCAGGATGAGAGGAGATTGGCTGGTCAGGGGAAGTTTTCCACTATATGGCAATCAGAAGAAAGAATAATTATGCAGGTTTTCACTGGCAGATAGTCATGGCAGCAGAGTGACTGTTGCAAAGTGTATAGTGGAATTATTGAACAAGCACTTTATCAGTGTATATCATTCTCGTGTAAAATGATGCTGTGCAGTATATAGAAGGGAGTTACGAGGATTGGAAATGAAAGAATCAGAGAGGTATCAGTGTTGATTGGGTTAGATGTTAATAAATCTGTGGGAATGGATGACATATTACAACATATTTTTAAGGAATGTGCAGAACAGCTAGCTATCCCTTGACCAGGTTGTTTAATGAAATTCTTGCAGTGAATAGGGTTCCTAACGAGTGGAAAAAAAGACAAAATTGTACCACTCTATAAGCATGGTGCTAGGACAGACTTTTCCAGTTATAGACCAATCTGCATGATGACTGCAGTTTTATTCAAGTTGTGATTGGTTATGGATAGAATACAGAATTGGATTGATGCATATAGCATTTTTTATTATGGTCAGCATGGATTTGTAAATAGTAAATCTTGTTTTAGCGATTTACTTGCATTTTGTGATAAGGTAATTAGTTAGCTAGATCAGTGGTCTCAAACTCAAATTGCATGCGGGCCGAATGGACAATGTGAAAGCAGCTGACGGGCCGGAATTTTTTTTAACAAAATGAGAGTGAATATATATATATATATATATATTGAACCGTACTTACCCCTAATGTATGGATACCACCCCTTTATAACCTTTATAATTATGAAACCCTTTTATAACCTTTATAACTTGAGAATAAATAATGACAACCTATTCTCTTACTTTTATTTATTAAATTTTTCTTCGACATATACAGAAAAAATGCATATGTTTGTATGTAAATAATTATAAACTTCTTTATTTCTTACTGCAACTTGACACTTGGTGGGGTTTCGATTCTGATAAACTTTGTAGCCTTGGAGAAAAATTACTAGAAACTATCTTCATCATGGATTGTAGATGCTCATCGGTCAATCGGGTTCTTTTCTTAGACTTATTAATTTTCAACTGCGCAAAAAACTGTTCACATATAAATGTACTCCCAAACAAAGCGATTATTCTTATTGCAAAAATTCGTAACTGTGAGGGTATTTATCTTTTGACAAGTACAAATAAAAGTTAACCAAACTGTATCTTCAAATCTTTGAATAAGATTTATATCACACTGTAAATTAATTAGCTCCATTTGTAGATTTTCTGGTGCATTATTCTCGTTTTTAATGGGAATGAAAATAATGTAAAATCAGACTCCAAATCATTAAAATCTTTAAATCTTTCTTCAAATTCTTGTCATAATAAAGCTATTTTTATTGCACATTCTTGAGATTTTTCATTTGAAATAATACGGCAGGATTTAAGATGTAGGAAATGTACGGAATTTTTTGATTCCAGTTGTGTTTCCCATAATTGTAATTTAACTTTAAAAGCTTTAATACAAGCATACATGTCAGTGATAAGTTTATTCTTCCCTTGCAGTTCTTTATTGAGAATATTTAAATGGCCGGTTAAGTCAACAAGAAATGCTAAATCTGTTATCGATGTATCATTATGTAGCTTGTCGATGGTTTTATTTATTTGTGTCATGAAAATTTTGATTTCATTTATTGAATGAAAAAACTGTTTTAATACAGCTCCTCAACTTAACCACCTCACCTCGTTATAATAAAGCATTTCTCCGTACTCACTTTCAATTTCTTTAAGCAATGCAACAAATTCTCGATGATTCGGAGCTTGTCCACGGATAAAGTTTACTGTTTTAGTTACTGTTTCCATAACATTATCCATCTGCAAATGTTTGGCACAAATTGCTTCTTAATGAATAATGCAACGTATAGTGCAAAATTTATTCTGAAATTTTTCTTCATACATTATATTTCTTAATTTTACCGCAACCTCCATTTTTTTTACCAACCATAGCAGCCCCACCATCACTTGCAAATCCAACCATTTTATCCCAACTTAATTTATATTTATCTATTACAGTTTTTATTTCATAAAATATATTCTGTGCACCAGTTTTTCCTTTCATAGGAATTATTTTCAATAATTCTTCAATTACTTCAAATTCATCAGTAACACCTTGTACGAAAATGGCAAGTTGTGCAATATCTGTAATGTCAGTTCTCTCATCGATGCTATTCAGAATGCTGCAAAATCTATACTTTTTTCTTTTAACTGACATCCTAAATCACTAGCGATATTGTTAATACGTTCTGCTACTGTGCTGGCTGACAAACTAATATTTTTAAATAATTGTTGTTTGTCAGGACAAAGAAGTTTAGCAGACTTAATCAAACAATCTTTAAGGAATTCGGCATCAGTAAATGGTTTTGATCGTTTTGCAATGATGTGTGCGAGAGCAAAACTTGCGTGAACTGTTGCTTCACTGGATTTATTTGCTTCAGTAAAAAAATTTCATTGTCATTGTAAGCCAGATTTCAGAAACTGTAACTTTTCTTCCCTCAATTTGCCTTCCAACATTTCAAATTTTTCTTCATGATTTGTTTCGTAATGGCGACATAAATTGTATTCTTTTGGAACTGATATTCCCTTATTACAAATAAAACATACGATTTTATTACGCACAACACCACAAAAGTACATAATTTCCCATTTATCTTGAAAAACAGGTCCTTCTTCATCCACTTTTCTTTTACTCTTTGTTCAAGACATGGCATGCAGTTTAATCTCTTAATTAAAATCACTATTATAATTTTATTTACAACTTTAATTCAACAAGATGAATTTTCGTATGAAAGCAACACTCAGAAGTTATGCACAATTCTAAACGATAGGTATTGATATAATGTAGATCTAACAACAAGCACAAATAAACAGGTTTTATAAGCCATACGTTAGTTTGTCTCCATCTATATTGCCATATGAACTGCGCAGCTGTGCATTGGAAACTCCAGAATACTGAAGCGGCACCAACTGTTGGCTGGCAAACTAAATTTACTGATTGTAAATTGTAGATATGAACTGAGCTTATGTGCGCATAAGCTCAGTCCATATTTCTGTGTGTCTAAAACTATAAGCACCATATTTACAACAAATACGTAATTGAAATGTATTCGCGTGCCATGTGAAATTGCTTCGGGGGCCGGATGTGCGCTGCCAGTTTGAGACCACTGGGCTAGATAAAGAAGAATCATATACAGTGATATTCTTGTACTCTGCAAAAGCTTTGATAGATTACCTACCACATGATAAATTGGTGTACAAGCTACAGATATGAATAGATAGTTTATTGGTTAGATGGATCGGGGATTGATGCTGAAAGTTACAAGCAAGTTGTGTATGATAGAGCAGAGTCTATCATAGAAAAAAGGGTAACCAGTGACATGCCCGAGGGTTCTTTTCTTGAGTCTCTGCTGTTTAGCTTGCTTGTAAATGATATATATCAGGTGGACTGACTGGGGATCTTCAGTTGTGGAGAATTATAAGTAGCATTGTTGAGGTTAATTCCCTTTAGGAAGATTTGAGTAGACTTTTGACTTGGACAAAGGAGTTGGTTATAGTTTTAATATCAATAAGTTCAAAGTGTTGCATTTTGGAGTGCAGAAGTATAAGGTTCTGTACTATATTGACAGCAGGAAGTGAATGAGATTCGAGATTTGGGAGTGATGGTTGACAGTAGACTGAAGTTTAGAAAGATATTGCAAAGACTGTCTATTGTAGTGCTGCTATGATAAGAAGTGCTCTAGCTTGCAGGGATTAGGAAATGGATGTGTCAAACTACACTTGGACTGCTGCTCTCAAATTTGGTCACCTGGTTTTCAATGTGACGTGGAAACATTGAAGAGGATCCAGAGACGAGCGACTATGACAATGTTAGGACTTTGAAATGCTGGTTATGGAGAGAGGTTGAAGACATGGATTGCAGAGTTTGGTGGATAGGATGAAAAGAGGTGATATGATAGAGATGTTTAAATTAATGAGAGGATTTGATTGGATTAATCCAGAGGGGATTATGAAAAGAGTAGAAGGTGAGAGGGGAAGAACCAAAAGCCATCCCTTGAAGTAATGTAAGATTTTGGGGAAGGGGTGTGTGAGGAGTAGATTTTTTATATGGAGAATTGTCAGTGAATGGAATATGTTATTAATGCAAGGAGTGGAAGGATTTAACATTGTGGTGAAGACGGGTTTGATAAATGTGTTGTCAGTTGAATGAACCTTCCACAGTGAATCTACCAGCTTCATGGAGGGTATAATAATAACTTGAAATACAACTTGAATGGAAATTAATTTCAAGCCGAGCACCATGTACCAAATTTCTGAATAGGAAATTGGAAATGAGAATTATTATTCTTTTTTTTTTTTTTTATATCAACTCCACATGAGGAGTTACAAAACAGTATAAACCACACAAGAGTGCCAGGTGGGAAAAGTAGTTAAGGAGAGGGAAAGAAAGAACCTGTTGGTGTATTTCTGGAGAAGATGGAGGTTGTAGTCCTTGCAGAAAACAATTCAAAAACTGTTTCAAAGACCAAACTTAGATAGAAGGAAAGAGTAAGAAATTGAAAGAATAAGAAATTAGCAGCCATATTGCAACCAGCAAAAGTAGAATTTCAGCAGGCATGTACTGTTGTTGTGGAAGACAGCATAAACCACACAAGAGTGCCAGGTGGGAAAAGTAGTTAAGGAGAGAGAGAAAGAACCTATTGGTGTATTTCTAGAGAAGATGGAGGTTGTAGTCCTTGCAGAAAACAATTCAAAAACTAAACGTAGATAGAAGGAAAGAATAAGAAATTGATTCAATATGTTGGAATTTTGGTGACTCCATGATTAGGGGTGCATTTGATGAGTGTATTCTTTACTAGTGCAATGATGAATATTATTAATGATTCTGTTAATTTTTAAGTTGCTTGATTAAGTAAATTAAGTTGTTTGTCAAAGGTTATTATAGAAGTGAGTTGAGAAGAAGAACCATCACTGGAAATGAGTCAATGTATAGATTGAGTAAGAGGAATGGTGTGCAGTTTTTAGATCTTTGGAGTGAATTTGATGAATGAAAGGATTTGTATATATGTCTGATGGATTGTACATAAATGGATTTAGTGTCTGGTGAAAGTTTTGTTCAGTGAGAGAATGGATATGCAAAATCAGAAAAAACCAAAGCGATTGGACATTGGTGTATTTTTAAAATCTAAATGTGACATCATTAAAAAGATTCAAGGGTACCTGTTGGCTCAAGGGGATATTGCAGTGCATGTATACACTGTACTACTGCTAGAAATATCAGGAACAAGAGATGAGAAGTTTTGGGCATTAGTTAGCTTGAATTGGCTGAAACATATAGGCATTAGTGAAACTTGGTTGACAGAGAAAGTTGTCACAGAGATAGAATATAAGAGATATTGTATTTTCAGAGAGGATAGGGTGAGAACAGCAGTGGGAGAGGTATTTATGATATTAGCAGCCATATTGCAACCAGCAAAAGTAGAATTTCAGCAGGCATGTGCTGTTGTTGTGGAAGATAGTACATTTGAAACTATTTGGTGTGAAATCAAAGCCAATAGGATAAAATATATAGCTAGCTGCTGCTATGGGCCAGGGAGAGCAAAGGAGATATGGATAACATTCATTGGCAAATTAACTCAATGAATGCAGGACAGGTAATCATTATGGGGGATTTCAGTTATGGAGAAATCTATTGGTAGGAAGAAATGACAAATGAGAGGAAGGAAACAGAATTTTTGTAATTCTTCAGTAATAATTACTTAAATCAGCATGTGATGGAAAGAACCTGAGGTTTGGATCTAGTAATCATATCAAGTAATTTATATATTAATTCAAGATAATCTGTTTCCATTTGAGGAGAGTTTTAACCTAGGAAATGGGCTAAGATTATGGAATTTTCAATTAAGAAGGTTATATGTGGAAACACAGCTGTGTTATGACAAATTCAGGAGGCAGTGTTGAGCAGCACCATCTCATATAAATTATTGAGGAGGGATGTTAGTAGTTTATGGGAAATAGTGAAGGGATTTATGTAAACAGTATTGGTTTGCATATCCTGAATCAGAAGTTTAATGGATGATTACTATCAATAAACAGGATTTGCAAAAAATGAAGATGTTGTGAAGGGTATAAGAGAAAGGTGATCAGCATGAAAGAAAGCAAAATTGGATTATGAGAGGAATTAGTGAATGTTGTTGAAGAAGTGAATCATAGTGGCTGAAATATGAATGAAAACATGAAAGAAGTGGTTAAGGTAATGTGAATGTCAAGGTGGCTGTGATGAGAGAAATGGCATGCTTATGCCATGTCCTTCACAGAACATGAGCAAAACATAAGTTTGAGTGAACTGAGAAGTGAGCGTGTGTGTGTGTGTGGTGCATCAGGAAGAAAAATGAAAGGAAAAGTGAGTAGGAAGAGCATAAAAGAGTGAGAGGTTGGAAATAAGGAGAAAGAGAGAGAGAGAGAGAGTATTGTAGGAAGATTCTATGATTCATGAGAACATGACAAAAGCATGTCTACCCAGGTGCAAAGATAAAGGATTGCAATGAAGCTATTAGTATGTGAAAGGCAAAGTAAAAGAGTTGATTGTTTTGTCAGGCATGAGCAATTTGAAAGGTGAGAAATATGCATTGAGACAAGATATGAAAGAGTTGTTGTTGTTGGAAGAATCAGAAATGAAGAGTGAGAAAGTAAAGGTTGTTGTGAGTCTGCTACCACAGTATGATATGAATGAATAGAGAGGCCATAATTCCATATGAATCAATGAGAAGTTGTGAAGAAGAAGAAATAGTGTGCAGTTTATAGATGTCTAGAGTAAATTTGATGAATGAAGCACTTGTTCATGCCTGATGAATTGTATTTTTTGAAAGTTTTGGAGTTAAATGTTTGAAGAAAGTGTTATTTAGTGAGAGTTTGGAAGGACAAAATCAGAGAAGCTTAGAGGCATTGAGAGGTGGGGAGGGATTAGCAGCTAGACACATGCTTCACATGTGTCTAGCTGCTAATGGGACAAATGAGTGTAAATACAGAAATGATCATGCAAACTGAGTGCAGTTTCCCAGATTTCAAATCTAATTGGGTTGGTAATCACATCATGCAAGGATAATTATGGATCCAAGAGGATGTTGACATGAATATAAATGAATACCAGAAGCATCCTAAATCAGCGATTTTCAACCGGTGTGCTGCGGTTGAAAGTCGCTGATTTTCTCTGCGGTTTGGCGTGAGAGGTCTTCAGGTGTAACGCGAGATTTATGAAAACAAATTAATTGAAAGAAATTATGTCGTAATTTGCGCATTTAATTATTAATGTCTGGTCTTCCATCTTCTTGTGTGTGTAAATCAATTAAAATTATGCCTATTTTTTTCCAGATCATCAAAAAAATTTAAAGAATATATTTTTAGTGTGCCGCAGAATTTTAATAATTAGTATAGGTGTGCCGTATTATGGAAAAGATCGAAAATCACTGTCCTAAATAAAGGGGAGGAATTTGGGCCATCGGTGAGCTTGATTTGGCCAGAAATGATTAGCATCAGTGAGACTTGGTTGACAGAAGATGATATAGTTATATCATCTTCTGTCAATCAATCTGGATCTAATAGGATGGCTATATTCCTTACATATAGTTATTTGCAGTGCTTTTTTGTGTGACAGTACACTATGGTACAGCATACTGGTACCTTTATTAACAGTGACACATGACTTATGGATGTAGTATTGTTTTAATTTTCAACTTTTCTTGCTAGCAAAGAATGTGTACTGGCACCTATTTTCTGAGAAAAAAAAAGTGTGGTTATTTATAAAAGTATGGAGTATTGTAATTCAGTAAGGATAGAAGAAATAGGACAGGAAGAGTGGTATTACTGATGGTAGCCAAAACACTGCAACCAGGAAAAGTAGAAATTAAGGAGGTTTTACAGCTAAGGGAGATGATTCGTTTTAGGCTATCTGGTATAAGATAGAGGCTAACTGTACAAAATATATTGATTTCTGCTATAGATCAGAAGCGGAAAGGGGTGCGCAGAAGGATGTTGATGTTGTGCATTAGTAGATTGGCATAACGAGTACAGGCTGATAACTGATAACTAGTAACTGTGCGCACTGGCTAACATAAACAATAGACAATGGCTGGCGGCCATCCCCACTCATTATGGAATTCTTCAACTACAGGGAGATACACTGGAGGCAGGAGGAAAATGCAGACATTAACACGTTCATTGCCGACCACGCGTTATCGCGTGGACGTCGCTATCAAGTTTCTAAGCGGAATAGTATAGCGGCCACAGCGAAACGACGCGTAATATTTATATTGGCCACTAGGGAAGGGATCGACTTTCGTGGAGTGGGGATGGCTGCCAGCCATTGTCTATTGTTTATGTTAGCCAGTGCGCACAGTGGCGGCGTTCGGACAAGGCGACGATTTTGTTTAGTTATTCGTTGATTTAGCGTGCTTGAAGTTTGGTTTTTATTTTTTGTTTTTTTTTAGTAAGTTCCCTATAAATGTTGATTTTTGATAATTATTTTTTTCTATTTGTACGTTATTTTTAAAAATTCTATGTGATTATAAAAAACTGATAATTAAATTTATAATTATTATATTTAAATGTTTTTTATTTGTAAAATATATAACTTATTTGACCGAATTACATATCATGCGATATCGCATAATAGATATTTAGAGTACACAAATCCTATGTACATAATAATAAAAGCATATAAATAATATATTAACTTATTTTGAGCACAATAAAAACTAAATAAAAAAAGAAAAAAAATTTGGCCACCACACGAAATTCCAATTTTCAGCTTGGCAATGAATGTGTTAAGGAATACAGTTACTAAGGGATAATTAGCTGAAACAACCAGTGATGGAGGGGACCTAGAGTTTGAGTGTGTCTGGATCTAGTAATAGTGCATCAAAAGATGTATTCATATCAGGGCAGCCACTCTACCTCTGACTGGAGAAAGTGACTGTGCAGTTTTGTCCTGGGAAGTTGCTAAGCATGTGCAATTCCCAGTTAAGCAGTATCATAAATGGAACAACAAAGTTGGCAGTTATGACTGCAATTAGGATGCAGCTTGGGCTATAAGTACTACATGGAAAGAAGGTCAATAGTGCACAGGAAATGGTTCGAAGTTGTTGGAGGGTTGCAGTATCAGACTGCATACTTTGGATCAGGAGGATGAACCAAGCAGAAGTTGAATGGGTGAGTAGTATCATAAAGAAGGAGCTGCAAAAAAAAAATAAAACATTGTGGGGGTAATATAAAGAAAAGATGATCAACATGCCCATGGGTAATATAAAATTCAGGCAAGAAGGGAGGGTGACTAGCATGGTAGTTATTCAAATATGATGTCACTGGATGCTGTATGGTTGCTCCCGTACCTTGCAGGGTTTTGAGAGTTAAGCCTTCTGAAGAAGAAGTGGTAGGGTCACAGAATCCTTTTCCACACAGACTTAGTAGGACAATCACAAACATCCATGCCTATGCAGAATTCAAACCCACAGCCTCTTGGCTGGAGAGCAGATATGCTAATCACATGGCCGACTAGGCCAGCAAGGAAGGCTAAATCAGACTACGAGAGAGAAAAGCTAAGCAGGCTAAAGGAAATCCTGAAGCGTGTTTTTAATATTTAGTGAGTAAGAGGAAGAATGATTATGGAAGGATAATATTACCATGTTTACATTGGGAAGTGTTTTGCACATTTATCATAGTGCCGGGACTTTTCATTGCTGTTTGTGTGCTGCTTCCACGTTGGGTGGGCAGGCTCAACTGCCCACCCAACGTGGGTGGGTAGTTGACACAAAGTTTATACTGCATGTTAGTTGCAACTCTTTTGGTAGAATTTTATTGCTGCTTTTTTGTGTGCCGCTTCTGCATCGGGCCATTGGGCGAGCTCACTGACACATAGTTTATATGGCATGTTATTGCAACACTTTCGGTAGAATTTTATTTAAAGTTAGCATTTGTGATCTGTCTTAATGACATTTGAAAATTTCAAATGCAATCGAACATATTCTTATCTCATGTAATTGAAAATTTAGACAAATGTTAGGACAATTGTTTTTAGTTAGATACCGTGTTAGATAGTACAACAAACAGTTTTGAATGAGCCTTATGCAGCATAGTTTCTTTGAGAGAAGACATTAGATTCATTAAGTAGTGCCATTTTTTATCCCAGTTGTCTCCAATTGCACAATTGTCGATAAATATATATTAAACAAACTGCAAATGTCTGTTTATTCAGATACAGTAAAACTACTTGTTTTTCTTGTATCTGCAGTACAGTGGCTGTTAGGGAGGGTGTGTTGTTCACTGTATAGGGCCAGCTGTTTCCAGTCTTCAGACAGTATGTGCATAGGAAGTATAAATTTATCTATTCCTAACTGAAAATGAATCATTCTATATTCTGTAAGAAGAATGCATCTCATGAAAGCCAACACACTAGAAAAATATGGGAAATCCACATGTTCTAGTTATGAGTTTCCTGAGCCACTGTCAAAAAGAAAAAAACCACATTTGATGAATAATTCAGATGATGGTTTCAATTGTGTATTGTATTTACAGAGCAGTTCCTCATCCAATAAATTAGATATTTCACAAAGTAAGGTTTCAGAATTTTCAGTTTCAAACAAATGGAATCTGGTAAGTAATGTGGCCATACTTGTTCAGGAAAACAGTAGAGAAGATGATTTACTTTTACCGCTTGATGTATCAGCGCGGTTAGCCTAGTGGCTGTGCGCTTCACAACCATATGATTGGGGGAAGGAGTGTCCCAGGTTCGATTTCCGTCGAAGACACGAGGAATTTGAGGATCTTCCTCAGCCATAGCCAAGTTAGCCGGTCTTGGGCAGTAGGGTTTTTTCCGCCAGTTTATCTGGCGTTTTTCATCCCACAAGCAGGCAAACCGGCCCCATGAACACATATGGATCTACAGCCATAAATACTTAACCCCCCCGTGAGGGGGCTCAATTCGCCCCAGTAGGGACGGGGGAGAAAAATGGAGGAAACTCCATAAGAATAAATAAATAAACCACTTGATGTGGAAAATCTCTGCATTGTACTCTGCATTTCTAACTGATGGGCCTAATGGAATTTATGGCAAGAGAAACTAATATGCAGGTCATTGCTTATCTACAAATTAGGAGTGTGAAACTTCAGTAGACAAGTGAATTTCAAGAATTAAACTTATTAAGAACAAAATTATTTATGTATATATTATATTACTATGTAAAAAACACTAATCATCAGTAAATAAAAGAATTATCAGAAAATAAAGTGAAATATATAAAAAAAAAGAAAGAAATATACATAAGCATAATAAATTTCATTAGTTCTTGGGAAATTGTGAAGGAATATTTGTTAGCCGCAGTAGTAAGCTGTATTCCACAAGTGAAAAAGAGGACACAATTTGGTGTAAAGTGGATGACAAACAATATTAAACAGGAGTGCATGTGAAGAAGAGTCTGTGGAAGAGATGCGTGAAGAATATAAGGAAGGCAAAACTGGAATATGAGAAGAGATTGGCCCTAAGATCCAAAGAAAATCCTAGGGAATTTTTTAGCTATGTGGCCAGTAGGAGGAGAAATGATTGTGGAAGAATGACATTGTGGGATAAAAAATGGGAATAGAGTGACTGATGCAGAGGACATAGTGGAATTGTTCAATGAACATTTTATTGGTGTATTTCATCCTGGAGGAGTCAGTTTTAATACTAGAGGGATAGGATAGGTTCGAGGTTTAGATGTGCAGGAGGAGAATGTGTTCCAAATACTGAGCATTCTGGATGTCAGTAAAGCTATGGGACCTGATGGTATTTCACCACGAGTTTTGAGAGAATGTGCTAAGGAACTGACAGCTCTTTTGACCTGGCTTTTCAATGAAAGTCTGGCTATGGGGAAAGTGCCCAGGGAATGGTAGGAAGGTAAGATAGTGCCATTGCATAAGGGTGGTAGCAGATTAGAAGTGTCTAATTATAGGCCAGATTGTGTGCCATCAGGTGAGGGTAATGTTATCTGTGAGAGTCAGCATGGATTTGGGAGGGGGCACTCTTATTTTAGTAATATGCTAACCTTTTATAATAAAGTCACAAGAGCAGTAGATGAGGGAAAGGCATATACTGCCATTTTCTTGGATGCGTGCCACATGATAAGCTGATATTTAAGTTGCAGCACATGGGTTTGGATGTCAGGTTGGTCAACTGGATTCAGGATTGACTGTCCAATAGATATCAGAGAGTTGTGTATGGTGGTGCAGTTTCAAGGAGGCAGAGGGTTACGTGGGATCCCACAGGGCTCAGTACTTGAACCTATATTGTTTAACCTTTATATCAATGACATTGTCAGTGGATTGCAGGGGGAATAATCAGTTGTTTGCAGATGATGTGAAGCTGGGAAGGATTATTAGTAATAGTGCAGATGTGGTAGTCATGCAAGAGGATTTGAATAAGCTAGACAGATCGACAAATGAATGGGGGTGGCTTGGTTTAATTCAGCAAAATGTAATTTTTGAGCTTTGGGGCACATCGATAGGACACTGCATACTCTATTGGAGGTGCTATACTGGAGGAATTAGTGGAGACAAGAGATTTGGGGTTGATGATTGATAGAAACCTGAAATTCAAGGGACACATGGCAAAGGTGGTGAAGGTAACACAGAGGATTGCGCAATAATGAGAAGGACGCTGGCCTACAGAGATAAGAGTTATCATTCCGTTGTATAAGACCCTGATCAGACCACACTTAGACTATTGTTCTCAGATTTGTACCCCATGATTTGAAAGGGATTAACTGTGGAAAGGGTACAAATTCGGATAACAAAGATGGTTTCAGGACTGTACAATGTTAGTTATGAGGATTGGCTGAGGGAATGTGGACTGCAGAGTTTGATGGATAGAAGGAGAGGTGATATGATTGAGGCTTTTAAACTGTTGAGAGGTGGTTACAGGGTTGACACTGTGGAGTTATTTCACTTGGTTGAACAGCAGGAAGGAGTGATGACAAGGGGCCATCCCTGGAAGTTACGAAAGGAAACTGTGAGCAAGAGGGTGAGGAGTGGTTTCTTTGCATGGAGGGTGGTTGAACCATGGAATGGTGAGAGCGAGAATGGTTAATGATTTTAAGGAGTGGTATGATAGACTTTGTGTTTCCTAGGAGGGACCTCCCACGGTGAGTCTGGATAGACATGTTTCCTAAGAAGGATCTCCTGCGATGAGTCTTTTGACTCCTTGGAGGCCTAAATAATAATAATAATAAAAATTGTACAAAATGATTTTCTCCTCTGTCAACCAGCATGTATTCCTGCAAGTCCACATGAATTACCTGATCAGCATAATTAGATCAAGGATAAGCCCCTCCCTATAGTTATTTACTGAGCTAGCAATGTGTACAGTCGCTGTTTCTTATTCGTTAGTGATTTATATTTTGCAAGCAAATCCCTTTTTTATCTATTCATAAGTTTTTTTTTTTAAATTACGCCAATCATAAATGCAAATATGAAAGTTTAGAGTTAATAGAATCACGTATTCTTCACCTCACCCTAGATACTTATAACACAAGCACACATTTAATATCGCAGATATAAATTATTCATAATGCATTTTACAGTACTGCAAGTATTTTATTCATGTGTCTTCTTCCTTATATTTACTATTCTTTACATATTTTAGTAAATCAAGTATAGTAACTAATAATCAAATATATTGTTCTCTTTAATTATTCTTTTTTAGTATATTCTGAAAAGAACATTCCTTTTCAGCCCCCCTCCTCTCAATGTGCGATTAGTTACAATCAAAGAAACAATCATGAAATGCACCGTGTTCAATGACATGCAGGAAAGAAATTTCCGGTAATTTTTCTTGCTTTGCCAGATAGTTATGTTTGCAGCGAATAGCTAATATTGCCCCAACGTGAACATGTTAATGATTGGGGATGGTTCAAAAGTTATAGAAGCAGGAGAAATAGTTAAGTTATTAAGTGATCATTTTGCAAGGTGTACCATCCATGTGTTACAGAACTGATGTAAAAATTCAGGTGGATGAACTGGAAATTCTCACAATATTCAGAAATATCAATGTGAATAGAGTAGTGAGATTTGATGGCATGTTGGCCTGTGTGTTATGAGAATGTGTAAGAGAATGGTTTTGCCTATGTCCAAGCTGTTTATTTTACATGTCAGCTTTGGTAAGGTTTTGAAGGAGTGAAATGAGGACAAAATAATTCCATTACATAAAGGAAGCTCCAAGAAAGAGGTCAAATTACAGATTGAGACCAATTGGTATCTGAAGAGTAAGATATTAGGAAAGTTGGTTAAAGGTAGAATTCAGGAATAGGTGGATAGGAATATGATACTCTATAGTGGGTAGAATGGTTTTGTGAAAGATAGGTCCTGCCTTAGTAATTAGCTCACATTTTCTAATAGTGTGATGACAGTTGAATTGGATAAGAGAAATGGCTTCAATAGGAATGGATATTAAGCTGTATAGAGAGGTAGATGGCTCTCTGGTGGCTATCTGTGAGCCATATACCTCTCCATGCAGCTTAATATCCATTCCTATTGAAGCCATTTCAATTATCCAATATGAGAAATATGAGATAGTCTACCATATGAGAGTATCATATGGTAGAGTATAATCAGGAGAATAAGGAGGGCCTGAACATAGAGTTCTGAATATTCAGTTGTTTGCTGATGATGTGAAATTATGCAGAGTAATTGTTGTTAATCAAGGTGATGTGGAGAGCTTGAAATAATTTAAATAGGCTGTGAGAATGGGCAAAAGATAATGGGTGTCAGTTTAATGTGGAGAATCATAAAATTATGCATTTTGCGATAAATGTGAAAAATTCCATCAATGTGATACAAGCCATGTATCACATTGATGGCACTGTACCTCAGGAAATTATTATTATTATTATTATTACCTGAGTCCTTGACTTCCTCCAGGGAGTCAAGGACTCCCTGGAGGAAGTCAAGGAAGGCTGTAAATCGAGGAAGGCTGTAAATTATCCAACCCAGCTATCATACCGTCCCATAAATTCATTTACACTAGATGCACTCACTACCGGTAAGGGCAAATTATTTCACTTACTCACTGCTCTCTGGTAGAAAAATCTAACTCTTAACCGTTTCTTGACTGAGAACAACCTTAACTTACATGGATGCCCCTGTGTTCTCTCCCTGCCTTCCATATAACGAAAAATTCCAACATCAGATGTGCAATTGTTTGCCCATGATGCAAAGATAGGCAGGGCAATCAGGGATGCTACTGATATTCAGCAATTATTATTATTATTTTTTTATTATTATTATTCAGTCCTCCATGGAGTCAAAAGACTCATCGTGGGAGGTCCTTCCTAAATAACACAAAGTCTATCAAGACTCATCGAGGGGGGTCCCCCCCCCCCCCCCCCCCCCCCCAAGAAACACAAAGTCTATCATACCACTCCTTAAACTCATTGACCATTCTCGCTCTCACCACTCCATCAGGCAATGCATTCCATGGTTCAACCACCCTCCATGCCAAGAAACCACTCCTCACCCTCTTGTAAACAGTTTCCTTTCATAACTTCCAGGGATATCCTCTTGTCATCACTCCTTCCTGCTGTTCAACCAAGCGAAAGAACTCCCCAGTGTCAACCCTGTAACCACCTCTCAACAGTTTAAAAGTCAGTCATATCACCTCTCCTTCTTCTATCCACCAAACTCTGCAGTCCACATGCCCTCAGCCGATCCTCATAACTAACATGGTATATTCCTGAAACCATCTTTGTTATCTGCCTTTGTACCCTTTCCACAGTTAATTTATCCCCTTCAAATCCTGGTGACCAAATCTGAGAACAATAGTCTAACTGTGGTCTGATCAGAGACTTATACAATGGAATGATAACCATTTTATCTCTGAAGGCAGTGTCCTTCTCATTATTGCAGCAGTCCTCTATGTTACCTTCACCACCTTTGCAATATATCTCCTAAATTTCAGGTTTCTATCAATCATCAACCCCAGTTCTATTGTCTCCCCTACTTCCTCTAGTATAACTCCTCCCAGAGAGTATGCAGTGTCCCATCGATGTTTCCCAGACCTCAAGACCTTACATTTTGCTGCATTAAACCGAAGCCCCCATTTATTTGCCGATCTGTCTAGCTTATTCAAATCCTCTTGCATGACTACCACATCTGCACTATTACTAATAATCCTTCCCAGCTTCGCATCATCTGCAAACAACTGAATATCCCCTTGCAATCCACTGACAATGCCATTGATATAAAGGTTAAACAATATAGGGGTCCCAGTACTGAGCCCTGTGAGTCCCCACTTGTAACCCTCTGCCTCCTTGAAACTGTCCCACAATACACACCTCTCTGATACCTATCGGACAGCTAATCCTGACTCCAGTTGACCAATCTGACATCCAAACCCATGTGCTGCAACTTAAATATCAACTTATCATGTGGCACCCTGTCAAATGCTTTCACTAAGTCTAAGAAAATGGCACTATGTGCCTTTCCCTCATCTAATGCTCTTGTAATTTTATTATAAAAGGCTAGCATATTGCTAAAACAAGAGCGCCCCTTCACAAATCCATGTGGACTCTCACGGATAACACCATCCTCATCTGTCCAATGCTCTGTACGGTCCCTCACTACTTTCTCCAAGATCTTAACAACTACTGATGACACGCAAACTAGCCTATAATTAGACACTTCCAGTCTGCTACCACCCTTATGCAATTGCACTATCTTACCTTCCTTCCATTCCATAAGATGGAAATCTGGGCAAACAAAAATGGCTGTCAATTTAATGTTAGTAAGTGTAAAGTTATGCACTTTGTATTTCTTGTAGCATAACCCCACTAATATAATATGCCATTCTAATGGCATATTATATTAGTGGGGTTATGCTACAAGAAACTGAAGAGGCATGGGATCTTAGCATATTGGTGGATAGGAATTTAAAGTTCAAAGGTCACATAGGAAACGTTGCGAATACAACTCAGAGGATAATTGTGATTGAAGCGAACGTTGACATGTAAGGAGAAGGAAGTCATTTTGCCTCTTTATAAGGCTTTGATAAGACCACACCTGGATTCTTGTGTGCAGATTTGGTCTCCCAGGTTCCAAGGGGATAAAGAAGCTGTGGAAAGGGTGCAAAGAAGAGTTACAAAGATTATATCTGGATTATGGGATTTAGATTATGAGGACAGATTGTGAGTAAGTGGATTGCCGACTCTGGTTATCAGGAGAAAGAGGGATGGTATGATAGAGGTCTATAAACTTTTGAATGGGTGTTATAGGATATCAGTTGATGAAATTTTTCGTTACATGGAAGATGGGGAGAACACAGGGGCATCCATGGAAGTTAAGGTTGTTCTCAGTCAAGAAAAGGGTAAGAACTAGGTTTCCTCCCAGAGAGCAGCAAGTGAGTGGAATAATTTGCCCTTAGGGGTACTGAGTGCATCTAATGCAAATGAATTTAAGGGAAGGTATGATAGCTGGTTTGGGTGATTTATAGCCTCCCTTGATGAGTCCTTGACTCCCTAGAGATGTCAGATAATAATGATAATAATAATAATAATTATTATTATTATGTGACACTTCAAGGAGTCCAAAGACTCATTGAAGGAGGGTACCTACTCTACAACTCTGTCTCCAACACTCAATCCACCAACTATCGCGAACCGGAACTACCATTATCGTTATCTACACCAACATCATCTACTGCCCACCACAATCGCTTGTATTTTCACAGACAATCATAAACATCCATGCCCAGTGGCGCACTCAGGATTTAATGTTGGGTGGGGGGGGGAGCGAGCACTCAAGATTTAATTTTGGAGGGGCCGAGTTGAGTAGACGATTTACGAATGCATACTACGCATTGCATACAACCTATGACTGAGCATCTGCAATGATCACCAATACATGATAAGTAGTATAGAAATAGAAGACGCAACGTAAATAAAAAATGAATTTTAATTAAGAAAAGATTTTTGGAAAATTTTCTAGTGTTTATTTCCTTTTTCTTTTGGGGGAAGCCAGGACCCCTTGGCCCCCTTCCTGGGTGCACCACTGTCCATGCCCACTGTGGGATTTGAACCCATAGCCTTTTGGCTGGAGAGCGAATACGCTAACCACTCGGCCAACTAATCCAATTTCATGTGGATTGACTAGGGATTTTCAAATGTTTGCTGATGATGCAAAGCCAATGTTAATTCAATACATGAAGATTTAAGTCAACTTTAGCTTGAACAAATGAGCAAGGTTGCAGTTTTAATGCAAAGTGTTACACTTTGGGAGACAGAGATATAAGGCTACATGCTGTAATAGTAGATTTGTACTTCAGGAAGTGGATGAGATTCGGGATCTTGGAGTGATGGTAGACAGTGGACTGATGTGCCAAGGGCACATCACAAGTGTTGTAAAGACTACATTGTATTGCGCTATGTTAAAAAGTACATTGACATGTAGGGATAAGGAGGTGTCTCTATATAAGGCATTGGGCAGACTACATATGGACTACTGTGCTCTGATTTGGTCACCTAGTTTTCATTGTGATGTGGAAACACCAGAGATAGTCCAAAGATGAATAAACAAAGTGATATCGGTAATCTGGAATGTTAGTTATGAAGAGCTTTTGAGAGAATGTGGATTATGGAGGTTGGTGCATAGTAGGAAAATTGGAGATATGATAGATACTTTCAGAGGATAGGAATATATAGTATATTGGTTAAATGAACTGGAAATTGGCTCTTTGAATGATACTAGCAATTGTATATGATTGAGCCATGTCTAGGGGATTCTATCAGATTAATACAGAAGAAATTATAAAAAGAGTGCATGTTAAGATGGGAAAAATGAGAGGCCTTTCCTGGAAGTTGTATAAAGATGTGGTGTGGAGAAGGGTGTGAGGAGTATTTTTTTTATGTGGAGAGTTGTTAGTGAGTGGAATGCATTGCCTGAGTGCGTTGTAACTGCAGGTAGTGTAAATAATTTCAAAGCTCATTATGATAGACATGCTGCTGGTTGAGCGAGCCTCCCATGATGAGTTTTTTGACTCCATGGAGGTTACTGAATAATAATAATAATAATATACTCGGAGCACTGGTGGAAACAGAAATCGGCAAAAAACTGAACCTAGCCTTTATTTAGCTTGCAAATGCATTTTGGATGCCAAAAAATGTAAATAATGTAAATAAGTATGAATACTGTATTATAGACACAAATATAAGAGATGCACAGTGTATGGCTTCTATAGATGTAAATAAGGCTGTGGGACTTGATAATATATCACCACGTATTCGAAGGAATGTTTCAAGGAGTTGACGACGGCCTTGACATATTTTTTTAACAAGAGGCTTGCACTCGGTCAAGTTCCTAAGGAGTGGAAGGAGGGCAAGATCGTGCCACTTCATAAAGGGGATGATAGAACTCAAGCATCGCACCATAGGTTTATCTGTGTGTCAGGTGTTGTAGTTAAGTTTGTGAGAACTAGGATCCAGAATTGGGTTGACAACAATGGTATTATCTTTGATGGACAGCATGGATTTGCCAAAGGGAGGTCATGTTTTAGTAATCTACTTACTTATTACAATAAGGTGACGGCTTTCATGGACAGAGGAGAAGGATACACAGTAATATACTTAGATTTTGCAAAGGCTTTTGATAGATAAGTTGATAGTCAAACTGGAGTGGATGGGGTCGGATATTAGATTGGTGCATTGGATTGGAGACTGGCTATCTGATAAGTTACAACAAGTTGTGTATGAAGGAGCGATATCCAAAAAAGGAAAGTTAGTAGTGGTGTGCCTCAGGGGTCTGTTTTAGGGCCATTACTGTTTAACTTGTATATTAATGATATTGGTGAAGATTTGGATGGAGATATTCAGTTGTTTGCAGATGATGCAAAGTTGGGACGAACCTTGAAGAGTAGAGAAGATGTTGTGGCCTTACAAGAAGACTTGAATACATTGAATGATTGGGCACTAGAATGGGGATGTGAGTTCAATGTTGCAAAATGTAAGGTTTTAAAATTTTGAAAACAAAAATGGGATGCAGAATTATTTATGCTTGGTGAGGATATATTGTCGGAGGTGGAGGAAATAAGAGATCTGGGGTGATTGTGGATAAGGATCTGAAATTTATAGGACACACAGCAAAAATTGTGAAAACAACACAAAGGCTTCTGGAAATGATGCCGAGGACACTGACTTGTAGAAGTAGGGAGATTCTTGTTCCATTGTATAAGATTTTGATTAGGCCACACATGGACAATTGTACCCAGATTTGGTCACCTGGTTTTCAGAAGGATGAAGAGATCTTGGAAAGGATCCAGAGGCGACTGACTAAGGTAGTTTCTAACCTCTGAAATGTCAAGTATGAGGAAAGATTGAGAAGATGCAACTTGCAGAGTCTGGCAGACAGGAGGAAGAGGGGGGGGGGCATATGATAGAGACCTACAAGTTATTAAGGGGTTGTTATAGGATCAATGCTGGAGAGGGTCTACAGAAAATAGGGGAGATCAGGGGAGAACCAGAGGTCATCCTTGGAAGCTGTATAAGGAGGATGTGAGTAGGGGAGAGAGAAGCAGGTTTTTTTGATGCAGAGTTCTGAATTATTGGAATGCCTTGTTGAGAGTGTAGTGTCTGCAGTGAATTTGAGTGTGTTTAAAGCACGGTATGATGAGCTGTGTGTTTGATAAAAGGATCTCCTAGATGAGTCTTTGTCTTCATGGGGTCTTGAGTAATCATAATAATAATAAGGACATTGAATGTGAATTGACTGAGAGAAGCAGTATGTGGAAGGTCGTTGAAACATATTGAAAGAGCAATCCACGTGGCTAGTATAAGAATCATGCTTATGTTTGAAAGGAGTGAAAGAGTGGAACAGTCAAAAGTGATATGATGAAAATCAGGGGACTGCTGTAAATACTTGGAAAGACACTTAAATGAAACAAGAAGTGACAGAAGTTGTAAGTCAGGAGTTAGAATGAAAGGAAACACAGGAAGATGGTTTAATGTGAAATCAGGTGTAAGACAAGTGTGCACATTAACTTCTCTCCTATTCATCATCTATATCAATCATATTATGAAAGAAAGTGGCATTTATACCTAATATTAGAATTAGTGTTGCCAATTTAGCTCTTTTGGAGCAGATCTAGCTCCGTTTTTTTCTTTCCTAGCTCCAAATCTCACTTCTTCCGAATTTTTTTTCAGCTCTTTTTAGTTGTTTTTATAACCTACTATTAAAGAAATTGTTTTAAAAGATTTGCAGATGTTTGCATTTGATAAAGAATTGTATTGTACATTTGGCGAGTATCATACACGTTTCAAACTTGCGATGACGTCAGTCAGTCATGTGGCCCAACAGTCTGCCATTTTTCACCTTGAAGTTGATAGCACCGCTACAAGTTAGTTTGTTGCACAGTATTCTGTTTGGTAGATACGATAATGAGTGGAAGTTTTCAAAGACTGATTGGAATTCGTTGCAGTGAAGAGTTATATAACCTTCTTCAAAAATGAGCAAAGAGACAAATAAAACTTACAAGCAAAAATTTAGGAGGGGAGTAGTTGCAAATGGGAATGTTTAGTAAATGGCAGTGTGAAGTTTTTGTTCCTGGTGATGCTAGAATAGGCCACTGTTAGTTTTGCAGTTTGTGATATAGCTGCTAAATATTGTCAGATTTTAAAGCGTAGTGAAATTAAGAAACATCTTGTGGCAGTTCCATATAAGATGCTTCCTGTTACAAATATGCTTGTGAAGAAGTCTGATGAGACAGCAAATTTTGAAGGCTTAGCATTATTTCTTTGTTGTCACTCATGGCTCTCCATTGAACCAGTGGTTGGGATTAAAAAATCATTTTGAAGTCATGAGTGTGACTGAGAAATGTAACAAAGCTCAAATTTTGTGGGAGGTTTGTGATATAGCTGCTAAATATTGTCAGATTTTAAAGCGTAGTGAAATTAAGAAACATCTTGTGGCAGTTCCATATGAGATGCTTCCTGTTACAAATATGCTTGTGAAGAAGTCTGATGAGACAGCAAATTTTGAAGGCTTAGCATTATTTCTTTGTTGTCACTCATGGCTCTCCATTGAACCAGTGGTTGGGATTAAAAACTCATTTTGAAGTCATGAGTGTGACTGAGAAATGTAACAAAGCTCAAATTTTGTGGGAGGTGTACAAAGATGAAAGGAATCTGTTGTACCTTTTATTTTTGCATCCTGTTCTAATTTATCAAGTTAACAAAATTTTCAAATCATGTGGATAAGATGAGATTATGTGAAGACCTTTCTCGTTTGATTTGCTCTGTTGCTAATATGTTAGTGCTACCATCATCCACAGTTGACCCTCTAGAGTCAGATATTGATGACTATTTGGATCCCAAACCAAATCTTGGTTACATATTTAAAAAAAAAAAATTTCCGAGTTGATGATACAGAAGAAAATAACACAAAATGATGAGCAAAATCTTAGAAATAGAGCAAGACAGTTTTTCATGGTCTCTTTAAACAGCTTAAGCAAAGGTTGCCTGAAAACTTGAATATTTTAAGAATGAACTCTTCTTTTTCTGTTGACAATACCCTAAAATATAATAAAAGAACCTGTTTCTCCTATATTAGAAATAATGCTGAAAACAGAAAAAGATCTTGCTGCTGCTGAATACCAGTACAGTGCTACCCACTTAAATAAATGGACAAATATAGAAACCACTGAGCTATTCTGGACTGAAGACGAGAATACAAGATGCATCTGGAATGAATCCATTTAAAGAAATTTCTCAGTGTGCAATAAATTCATTAATACTGCCAGATTCTAATGCAGAAATTGAACAAATTTTTAGTTCCATGAATGTAGTTAAAACTAAATTAAGAAACGAGATGGAATTGCCAATGCTGACAGCTGTTTTGTCAGTCAAGTATGGCCTCAGGCATAACAATAAGTGCTATACAGGCTATCATTTACCAGCATCTACACTGAGTAATAATGGAAAGATGGCCACATATAATAAAGCTGAAAATCTAAGTGAAAAAATGGGTGAATTTAAGCTCAGAAGACCATTTGGAAGATGACTTTAGCCACTTATATGCAAATATTACTTCAACTTGAATAAAGTAAGTAACTGAAAAGTATCAGCTACTACAATTTTAGCTTCAAATTTTTATTTTTAACTCCTTTTTAGCTCCTTTTTTTAATAAATTTAGTTTAATCCTTTATCCAAGTCTAAGCAAACAAAGTTTACTCCTGAAAATATCTTCAGGACTGAGGTAATGTGGTGCAACACAAGCAACTCTGAGCAAAGGTGGACCAATCTCTCATCACTCCTTGTCTTAGTATCTCCCATAATGCAAAGCACATCTCCTTGTGGACATGTATACTGCTATGCATTAAGGGAAGGGCCACTACCCAGACCAGTTTCCCTTTGTTTAAGTGCGGGATATGTCTTCCAAAAACTCATAAAATCCCCTGGATCACCCAATAATGAGTGACTCGCAGGATCAGAAAGTCAGAAACTCAGTTGGCTCTACACCGTGGCAGGCTCCCCCACCACCACCGAGCAGAGCCGCTCATTTGCTAATCTAGAAGGGTAACAGCAACAACCGTGCCTCAGTTAACTTCATAGGCTACAGCATTGCCATTCATTACCCCACCATGCAGGCCCTGGGTGACAGCAACAGCTGAGCCTCAGTTAAAACTTCATGGGCTACAGCATTGTCATTCATCACCCAAGCTTCCAACCGGTTTCCCTTTGTTTAAGTGTGGGGATACCTTTCCATAAACTCATAAAATCAACCGGATCACCCAAAAACGACCTGCAGGGTCAGAAACTCAGAAACACTCATTTGCTCATTTAGAAGGGTAACAGCCACAGCCGTGTCTCAGTTAACTTCACCGGCTACAGCATTGCCATTCATTACCCCACCATACAGGCCCTGGGTGACAGCAACAGCCGAGTCTCAGTTAAAACTTCACAGGCTACAGCATTGCCATTCATCACCCAAGCTTCCAACCGGTTTAGACCTTTATTAAGGTCTCGTCAGTGGGAGGCAGACCCAAACGTGGAGATACTAAGGCAGAAGCAATAGGAGAGGTCATATTTACCTATACAAGTTGCCAACAAGTGTACCACCTTATTATTGAATTACTCTGGATTTAGAGAAAGATGTTGGAAGTTTATTTTGCACTTGGTTAGACTATAATAAATTTAGTTTAATCCTTTATCCAAGTGTAAGCAAACAAAGTTTGTGCCTGAAAATATCTTCAGGACTGAGGTAAGGTGGTGCAACACCAGGCAACTCTGAGCAAAGGTGGACCAAGATCTCATCACTCCTTGTCTCAGTATCTCCTATAATGCGGACCACATCTTTTTTGCAGACATGTATACTGCTATGCATTAAGGGAAGGGCCACTACCAGACCGGTTTCGACCTTTATTGAGGTCTCATCAGTGGGAGGCAGACCTAAACGTGGAGACACTAAGGCAGATGTATAGGTAAATATGACCTCTCCTATTACTTCTGCCTTAGTATCTCCATGTTTGGGTCTGCCTTCCACTGACAAGACCTCAATAAAGGTCGAAACCGGTCTGGGTAGTGGCCCTTCCCTTAATGCACAACAGTATACATGTCCACAAGGAGATATGCTTTGCATTATGGGAGATACTGAGACAAGGAGTGATGAGAGCTTGGTCCACCTTTGCTCGGAGTTGCCTAGTGTTGCACCACCTTACCTCAGTCCTGAAGATATTTTTCAGGTGCAAACTTTGTTTGCTTACACTTGGATAAAGGATTAAACTAAATTTATTATAGTCTAACCAAGTGCAAATTAAATTTCCAACATCCTTTTTTTTTAAGATTTTGCTGTTTTTAGTGATTTTCATTTGGCAACAGTAATTAGAATTGGAGATATCAAACTTACCCGTTTGCTTTATGTGGATGATGTTGTACTCCTGAACACATCCAATGAAGGTCTCCAGGATTCTCTAACTAAATTGATTGACAGCTGTAACAAATTTGGCATTAAAATTGGCAATAAAAAGACCAAAACTGAGAAAATAGGCAGAAATATTGAACACATCAACTTCATTCTGAATGGAGAGCTTATAGAACAAGTAAAATATTTCAGCTATTTAAGCACAGTTTTTTAATGAAGAAGTCAAGTTAAATCTGTAAATAGACAACAGAATAAGCAAAGCTGGCATGGTGGGTAGCCAGCTGAATAAATTTATACGGAATAAGAGAGAAATTATCAGTAAACAAGACAGTGTTCTAAGCAGTTTTAATTTATGGGTCTGAGAGTTTAGTTAGAAACAACGCACTTGATGAAAGATTAGCGAAGACAGATATAAAAGTTCTTAGAAAAATTAGGGTACTGAACAGATGGCATCAATGGCATGATCATATTTAAAATGAACACATTAGGAAAGAACTTGACATCGTTTGCATTCATTCAAGAATGTGTGAGCAGGGCTAATTTAAGGTTTTTTGGTCACTTAAATTGAATGGAGAAGAAAGGTGGTTAGCAAAACAGGCCTTTGATGCCAACATGTCAGGAAAAATAACCAGAAGAAAACCAAGGTCTGGGTTGTTGATTCAGTCAGAAGTGCCTTAGAAGAATGAAATGTTAGATACAACAATATTGGAGTGCTAACAAGTAATAGACTAATTTGGAAGAATATTGTTGATAGGAGATTAGTAATAATGTAAACTTAACGATGTGGTGCTGTCATAATGACCTGAACACCCCTTGAGAATACACATCAGGAAATTTATTATTATTATTGTATGGTGACTCGTTATTAAAAGGAGTGATAGATGGGAGTGTAACTAAATCGTACTTACCGGGTGCGAAATTTAAGGATGTAAGTGAGAGTATTAGAGTGCAAAAACAGAGGGTGAAAGAATTAATAATTGTGGCGGGTACGAATGAATTGAAAGGTGATAAATTTTTTATGAGAGAGGACTTGAAAGTATTGTTAAAGGTAGCGAAAGAAAAGAGTGACAAAGTTAAAATGGTGAGTCTGTTGCCGCGGTATGACAGAGAGGAGTTTAGAAGGAGGGCCATAATTGCAAATGACATAATGAGCAGGTTATGCAGACGGTGTGGTGTGGAATTTGTGTACGTGTGGAATGAGTTTGATGGGCAAAAGGACTTATACAAGATGGATGGCCTGCATTTGAATGGACTTGGTGTGTGGAGACTGGAAAACGTGTTGCTGAATGAAGTGAAAATGGATGTGCAGAACCAGGGAAACTAGAACTACCAAGGAGGGGGGGGAGTGGATATGCAAACTTCAGTGAGACAGTTGAGTGTAAAAATGAATATAATGTAACCAGCACTAAGGGCAAAAAATGGGAATGGGACATTTAGAATAAATGTCCCATTTATTTTAAGGGACAAAGGGCCACTGATCCCTTTGTCCCATCCCTATCTTGATGAGACAAAGGGATCAGTGCATTTCATGTATAGTAATGCCAGGAGTATTAGGAACAAGAAGGAAGAATTTTTGGCCTTGATTGGCTCTTCCTGGCCACAGGTTATTGGCATTAGTGAAACATGGCTGACGGAAGATGATATAGTTAGTGGGATAGAATGTGTGGGTTATAGTGTGTTTAGGAGGGACAGAGAGAATAAAATGGGAGGAGGGGTGTAATTGATGATAGCTGATGAACTGCAGCCAAGGAGAATTGAAGTTGTATTGCAGGATAGTGAAAGAAACTCATTTGAGGCTATTTGGTGTGAGATTGAGACTGGCAGAATAAAATATACAGTTGGGTGCTGCTATAGACCAGGTGATGGAATAGATGATGGAGATAGCATGCATACTCAAAATTGATGAAATGAGTGGGAGGAGGGTAATTATTATGGGGGATTTCAACTATGGTAACATTGATTGGAAGGAGGAGAGGACACGTGAGGAAGGAAATGGATTTTATTCAGTTATTAAGCGATAACTATCTGAGACAGCATGTAATTGAAAATACTAGGGGCGTGAGAGTGCTTGACCTGGTAATAGCATCTCACAATTTGACTGTAATGAATATTACCATATTGCCACCTATTGGTGAGAGTGATCATATGGTCTTGACCTGGGAGGTGGCAAAAGGTGTTGAATTTTTGACTAAGACAGGGTATATGTGGAATTACCGTGCTGGCAAGTTTGACAAGCTTAGGAGATTGCTTGGATCAGTGCCATGGCATGTACCACTGCAAGGGCTGGACGTCGATAGTGCATGGGAAGTGGTCAAGGAGCATTTACAGGAGGTTATGGCTGATTGTATATATACCTAAGGTCCGAATAGTAAAACAAGTAGGGGTTAAATGGATGAATAACACCATTAAGCTTGAGCTGCAAAAAAAGAAACAAATGTGGAGGGAATTTAAAGAAAGGGGTGACCTGCAGGCACACGAACGGTATAAAGTGCAGGCCAGAAGGGTAACGAGTGTGGTAAAAACGGCAAAAGCCGATTATGAAAGGAAACTAGCTATGCAAGCAAAAGAGAATCCCAAACAGTTCTTTCAATATGCTGCAAGCAAGAAAAAAACTGTACATGGCAAAATGATTTTGAATGACGATAGTAAGGAGGTCACTGAACCAGTCGATATAGTGGAGTTACTGAGCACGCACTTTGCAAAAGTATATCATCCAGGTGGTGACATTGAAAAAATGAAGGAACCATTAGTTTATACGGGAATTGTGATAAATGAAGTGGAGGTGAATAGTCTATTACAGAACCTTAATGTGAATACATCTGTGGGATTGGATGGTATACCGGCACGGGTTTTGCGTGAAGCGGCTAAGGAATTATCAGTGCCCTTGACCATGTTGTTTAATCTGAGTCTCGGGTCTGGTTTAGTCCCGAAGGCGTGGAAAGAGGAGAAAGTAGTTCCACTGCATAAAGGAGGATCCAAGACTACTGTTGCAAATTACTGACCAATCAGCATATGAGGAGTCAATGTCAAGGTCTTGGAGAAAGTACTCAAGGGAAAAATACAGGAATGGATTGATGAAAATGAGATACTGTACAGGGGACAGCATGGCTTTGTGAAGGGTAGATCATGCCTCAGTAACTTGCTCAAGTTTTATAACAAGGTGACAGCATAATTGAATAAGGGAAATGGGTTTACGGTGATACTGCTGGACCTGGCAAAAGTGTTTGACAGGATACCACATGGAATTCTAATCCGTAAGCTACAACATATGGGAATGGATATTGGGTTGGTGAGATGGATAGGTGGGTGGTTGATGGAGAGATATCAAAGAGCAGTTTATTCAGGAGTAGAGTCCAAAAGACGGCCTGTGACCAGTGGTGTGCTGCAGGGTTCTGTTCTTGGACCACTGCTGTTTAATCTGTTCATTAACGATATAGGGAAGGATCTAAGTGGAACAGTTCATTTGTTCATTGATGATGCAAAGTTGGGTAGAGCGATAGTGAATGCAGAAGATGTCAAAATCTTGCAGGACGACTTGGATAGATTGGAGGGCTGGGCTAAGGAGAATGGATGTCAATTTAATGTGGCAAAATATAAGGTTATAAGGACTTGGGAGTGTTGGTGGATAGGGAGATGAAGTTTAGGGGGCACATTGCAAAAGTAGCTAAAACAGCTCGTCAACTCACTTGGTTGTTGAAAAATACCTTGACGAGCAGAGACAAGCAAGTTATTGTACCTCTGTACCGAGCCCTGATAAGACCTCATCTCGACTACTGTGCTCAGATTTGGTCATCTCGGTTCCTTCTTGATGGGGAGGAGGTGGAAAGGATCCAGAGGCGAGTGACTAAGATGATAGCAGGTCTATGGATTGAACCATATGAGAACAGGTTGAAGATTTGTGGGTTGCAGAAACTAATTGATAGGCGGAAAAGGGGAGATATGATTGAGACATTCAAATTGCTAAAAGGATTCTATAAGATTAATTCAGAGGATATTTTTGAGATCAGGACTGGTGGTGGGAGAACTAGGGGACACCTATGGAAGCTGGGCAAGGGTGTGGTTAGCAGGGGTGTTAGAGCTGGGTTCTTTACTATTAGAGTGGTAAATGAGTGGAATAAGCTGCCAGAGTCTGTTGTGAGTGCTATTACAGTGAGTGAGTTCAAGGCAAGGTATGATAGATACTGTGAGAATGTCAAATAGTTGTGTGGACATGGAGTTTAGGGCCTCCCTCGATGAGTCTAAGGACTCCCTGGAGTAGCCCGAAATAATAATAACAATAATAATAATAATAATTATTATTATTATTATTACTTCCATGGAGTCCAAGACTCATCGTGAGAGGTCCTTCTTTCATATACACAGTTCATCCTACAATTCCTTAAATACATTCGCATCCTGTGCAGACACTATACTCTCAGACAATGCGTTGCGATCATTAACTGCTGTCCATGCAAAAAACCTGCTTCTCACACCTTCCTCATACCCTCCTTATACAGCTTTTAGTGATGACCTCTTTTTCTGATTAGGACTCTTCCTCTAAGTGAAAATGTTGAACTTGTACTATTCTATTTTCCTAGCACCTGTTTCAAGTGATTGTGCAGTTGTGTCCAGTTCAGCATTTTATATATTTTGGTGTTGCCAAGGTGTACACTTAAGTATGTTTGTCCTTCATTTGACCAGGTTTATTCAATCAGTTCTAGCCAGCCTCTCCTCTGCTTGACCACAAGCCAGTGGTTTTTGCAGAGTTAATTTGACCCCTTAGGCTTGTGCATATAATCTGTGTGCTTCATTTTTTACTGTCATTTCTTTGTCATTACATATTATTATGGTGACATCATCAGCATAAGTTGATAGGCTTATTTTTAGATGTGGTTCTGTTATGCTTGTTCATTTGGAGATCATGGTGTTGCGTATGCTATTTAAGCAGGTGCACGCCGGCGATATGTGCAATGCACACAGGCTCCAGGATAGTAAAGGCACCAAAGATTTCAGGCGAGGAGAAATACTTAAAAAAAATATTATTCATTAATTATATCAAAATAAATTACATTTTTGTTTAAATTTTGATTATATTTTATAGATTTGTCTTAAATAAATTATTTATAATCACTTGTTTGTTATTATTCCTTAAGATCTTATTTTATTCTGATCCTAGTTCTAACAAGTAGTTTAGCGTAAACAAGTAAAAACTTGAAATTGCGTGACTTTACTGTTTACAGGATGATGCACATTTGAATTTGTTTAATCTTGTTCACACTCCCATTTGCTCTAAACATATATAAGAAAAACTGTTGCAGTTTTTAACTTTATTCTACATTCTGCTGTTATCAGCAGAATATAGGCAACATCTTGCAATACCTGAATTGTCATGAGGAAAATTTAAATCAATTGAACAATACAAAAAATGGACACAATTAATTACATGCTTAAAAATTAAAACTTGTATTGATCCTTTGCAACAAACAATTTTAGATAATGAAAGGAAACGTTAGTATGAAGTTATAAAAAGAATAATTTTTATAGTACAGTTTTTAGGCAAACAAAATCTAGCTCTTCATGGTAAAAGTAATAAACTTTACGATCGCAACAATGGCAAATTTTTAAGATGTTAGAAAAGTTTTGATTCTTTTATATCGGAACACATGCGATGTGTAGCTAACGATCCTGATGTTAAAAATATGCCCTCCTATTTAGGAGATAAAATTCAGAATGAAATACTCACTTTATTGGCATCAAATATTAAAAATAATGTTTTTATAAAGTGTTTTTTAATTGGAGGGAGGGATATGGGGTGCCAACTTAAGTTTTGCACGCAGGCACCAGACACTACTGGTGCGCCCCTGTGTTTAAGAAAGGTTCTATGGCTAGTGTGTATAGTTGTCTAGAGAGAGGACATCCTTGCTTGATCCACTGAGAGTATAGCAAAGTGTAGGTGAGTCTATTGTCGATTTTTAAACAGAAGAGTGCATCTCTGTAAAGCAATTGAACTGTTTTAATAATGAGAGGACCATAGCTGAATGCCTTTAGGACTTTGTAAATGTATTCCTGCTCTACTCTGTTGAAAGCCTACTCCTGATCAAGGCTGATAAGTGCTAGGTTTTCATTTTAGCTGTTTGCAATGTGGATGAGATCTCTTATTAGATGGAGGTTATCATGTATTGATCTTCTGGGAACAGAATAAGCTGTTCCCAGAAGCAGTTGTGATCTGTTATTGGCCAATAACTTCAGGCAGTAACTAAGATGAAAAGCCAAACGGCTATTTTTTCTGGCGAGGTTGATAAGTAAAGGGGATAAAAATCCCTTATTTTTTTTTCAGCCAGTATGCGAAACTCTATGATCGAAAACTACGATCTAAACGTTTCATGCCGATGAACTGTCGGCGGATCTAAGCGTAAGTGACCACTTGGTAGTGCTACACCAAGGCAACTCGATGCAAAGGTGGAGCAAGCTCCCTCACTATTCTTGATATTTTTCTCATAATGTAAAAACACACAGCCCCTAGGAGATGTAGTACTGCTTTACATTATGAGGAGAGGTCACTACCCAAACCGGTTTCAACCTTTTTTGAGGTCTCATCAGTGAGTAGCTAGACCTAGATGATATCAAAGTTTACCAAGTGGTCACTTACGCTTGGATCCACCGACAGTTCGTCGGCATGAAACGTTTAGATCGTAGTTTTCGATCTTAGAGTTTCACATACTGGCTGAAAAACAATAAGGGATTTTTATCCCCTTTACTTAACTTCAGGCAGTGTTGGCTTTAGTTGGTTTGCAATAACTTTGGAAATGATTTTGCAATCTGTATTGATTAGTGAGATTGGACACCAGTTTCAAATCTCTGTGTGGTCTCCCTTCTTTGGTATCAATCATGCTACTGAGGTTATGACGGATTATGGGAGCTCATTGAAGTAGGCTTCTTGCAGTGTTTTAAGGAGAAGTGGTCCAAGTTATTCCAGAAAACTTGGGAAAAACTCTGTTGTGAGTCCATCAAGGGCAGGAGATTTATTCTTTGACATGGACGTGCATGCAGATTTAAGTTCATCTAGAGTGATTGGTTTTTCAAAGTGGTTGTGATCTGTTGTGGAGATTCTTTTTGTTTCTTTCAGTATTTTGTGAATGGCATGAAGAGATGTTCCTGTAGAGCTGTATGCATTCTTGTAGTATTGTAGAATTTCAGAAGTAAATTTATTCGGATCTTCTGTGATGCTACCATCTTGTAGTGTAATTGTGGATATACAATTTGCTGCCTGGTATTTTTTTTCCCAGAGAGAAAAAAATATTTTTTGAGTGCATCCGAAAGATTTATATGTGTATGCCACGATCTAAGTAAGGCACCCTTTGCAGATAATTCTAAGTGTCTTTGACTTGTTTGATGCTAATGGTCCTCTGTTGATTTTTCTAGTGACTGTAAATCTACATAAAGGATTTTATTTGTGATTTTTAGGTGAGGCCGCCATGTTTTCATTGGTTCTGTATTCGCTTTCGAGTCAGTGAGGTAGATATCAAAGTCTGAATAAGCAGGCGGCAGATGATTTCAGTTGTGGTAGAGAAAAGTGTTTTTTAAACGGTGTATAGTGTGAATTCTTTTGTGAATTGTGCTGCATTTTTTTTCTCAGTAACACAAGTGTTCCTTAGTGGAGAAGCTTTTGGAGTTTCGTTGTTATATATTGTGTTATTTTTGGGTTACCAAGAATAATATCAAGAATGTTACCAAGAAGGCGAGGTCACAGTCGGCAGCATTTGCGGTGGAAGAGAAGATAAATTTTCGCTATCTAGTATAGTTGAATAGCATTATATTTGTATATATATACAGTAGACTCTCGACTATCTGGCTCGCAACTATCTGGCCTCTGTACTATCCAGAGCCCAGATTTTATCACAGAGAATTATAATAATACAGTAATTCTCCATGATAAAAGAGGAATACGTACTGTAATTTACTTTGCTAAGACATTGCAAGCAGGCGTCTGCTACAATCCTCCTACATGGCGTGTGCATAACACAAGTCGAGACATGCAAAGTGCGGATTTCCTTGCTTCGTCAGTTGTGTATCGGATGTCCACAAGTGCAGAATGCGTTTGCCACTGTTCCTGGTTATGTTAGTAAATTGTTTTTTTTTTTTTTTTTTTTTTTTATTAAAGATTACGAAATGGGTGATAAACGAAAAAAGGTTGTAGTGACTATGAAGGAGAAACTACGTGCTATAAAGCGACTAGACTCTGGGGTAACCGCAAAAACTATTGCTTCGGAGGTAGGTAGGCCTAGAACTCCGGCCTATCCGGCTTTTGTGTTATCCGGCCTGCCCTTCCACCACATTAGACCAGATAGTCGAGGGTCTACTGTATATGTTTATATTTAGCGTTTATTTATTTATATATATATATATATATATATATATATATATATATATATATATATAAGAGTGGAGGATTTGGAAAGCATTGACACTAATGATTTCTAAAGCATATGCTGTGAGGTAGAGATAGGGAAGACAGAATATTTAGTTGGGTTTTGCTACGCTACAAACCAAGGAGCACAGAGGAGTGGGGACCAGGAAATGTTTAGACAGTTGAGCTTGGAAAGTGTAAGAACGATTGTTATGGGAGATTTTGTGATACAGTGTTCCTATATACTTTTAGCGATTAGTTTAGTAGTTACTTGGCTGTAAGGAATGATGGGGAATGCAGCTGCAATCACAAATGGCATGTCACCAAGGCCTCTGCCATTTAAGAATTTTATTATACTTAACATAATAAAAGACTTTGTGGCATGCAGTGTTTGCGGCATGTATGCTTCCCAGGAGTTGGATATGTGGTGGGTGAGAGAAGGGAGAGTGCGTATATGCCAAAATGCAGACAGTGGGAGGAAATCAACGAATTAGATATTTTGATAATCGACCTAGTTGCTTCAGGGACAGGAAATGAATGTCGGGAGACGAGTAGTGTGATAGGAGAGAATGACGAGCGAAGTATGAATGAGAAAATAAGAGTGGGGAGTGTGTAAGGCTTGAATGACTGTGAAGTTTATGGAGATGGTTTTGATTGGGTAAATGAATGGCAAGTTAGAGTGACTAACTTACAGAGAAGGATAGATGAGCTGAAAGAGGAGGTGGAATGTCTTGTGAACGAGATGAGAAGTATGAAAGATGAGATTAGGAGAATGGAAGAGATGTTTGCAAGGTGAATCAGAATAGGAGTGAGAGAAAGTTTTGGGAATGATAGAAGAGGAGAGAATAGAAGCAGTAGGAGTAAGGGAATGAGAGAGAGGTTTGGGAATGATAGAAGAGGAAAATATAGACGCAGTAGGGGAGAGAGGTTTAGGAATGATAGAAGAGGAGAGTATAGAATCAGAAAAGAGGGAATGAGAGAAAGGTATGGGAATGATAGACAAGGAGAGAATGGGAATAGTAGAAGAGAGGTATTCAGAGACAGTTATGTGAACCATAGAAGAGGAGAGCATAGGATAAGTGGAAGAGAGAGAATGAGAGAGAGGTATGGGAATGATAGAAGAGGAGAGAATGGGAACAGTAGAAGAGAGGGAGTTATAGGAATGATAGAAGAGGACAAAATGGAAACAGTAGAAGAGAGGGAATGAGAAGAATGCGAGGGAGAACTGGAACCAGGGATAGAGTGATGTCAGGAAGGCAGGTAAGTAGGGGAACACAGAGAGAAAGTGTTAGAGGAGAGAGAGAGAGAGAGAGAGAGAGTGAGGGATACATGGAAGCAATCGAGGAACAGGGTGGTAAGAGGTGTGAAGTATGGAGACTCAAGGATCTGTGGTATGCAAGATAGGATGCGTGAAGAGTGTTTGCCTGGAGGAACGATAGAAAGTGTGGCTATGGCAATTAAGAGGGGTTAAAGGGTGAATGAGATGATTGTGATGGTAGGAACAAATGACTTGAGAGGTAATGTAAATTGGGCAGCGAGGGATATGAGATTCTTGCTTGAGGTAGTACGAAAGAAGACAGAGAGGAAAGGTAGTGTGTGTGTTGCCTAGGTATGATAGTACCTAGGTTTAATTTGTTCATTAACGGTATAGGAAAGGATCTGAGAGGAACTGTCCATTTGTTTGCTGATGATGCAAAGTTGGGTAGAGCAGTAGTGAATGCACATGATGTTAAAATTTTGCAGGATGATTTGGATAGTTTGGAGGACTGGGCTAAGGAGAATGGATGTCAATTTAATGTGGCAAAGTGTAAGGTTATGCATTTTGGGGTGAAAAGATTAGCAGCAGTATACCACATTGGTGGAACTGTACTCCAGGATTGACGAGGCCAGGAATTTGGGAGTGTTGGTGGATAGTGAGTTGAAGTTTAGGGGGCACATTGCAAAAGTGACTAAATCAGCGCATCAAATCACATGATTACTGAAGAATACTTTGACATGCAGAGACAAGCAAGTTATTGTTCCTCTGTATCGAGCCTTGAATAGAACCCTATCTTGACTACTGCACCGAGATTTGTTCGCCAGGGTTTCTTCTTGATGGGGAGGAGGTGGAGAGGATCCAGAGGCGAGTGACCAAGATGATAGCAGGTCTATGGAATGAATCTTAAGAGAACAGGTTGAAGATTTATGGGTTGCAGAAATTGGTTGAAAAGGGGTGATATGATTGAGACATTCAAATTACTGAAGGGTTTCTATAAGATTAATTCAGAGGATATTTTTGAGAACAGGACTGGTGATGGGAGGACTAGGGGCCATCCATGGAAACTGGGCAAGATGGTTTGCAAGGGTGTTTTTACTTGGAGAATGGTGAATGAGTGGAATAAGCTGCCGGAGTCTGTTGTGGGTGCCATGACTGTGAATGAGTTCAAGGCAAAGTATGATAGATACTTTGTGAATAACTGTTAATTTTAAGGAAAGAACAACGCATATTATTATATTAACTAAATAACTTAATTAATACTTCCAATATTTCGGTAATGTTATACCATCTTCAGGGAACATAAAAATTAATGAAATGTGCACGCAGGCATTAACACTGAGCAAATATGGCTGAAGAAAACAACAACTGAAGTCAGTCCTAGAGTCCTAAATGGTGCCACCTAGTGGACCAAATTGGGTATTAATCTTGGCTGTTTGGGCTGATGTTCTAAGAATGCAAGTCTCTCATATTTGGGGTAGTCTCATGCATCCAAATTTATTGAGGTTTGGGGTGTTTTTTAAGGCTGAGACTGATTCTAAGAATAATCTCTTATATTTAAACTTACTGCAGTATAGTAAGAAAGCTTTCTTCCAACGTATTTTATGGCAGGTGGCCAAGGCATGGTCAGTAAGTCCCGATAGGCTATAACGGTGGAAACGGATATAATTCTTATGTTCAGATATCCTGATATTAGCAGTCCTGCCTGTTTGGCCATAGTAAGAGAGTTTACAACTACAAGGGACCTGGTAAACTCCAGGTAGGTCTAGAGGAAGTGGCTGGTCCTTGGTCAGCTAGCAAACTGCAACTGATTCTCAACACAGTAATAAACCTGTCATCTCTAACCAGCCTGAAGCTATCAGCACGCTCTCCCTAGGCCAAAACTTCGCTATAAAACTGAAAAAAATCCCTTCTGAAGAAATAATCATTCAATTAGAACATAATATCCGCAACCTTCCCAACCATATTGCCAACAATATCAGAGTAGATGCAGCCAGTGTTCTCACTAAAGCTAAACCTCCAAAATGCTACCTTTCTAAAGAAGAATTCAAAGCTCTAGGAATTAAAAAATAACAGTAATATAATAATTACCAAAGCAGATAAGGGAAATGCCACTGTAGTTCTAAACAAAACCGACTACACAGGTATGCTTTCCTCTTTGCTATTAGATAGGTCTACTTACCTCCCTATAGAATATGATCCTACCAGCTCCCAAATCAGAACACTCCATAGGCTCCTTAAGAAGGTTACTTCTTCGCCTGTGGAAATTACTAATAAACTAAAACCTTTTAACTCTAGACCCCCTCCAGAATATATGGACTTCCAAAAATCCATAAGCAGAATGTGCCATTACATCCCATTGTGGACTGCATCAATTCCCCCACATACAAACTAGCCAAACATTTAGTCAAAGTGCTCACACAATATACTGGCAACAAACCTTCACACATTAAAAATTCAGCTCACTTTAAAGCCAGTATAGAAAACCTCTCACTCCAACACACTGACATAATGATCAGTTTTGATGTCTCCTCCTTATTCACCAATGTTCCACTCAAAGATAATTTGGACCTCATCCAAGGCAAATTTCCTCCCGATATCTCAGCCCTATTTCAGTTCACCATGAACTCAGGCTATTTTGTTTGGCAAGGAAAATTCTACAAAACAAATAGAGGGGACTGCCATATGTTCTCCACTCTCCCCCTCTCTGGCCAACTTCTTTATGGAGACCTTCGAAGAAAAAGCCTTAAACTTGGCCCCACTTAAACCTATTGTTTAGCTATGCTATGTAGATGATGCGTTCGCTATTTGGCCGCATGGCCTAGACACACTCGAAAACTTACTTTCACACCTAAACAATCAACACCCCAGGATCCAGTTTACCTTAGAAAGAGAAAACAATAACAGGCTCCCTTTCCTAGATACTCTGATTACACGCCAGCCTAATGGATCCCTGGCTTTCTCAGTTTACAGAACATCTACACATACAGGTAGATACATTCACCAACATTCACACCATCCCCCTCCCAACAATATGGGATTATAAAAACCCTATATAACAGGACAAAATTAATCATTTCAGATGACAATGCCCTTACCACTGAACTTATTCATATTCTTAACACCTTTGTAGCCAATGGATACAACCCCCATAAAATCCAAAAAATATTAAAACCAGTTAACTCCAACACCCCCCTCCACAACAAGGACTACTCCAAATCTGTCACTATTCCTTATATTCGTGGCACTTCTGAAAAGTTAACAAAAATCTTAAAAAAATATGACTTAACAACTTGTTACAAGCCATATCAAAAATTGGCATCTCTTATCCACTCTCCCAAGGACCAGCCACTTCCTCTAGACCTACCTGGAGTTTACGAGGTCTCTTGTAGTTGTAAACTGTCTTACTATGACCAAACAGGCAGGACTGCTAATATCAGGATATCTGAACATAAGAATTATATCCGTTTCCACCGTTATAGCCACTCAGGACTTGCTGATCATGCCTTGGACACCTGCCATAAAATACATTGGAAGAAAGCTTCCTTACTACACCGCAGCAAGTTTAAATATGAGAGATTATTCTTAGAATCAGTCTCAGCCTTAAAAAACTTCCCAAACCTCAATAAATTTGGATGCATGAGACTACCCCAAATATGGAAGGCTTGCATTCTTAGAACATCAGCCCAAACAGCCAAGATTAATATCCAATTTGGCCCACTAGGTGGCACCGTTTAGGACTCTAGGACTGACTTCAGTTGTTTTCTTCAGCCATATTTGCTCAGTGTTAGTGCCTGCGTGCACATTTCATTAATTTTTATGTTCCCTGAAGATGGTAATGTAACATTACCGAAATATTGGAAGTATTATTTAAAGTGATTTAGTTAATATAATAATATACATTGTTCTTTCCTTAAAATTAACAGTTATGTATCTCCAACATCTAAGCTTATCTACAAGAATACAGTGTGAATGTTGAATAGTTGTTCTTGACATGATGTTAGGGCCTAACATCATGTCAAGAACATGATGAATCTAAGGACTCCTTGGAGTTGCCTGTAATAATAATCTACCTCTTGTGACCTGTGAACAGCAAATTGAACTGTTCTGTCTTAGGATATTACATCTGTACTGCTGCCAACTGCATTCAGAAGAAGAACCTTGTCCATGTGCAGTCTAAAAATCACACAGTCTGCAACTATCTCTTTATCACTGCAAAAGCAGTGATCTGTAGTAGTTTTTATCTCCAACACGCAAACAGCACAGTAGACAATGCAATATTTTCATTGAGAAAAGTAACTAATCATCTGCAGCCTTCGAAGAAAAGGTGAGAAGCCATCTTCTCCATAATCATCATCACCATCATTAATACAACACTTGTCCTCTTCTACCAATAATTCTTTGCTGAGCAAGACAAGAGCATCGCAGAGTTTCTAACATAGTAGCAGCATTATCCCCCACACCAAAAGGGAGAAGCATTTTCCTGCATTTTAACAGCCTAGAACCATGCAAAGAATTATCCAAAAGTTGACTTTGTAGAATTCATCAATTTTCATAATTATTGCATTTAATAATCAATGTCTATGTAAATTCTCTGACTGAATGCAGAGATGCCTATGTTAATTAATCCAGTTGAACTTTTATACATAAGATTCTGTTTTTAATAATAAAAAAACTCTCTCTCTCTCTCTCTATATATATATATATATACACACACACATATACATAGTCGGTGGGGGGGGTCTTTTTATGCGGTAGATACATTCCACAGAAAACCGCATATAAAAAATCGCACAAAATAGACCTAACTTACGTTGAAAAATTAGGGATACATTCCATAATTTTCTAAAACCGCATTAAACCGAAGCAACGAATTAAAATAAACCTAAAATCTCATAAAAAAGTTTATAAAAATTCAGCAAAATAAGAATGCTTAAGTTTGTTTTAAAGCTTTATTCATTTCATTTTATTGAAAAGTAAAATTTTTTTTTTTTACATTTTTTCATCAGAATTATCGTCTCTATTAGAACGTTTGCGAACTGGTGCGAAATCACTTTCATCACTAGAAGAGGTAGTCAGCGCATCAGATCTGTATGGTAAAGGCAATGGTTCTTCACAATCAGAATTAGCTTCACCCTCGTTCTGTGCTGATATTTTTCTTCTAACAATGTAATTAGTGATTAAACTTTGCGATGACGATTTTTCTAATTTTTTATACAGCTCGCGATAGCCAGACATACAGTTCTTCAGCTCACATTGGAATTTAAAGACTCGTTCAGAATTTGTGTCATTAACAAGAAAATGATTTTCCAATTTATCGCACAGTTTAAGACCTTATCGAATTATATTTGCAGTGAGGGGGACAAATTTTTCTTCTGCTTCACTATCGTTTTCTGGATCTTCAACGATATCTAAAGTTAATCGATATCCAATAATATCATTGTCATTTAAGGCATATGCCAAAGTAATTATTTCAGCTGATAATGTAGATGTTTGAATGGTTGCACTGTTTGCAACATATCCAGGCCAAGCCGCTTTCCAGCAGGTATTTAAAGTGTGTGGTCTTATTTCAGCAATAGCAGATGCAACATGATTTAAACAGTCCAAAACAGAAATTTTTTTTCCAAACGTCAGTTACTGTTAATGATTTATTTTCTAGTTTATCCAATATAAATTCAAAAGTGTGCTTAACGTAATATTTTTTAAAAGTAGCAATTCTGCCTTTCTCTAATAGCTGAATAATGCTTGTATTGTTGTATTGGGAAGTGCAACACTACCTGCACATTTCGATGTTCTAAATGCAGATGACTTGGTGCATTGTCAACAATTAATAAAACTTTAAAATCGAGAGCTTTTTGCTTCATATATATATTTCTATTTCTGGTACAAAGCAATTATTGAACCATTCAGTAAATACAGCAGTTGTTACCCAGGCCTTTGTATTAGCCATTCAATGTACCTACAGCTGAAAAACAACAGCAAAGATCTACAGTTGTTTTAGATCTTTGCCTTTAGAGCACGTGGTCTTAGAGATCGATTTACTAGGAGGGGTTTCAATATTCGATTCCCTGATGCATTGTTACAAAGTAACAACGTTACTCGATCTTTGCTTGCTTTAAACCCACTTGCTTTTTTCTTAGACTTTACGATGGAAGTTTGACTAGGCATTTTCTTCCAAAACAATGCTGTTTCATCAGCGTTAAACTTGATCGGGGCAATATCCACCATCTTCCTGTAATCTTCACAATATGAAGTGCATTCCTTTTTAAAAACCCGGTTAGCCATCCTTTGCAAGCCGAAAATTCTTTATCAGCCTGGGAAGTGGAAGTAGATGGCTCCAATTGCTTCATCTGTTCATAAAACCGAAGAGCTTTTTGTTTAATTGAATAACCACTTATAGGAATTCTTCTTCGAGTTAATTCTTCAATCCAGATTATGAACGCTCCTTCCATTTTTTCTAATAAAGCATCTCTTGAGTACGATGATAATTTGGCACTTGGTTTTGTGCTAAATTATAGATTTTCTTATTGCGACTTCATTCTTTTTAATTATTCTTATAGTAGATTCACCTAAAGTAAAATGCTTGCCAATTGCTGTAGATCCCTCTCCTTTGCTAAGCGATCAAAAATTTGAATTTTCGTTTCCAAAGAAATTGCTCTTCTTTGCAGCTTTTTTTTCTCCACTGGGCCAAATTAAATCTTTAAAATAAAAATTAGCAAAATTTGGACTTACGATAATGAAAAAACATACACTTATTCTCATGAAAAATTAAACTTCACGGACACTCACTGACTTACATGTTACTCACGTTATGCCAGAATGTGCTGCAACATGCTGTTCATTATGTACAACAGTACATAAGTTTTGAAGTTATGCACCGCATAACTTCAAAACCGCATAAAAAAGATACGCATTAAAAGAGACCAGAGTGTGTCTCTGTGTGTGTGTGTGTGTGTGTGTGTGTATCCACTCTATATATATATAAAAAAATAAGCTGAAATTCGAAACGTTTTTATGCCACGTTTTTTGTCTCTTCATTGTTTTGAGTCGGGTTAAGCCGATAAGCCGAAATTTGAAACGTTTCACGTTCAACAATGTGTTTGCCTTCATGAGACAACAATTTGTTGGACATTTCCAAACAATGAAAAACATGGAGAACTGGCTTACCAGCCCGGAACTCGGGGAGATTGGGCGGCGTAGGCACCGGGGGGGGGAAGAGTCCCCTAGTGCATGTGTATATATGTGTATACACACACACATACACACACACACAGGGTGTTTCAAAAGGGGGGGTATACAACTTTGAATGACAATAGAAGGTAAATAGCGATGGACGAAAAATTTTTATTACCGTGCAAATGTAGCGTAACTTGAAGTTTCAACACGGATGTCTGTCAGGTAATGAGGAGGTAATCTGTCTTGCTGGAAATGTAAGCATCCGTCATGGTCATTGTCATCTAATTGTGGTATTAGGTTCCCTTGTAACATTTCCAGATACATGCCACCAGTAATGGTAGATTCCAAAAATAAGAATAGTCCATACACTTTCCTCTTCTTATGGTGCAAAAACTTTAGGGCGTCGCAAACATGTTCTACAATGGCATGTGAATTTTCGCATTCCCAAATTCTGCATTTGTGGGTGTTTACTTGCCCACTTATTTGAAAAAGTGCACTCATTACTGAAAATGATCATGTCCAAAAAGTCCTCATTTTGTTCAATCCTACTGATAATATCTGTACAGAAATCCTGGCATATCTTCTTATTGTCTTTCTTCAAATGTTGTACAAGGATAAATTTGTAGGGCCTTAAATGTAGATGCTGTCGTAAAACATGCCACACAGTCACATAGGGAATTCCAATTTGACGAGACCCACCTGGTTGACTTTCCAGGACTTCTCTGGAAACTTTCTCGAACTTCTTCCACAACAGCATGCGGCCTTCCTATTGACCTTGGATGATGCACAGAACAACCTGTTTCCACAAAATTCTTGTACCATGTGTAGATCGTGTGTCTACTAGGAGGTTCTTTGCCATACTGCATGCGGAAATCCCTCTGAACTTGTGCTGCAGGCTTTGTTTTCTCAAACTAAAACACACAACATACTTGCCTGCATCCATCAAAAATCATGATTTTCAAAAGGTCTGACGTATCACGCCATCCAGTGTTGTCATTTGGTAATAAAGTTACGTGACCAAAAATTGACATTTCACTACATTATGACGCTCACTCAGCTCTTGTATGTCTTCTAAGTTATTCTCTGTTCTCCTGCAAAGTTGTATCCACCCTTTTGAAACACCCTATATATATATATATATATATATATATATATATATATATTATTTTCATGAATTTTATTTCTTTAGTTGTATCTTAAGACCTTTGGTTAATTGCACATTAAAGTCTGTTATTAATTTTTTTAGACAGGAAATGTTTGGATGGAAGATCCTACAGGTATTAGAGTTGCACAATGGACAGAAGTTGGATTTACAAAAGGTACCATTCTAGAGTTAACATTTTAAATGAATATACAAATACTAAAAATCTAGTAAACAACCATTAATAGTGCGTGCAGATTGTCATTAATTAAAATGTGTTATGATGCAAAATCATACAAGCTATCCTTAGAATTTTTATTTATTTATTTTTTTTTTATGGTAATCCTATACACGGAAGTTTGGGATTTAGCTGATCAAACTGTTCTTTTTGGCTTAAACCAAACTAAAATGATGGTACCACATGATGGAATTTCTTATTGTTAAACATTTAGATGTCTAACATAAGTAGAAAATATAGAATTTATTAAGAACTCCCATATATCTCATCCAATGTAACATAGACATCATTGTAGAAAGAAGAGAAGATCATGTTGGAATTTCATGCTGGTTTGGACGTCACCCAGTTAAACAAGACCGCTGCTGTTTTCGTCAGGGAACAAGGGAAAACAGCGAAAAGCCAGCAACTGAAACATACTCCAACTCAACATCTGCAGAGTTCAAGATTGGTATAAGAACCATCAAAAAAAAAAAAAAAGAAATAGAACTAGAAGAAGAGTTGGGTAAGTACCAGATTGACATTAGGTGTTGTTGAAATGAAGAAGCCGAAATAGATGAGATTCTTTTAGGCAACAGATACAAGATGTTATATTCAGTCAATAATTATCAGGAAAAAGAAGGAGTAGCTATAGTATTTAACACTAAATACAAGGATAATCTTCTTGAATGGCAGGCAGTGTGAAGTCAGTGAGGTTTTCAAATATCAAAATGAGGAACTGGATAATGAGACTTATTTGTGCCCATGGTGCCACAGAAAGTTCTACTGAAGAAGAGTGGAGCAATTTTTCATAGCCTTAGCTAAGGCAGCTGACACAAAGAAAAATGAAAAGATGGTTCTTGTTGGAGATCTAAACATCAGAAATGACTACCAGACATATAGAAATGTTTTGGTAAAATTTGGAGAGACATGCAAACTAATAATATGATAAATATCTACTGGATTTTGTTCAGGATATGGACTAGTTATTAACATCATCTTCTAATATAAAGTTGTGCACAAATTCACACAGAGAGAAAATGTAACAAATAAAAAGTCTTATTGACCATGTTATTGTTAACAATGATATATCTTCTTACTGGTTCAGGACACAAGAGTGTACAGAGGATTTGAAATATGATGCAACCACTATTTCGTTTTGAGCAGGGTACAGTTAAATATCATATTGAAAATAACTGAAGTTGAACAGCTTTCAGAGATGAACAGTAGACTCAGATATGCAAATATTATTCAAGAAAAAAAAATGAAAGAATTTGAAAACAAGAACCAGCCCTTAGAGATTCAATGAAAGATCCTGAAGAAAACATTGATTGTATCAAACAGACTCTGCTGTTTAGATCTGTCTGGATAGAAAAATCAGGACTATGTGGTGGACTCAGAAGTTACAGAGACAGTCAAAGAAAAGAAGAAAATATATAAAACGTTTCTGGAAAGTAAGTCAGCATGTGCTCTTAGAGAATACAGAGTGAAACTGAAGAAAGTGAAGAACTTTAATCAAACTAGATAGACAAAACATCACAGGAAAACTTTGGTAAGAAGTAAATAAAAACGATAGAAGAAAAAATAAAATCATAGAAAATAAATATCAGGAAGGTGGGAAAATATTCTAGACACTTACTGAAAAAAATGGAGGAGAAACTGAAAAGGAATTAGAGATGATGAAGCTGACATGAAAACTGAAGATGAATATATTCTAGAAGTTGAATGTAATTACTTGGAAAGATTGCCAGATGAAACAAGTAAGCGTTTTACAGTTAGCTACACTTCATAATTCAGATAGCCTGTCAGAGGGTTGAATTCTAATGATTGGAGTAGAGCTCTCACAGTACCATCTATAAAAAGGAAATTAAAATTGAACATGAGAATTACAGAGGCATCTCCCTACTTACTGTAGGTTTATGCAAGCATACTTGAAAAAACACCAAGAAAACTGTGAAAGGGAAACATAGAAAACAAGCTGGGTTCAGGCCAAAAGGAGATTTTTAGGATAATATTTTCACTTTAAAACAAATAATTGAGAAATCATGGAAATATATATATCTGTATTTAGGTTTTATCAATCTGGAAATGTCATGTGATAAGTTTGCCCAGAGAGAAATTATATTGTACAGTATGTAGTCTATATTTGAGCTGTAAGTCAGCAGTTGGAATTGAAGGTGGAAGGAAGATGGTTCAATGTTGAATCAGGTACAAGACAAGGGTGCACATTATATACATATAATGTGCACAGAATTACCAAAACTGGAATATCAAAAGGCAATTGAATAAAGTTATATGGAATCAGAAATTATTATTATTATCCATGCCTCCATGGAGCCAAAAGACTCATCGTGGGAGGTCCTTCCTAAGAAACACAAAGTCTATCATACCACTCCTTAAACTCATTGACTGTTCTCGCTCTCACCACCCCATCAGGCAATGCATTCCATGTTTCAACCACCCTCCATGCAAAGAAACCACTCCTCATCCTCTTGCTCACGGTTTCCTTTTATAACTTCCAGGGATGGCCTTTTGTCATCACACCTTTCTGCTGTTCAACCAAGCGAAAGAACTCCCCAGTGTCAACCCTGTAACCACTTTTCAACAGTTTAAAAGTCTCAATCATATCACCTCTCCTTCATCTATCCAGCAAACTCTGCAGTCCACATTCCCTCAGCCGATCCTCCTAACTATCGTACAGTCCTGAAACCATCTTTGTTATACGCCTTTGTACCCTTTCCACAGTTAATTTTATCCCCTTCAAATCCTGGTGACCAAATCTGAGAACAATAGTCTTAGTGTGGTCTGATCCACAGTCTTTTACAACGGAATGATAACCATTTTATCTCTGCAGGTCAATGACCTTCTCATTATTGCAGCAATCCTCTGTGTTACCTTCACCACCTTTGCAATATGTCCCCTAAATTTCAGGTTTCTATCAATTATCAACCCCACTTCTATTGTCTCCCCTACTTCCTCCAGTATAACTCCTCCCATAAAGTATGCAGCATCCCATCGATGCTGATAAATTTTGCGGAAGATGATAAAGCTAGTGGGATTGAATGCGATGGGTATAGCGTGTTCAGGAGTGACAGGGTGAATAAAAAGGGGGGAGGAGTGTTATTGATGATAGCTGATGAGCTTCAGCCAAGGAGTATAGAAGTTGAACTGCAGGATGGGGAAAAAAGCACATTTGAGGCTGTTTGGTGTGAGATACAATCTAGCAGAACAAAATATACAATTGGGTGCTGCTATAGACCGGGTGATGGAGTGGATGGTGGGAATAGTATGCATAAGCAAATAGAAGAAATGAATGGAAGGAGGGTAATTATTATGGGTGATTTCAATTATGGTAATATTGACTGGAAAGAGGAGAGGGCACATGGGAGGAAGGAATTGGATTTTATGCAGTTATTAAGGGACAACTATCTACGGCAACATGTATTGGAAAATACCAGGGGGCAGAGAGTGCTGGACCTAGTAATTGCAACTGAGAATGTGGCTGTAACGAACATGACCTTGTTGCCACCAATTGGTGAGAGTGACCATAAGGTCATGACTTGGGAGGTGGCTAAAGGAGTCGAATTTACAATTAAGACAGGGTATATGTGGAATTACCGGGCTGGTAAGTATGACAAGCTTAGGTGTGTGCTTGGCTCAATGCCATGGCATGTAAAACTGCAAGGGCTGGATGTTGATGGTGCATGGGAGGTGGTCAAGAACTGTTTGCAGGAGGCAATGGTTGACTGTATACCAAGAGTCCGAATAATAAATCAGGTAGGGGTTAAATGGATGAATAACACTATTAAGCTTGAGCTGCAAAAAAAGAAACAATTGTGGAGGGAATTTAAGGAGAAGGGTGACCATCAGGTGCATGAACAGTATAAAGCTCAGGCCAGGATGGTAACAAGGGTGGTAAGAAAAGCAAAAGCAGATTACGAAAGGAAATTGGCCATGCAGGCTAAAGAGAATCCCAAACAGTTTTTTCAATATGTTGCAAGTAAAAGGAAAAATGCTCATGGTAGAATGATCTTAAAAAATGCTGAGGGTAGGGAGGTAACTGAATCAGTCGATGTTGTGGAATTACTGAGCGAACACTTTGCAAGAGTATATCATCCAGGTGGTGGCTTTGCGGAAATGGAGGAACCAACAGCTTATACTGGAATTGTGATGAATGAGGTAGAGGTAACTAGTCTATTACAGAACCTCAATGTCAATACATCTGTGGGATTGGATGGTATACCAGCTCGTGTCGTACGTGAAGCGGCCAAAGAATTGTCAGTGCCCTTGACCATTATGTTTAATTTGAGCCTCAGGACTGGGTCAGTCCCAAGGGGGTGGAAAGAGGGGAAAATAGTTCCACTGCACAAAGGTGGTTCCAAGGCTGCTGTTGAAAATTACCGGCCAATCAGCATAACAGGAATCATTATCAAGGTCTTAGAGAAAATAGTCAAGAGGAAAATACAAGATTGGATAGAAGAAAATGGGATACTGTATCGGGGACAGCATGGTTTTGTGAAGGGTAGGTCATGCCTCAGTAACTTGCTCACGTATTATAACACAGTGACGGCTGAACTGGATAAGGGTAATGGGTTTACAGTGATTCTGCTGGACCTTGCTAAGGCCTTTGACAGGATACCACATGGAATTCTAATCAGTAAATTGCAGCATATGGGAATGGACATAGGGTTGGTGAGATGGATAGGAGGGTGGTTGACGGAGAGATATCAGAGAGTGGTTTACTCAGGAGTAGAGTCCACAAGACGGCCTGTGACTAGTGGTGTACCACAAGGATCTGTTCTTGGACCACTGCTGTTTAATTTGTTCATAAATGATATAGGAAAGGATCTGAGAGGAACAGTTCATTTGTTTGCTGATGATGCGAAGTTGGGTAGGGCAATAGTGAATGCAGATGACGTCAAAATTTTGCAGGATGATTTGGATAGATTGGAGGTCTGGGCTAGGGAGAATGGATGTCAATTTAATGTGGCAAAATGTAAGGTTATGCATTTTGGGGTGAAAAGATGGGAGGCAGTTTACTGCATTGGTGGAACCGTGCTCCAGGAAATTGATGAGGCACGAGATTTAGGAGTGTTGGTGGATAAGGAATTGAAATTTAGGGGACACATTGCAAAAGTGGCCAAATCAGCTCATCAAATCACTTGGTTGCTGAAGAATACGTTGACAAGCAGAGACAAGCAGGTTATTGTTCCTCTGTATCGAGCCTTGATAAGACCTCATCTCGACTACTGTGCTCAGATTTGGTCACCTAGGTTTCTTCTTGATGGGGAGGAGGTGGAGAGGATCCAGAGGCGAGTGACCAAGATGATAGCAGGTCTGTGGAATGAACCGTATGAGAACAGGTTGAGGATTTGTGGGTTGCAAAAATTGGTTGATAGGCGGAGGAGGGGAGATATGATTGAGACATTCAAATTACTGAAGGGTTTCTATAAAATTAATTCAGAAGATATTTTTGAGAACAGGGCTGGTTGTGGGAGGACTAGGGGACATCCATGGAAACTGGGCAAAAGTGTGGTTAGTAAAGGTGTTAGAGCTGGGTTCTTTACTTTTAGAGTAGTGAATGAGTGGAATGCGCTCCCTGAGTCTGTGGTGGATGCTGTGACAGTGAATGAGTTTAAGGCGAGGTATGATAGATACTGTATGAATGTCGAATAGTTGTGATGAATATGATTTGGGGCCTCCCTCGATGAGTCTAATGACTCCCTGGAGTTGCCCGTAATAATAATAATAATAATAATAATAATAACTCCTCCCATAAAGTATGCAGCATCCCATCGATGTTTCCCAAACCTCAAGACCTTACATTTTGCTGCATTAAACTGATAACCCCATTTATTTGCCCATCTATCTAGCTTATTCAAATCCTCTTGCAGGGCTGCCGCATCTCCACTATTACTAATAATCCTTCCCAGCTTTTCATCATCCACAAACAACTGAATATCCCCTTGCAATCCAATGACAATGTCACTGATATAAAGGTTAAACAATATAGGTCTCAGTACTGAGTTCTGTGGGACCACACTTGTAACCCTCTGCCTCCTTGAAACTGCCACACCATACACAACTCTCTGATACCTATCAGACAGCCAATCCTAAATCCAGTTGACCAATCTGACATCCAGACCCATGTGCTGCAACTTAAATATCAGCTCATCATGTGGCAACCTGTTAAATGCCTTTGCTAAATATAAGAAAATGGCAGTATGTGCCTTTCCCTCATCTAATGCTCTTGTATCTTTATTATAAAAGGCTAGCATATTGCTAAAACAAGAGCGCCAGATAACATTACCCTCATCTTCCCAATGTTGTATACGGTCCCTCACTACTTTCTTCAAGATCTTAACAACTACTAATGAAACACAAACTGGCCTATAATTATCCAGTCTGCTACCGCCCTTATGCAATGGCATTATCTTACCTTCCTTCCATTTCATGGGCACCTTTCCCGCAACCAGACTTTCATTGAAAAGCGAGGTCAAAGGCACTGTTAATTCCCTTGCACATTCTCTCAAAACTCCTGCTGAAATACCATCCAGGCACACAGCTTTACTGACATCCAGAGTACTCAGTATTTGAAACACACTCTCCTCCTGTACCTCTAAACCTCGAACCTGCCCTATCCCTCTAGTATTAAAACTGACTCCTCCAGGATGAAATACTCCAATAAAGTGTTCATTGAACAATTCCACTATGTTCTCTGCATCAGTCACTCTGTTCCCATTTTTATCCCACAATATCATTCTTCCACAGTCAGTTCTCCTCCTACTGGCGACATAGCTAAAAAAACTCCATTCGATTTTTCTTTGGATCTTAGGGCCAATCTCATCTCATATTTGAGTTTTGCCTTCCTTACCATCTGGTCACTCTTCTGACCTGTGTCTTATATTCTTCATGCATCTTCTCTTCACCTATCTCCTTATATCTCTTCCATAGCCTCTTTTTCACATGCAATTCCTGTTTAATATTGCTTGTCATCCACTTTACACCAAATTGTGTCCTCTTTTTCACTCGTGGTATACAACTTACTATTGCTGCTAACAAATATTCTTTCACAATTTACCACACACTAATGCTATCCCGGCCTTCCAATTTGTCTTCCATGAAACTTCCCCAAGTTGATATCTTAGACTATTATAATCACCTGCCTTATAATTCCACATTCGTTCCCGTCTCTTTGATACTACTGCATGTCTATTCGTTTTCCAAGTCAAAACCATATAGTCACTCTCTCCAACTGGTGGGAGAGATGTGATCTCAGTTATTATCAACTCTTCTGATGCTATAACCAAATCCAAAACTCTTGAACCTCTTGTTCCCTCTATTATATGTTGCCTAAGACATTTGTTCCCTCAAGAATTCTAGAAATTCCATTCCCTTATTGCAACATGCATCTTCCTCTCCTCAATTTATAATACTGTAGTTAAAATCGCCCATAACAATCATTCTTCTTGCACTTGCCAAACTCAACTCTAAACATCTCCTGGTCCCTACCCTCTGTGCTCCTGGATCTTGAGTGACACCCCACTAAATATCCTGTCTTGCCCACCTCTACCTCACACCATATGCTTTCAAAATCATTAGTGTCACTGCTTTCCAAAGCCTCCACTTGTAGAGGACATAGGTTGTCACTTATCATAAGCAGTACTCCACCACCACACTTTCCCTTCCTATCCTGCTGAAAAATGCTGTACCCAGTGACTTTTATTCCTGTTATTATATCCTCTTCTGTCAACCACATCTCAGTAATCCCAATAAGTTTTGCCCAGGCTGATGCTATCTGCGCCACTAATTCCTCTCCCTTATTCCAGATAATCCTGGGATTAGTGTAAAGCATATAAATGCCGTTATTTCTATACTCAGCATTATTCCCCTCTAGACTCCAATGGGCTCGGTGTTACCTGATGTCGTCCCCCCCTTCCCCCAAGTAGCCATTCCCACAAGAGGCGGCCCCTGCTGCCATCCCCCCTGGGAAACACTGACTTGTTCAGAATAGCAATCTCTCCAGATGCCTACGTCCTTCCTCGTTCAAATGTAAGCGGTCTCTGGCATACAATTCCTCTCTGTCCTCAAACGCACTCCAAAAATCCACATATTCCAGTTCTCTCTTGTCACACATTCTAGCTATTATGTCATTCGATATTACTGCTCTTCTGCTCAGCTTGTCATTATTATACTTAGGCAGCACGCACAATAACTTTCCTCTCTCTCTCTCTCTGTCTTCTTCCGTACAGCCTCAAGCAAAAATCTCATATCTTTCACTGCCCAACTTACATTACCGCTCAAGTCATTTGTTCCTACCATCACAATCATCTCATCCACCCTTTCACCTCTCTTAATTGCCATAGCCACACTTTCTATCGTTCCTCTTGGCAAACACACCTCACCATGCTATCTTGAACACCACGGATCATTGAGACCCCATACATTATACATCTTACCAATCCCTCTCTCCTATTGTTTCCATTCTCTCCTCTTCTTTCATTTCCATAAGTCTCTTTCATCCCCTCTCCTCTACTGCTCCTGTTCTCTCTTCTAGCATTCCTATACCTCTCTCTCCTTCCCTCTCTCCTGTTTCCATTCTCTCCTCTTCTAGCACTCCCATACCTCTCTCTACTAATGTTTCCATTCTCTATTCTTCTCTCATTTCCAAAGTTCTCTCCTCTCCTATCATTCTTAAAACTCTATCCCCTATTCTGATTTGCTTTGCATTTATCTCTTCCATTCTCCTAATGTTATCTATCATACTTCTCCTCTCATTCACAAGACATTCCACCTCCTCTTTCAGCACATCTATCTCCTTCTGCAGGTCAGTCACTCTGAATCAAAATTCACTCTCCCAAACAAAACCATCTCCTAAACTTTCACAGTTACTCACGTGTTCCGCACTATCAACTATTATTTTCTAGTTCATATTTCTTTCTTCATTCTCTCCTATCACACTACTCATCTTCCTATATTCATTTTCCCTTCCTGGAGAAACAAGCTCGGTTATTGATATATCTAATGCATTTATTTCCTCCCACTGTCTGCACTTTACGCACACACGCATCTCCCCTTCTCACAAGCCACATATCCAATTCCCAAGACGCATACATGCCGCAAGTACTGCATGCCGCAAAGTCCCTTATTATATTACTTATAACAGAGTTCTTAAATGCAGAGGACTTGGCGACTGCAGCTGAATCTGCCATCATTCCTTACTGCCGAGAAACTACTAGCATAATCGTTAATTATTCAAAATAGTGTCAAAATAAGATAACACACAAACTGAAAATAAAAGAAAAAGTACAAACAATTACAAGCAAAACAAAACATTTAAGTACACTAAATATAAATAAATAAAATGAAATAAAACTAAATACAGTAATGAAAACTTAGCTTCATCTCGTCTTCCACTGTTATGCATTCGATTCCGACCCCATCTTCCAATTTATTCAAAACAATACACCAGATGTATACAAGATAGTATTCAAATCAATTTTAACTTAAGGAGCTGAGAGCTGGGTTAGAAATAAGAGTTATTTCCAAAAAGTAAGGTACCACATTTTTTGTCCTTAATAATGGCGAAAGGGAATGAGATAAAACACACAGCAGACAGATAGACCTGTCAATAACATTCAGAAAGTCTGCCACTGCAGTGTGGCACTACTGTCACCTCACAGCTAATTCCAGTTGCAAGATAGCAGCCACCATGAAAGTCTGGTCATGGTGTCTGTGGAGTTATTCGTTTTACAAGCAAAAGGGACTTCACCAACTGACAATCACCGTGAACTGGTTGCTGTGTATTGCAAAAAGGTGATGTCAAAGAAACAGGTGTGTTTTTGGTGCAATGAATGTCACTTCAATGTCACCACAGTGAGCTGTGGTGACATTGAAGATTGACATCAGGTGGGCAGGCAGGATTTCATTGAGCAAGACAGAAGACAACATTTTCGTGCATTGTTCTTGAAGACTGGTGAGCTCACCTCGTGAAATTGCACAAGTGGTGAACATGAGTAAGTTCACTGTTTACGAAATTGTTCACAATGTCCTTGGCTTTCGAAAGTTGAGCTCCCACTGGGTGCCCTGGCAGTTGTCAGTGGAACACAAAGCAACATGCATGGGGATGTGTCTAGAGAATCTATTATGATGCAGTGACAAAGGCTAGGATTTTCTCACTCGCCTAGTCACAGGAGATATAATATGGGTTTACTTTACCCTGGAGAGCAAACAAGACTTCATGACCTGGAAACATCCTGAATCTCCTATGCACAAAACATTCAAAACTGTTCCCACTGCCTGAAAAGTCATGGTCACAGTGTTCTCGGATCACCAAGGCTTTCTGTTGGTAGACTTCTTGCTGAAGGGGGGGGGGGAAGGGAAGGGGAACCATCAATACAGAGCATTACTGTGCAATGTTGAACAAACTGAAAGCCAACATTCAATGCAAATGACCAGGACTTCTGACAGTCAGGATTTTGGTGCAATACAACACTATTCCATACACATTGCACACACACTATGTGTGAGTGGTTGTGTTGTAATTGTTGGAAAATGCTGCCACAACCTCCTCCTCTTACAGCCCAGACTTAGCACTTTCAGACTTTCGTTTGTTCACTTCCTCCTCTAGAAACACCTTTCCGGAAGGCATTTCACTATGGATAGGAAGTTCATCAAGTGGTGCGATGTTGGTTACTGGGTGTGGGTATGGACTTCTTCAGTATTGGTATTGATAAACTGATCTCTTGTTGAGACAAGTGCATCAATAAATTTGGAGACTTTGTGGAAAAGTAGTGCATGGTCACATTTCTTGGTGTATAATTTCAACTTCCTAGTTTTAAATATCTTTGAGAAAAAAAATGTGTTACTTTGCTTTTTGGAAACCCTTTGTAAAATACTTTATTGAAGATTGAAGAACATAGATATGCAAGTCCTCAGAAAAAGTAGGAAGTGAACAGATGGCATCAATGGCAGAATCATATTAAAATATGGATATTAAGGAAGGAATTTGACATTAGCATTGAAAAATGTGTGAGCAGAGCTAGTCTAGAGTGGTATGATTACTTGAACAGAATGGGAACAAAATTGTTAGTAAAACAAGTGTTTTTTTTTGCCAGGATGGCAAGAAAACGACACAGGTGGAAGATCATGATCTAGGTTAATACAGTAAGAAATACCTTAGAATTGAATACAAGATCTAACAATATATTGGAGTCCTGACAGAGAACAGATTAGTGTTACATAGGCTTTGGCAGAAAATGGTCAATAGGGAGTTAATAATAATATAAACTATCGTAATATTCTGTAAACCATTCTAAAGGGATGCATATCAATAATTTAATGACAATGATGATAAATTCACTCTATCATTCATTTTATATTCCTTCTAGGATGTTTCTTCATTCTTGTAGACAGACTTATACGTTGGTTATGCATTTCTAAATCACTTAAGGAATTGAACAACATAGATACGAATATAAATTAAATTACACTTTAATAAATATTTCCGATATTTCGGCAACGTGACATTGCCATTTTCAAAAGGAACTTACATAAAAGGCACATGCACGCAGGCACTACAACACAGTAACTGAGAATGAAGAGATGAAGCTATTGTTCTCCTAGAAGTCCTGATGGTGCCCTCTAGCGGGCTAAGTAGGTGTTCTTGGCCGTTGGGCTGAAGGTCTGCTGATGTATGCCTCCCAAATTTGGGGCAGTCGCATGCAACCAAATTTGTTGAGGTTTGGAGAATTACTTAGGGCTGAGGCTGATTCCATAAATAGTCTTTCGAATTTGTATTTGCTACGGTGTATTATTGTAGCTTTCTTCCACCGTATTCTGTGGCGTGTATCCAGAGCATGGTCTGCAAAACCAGAATGGCTGTACTTGTGAAACCGAATGTAGTCCTTGTGTTCAGAAATTCTGATATTCGCTGTCCTGCCTGTTTGGCCAAAGTAAGACAGTTTATAACTGCAAGGGACCTGGTATACACCAGGTAGGTCCAGGGGAAGTGGTTGGTCTTTGGTGGAGCGGATAAGGGATGCCAATTTTCTGTAAGGCCTGTAACAGGAGGTGAGGTCATGTTTTTTTAAAATTTTGGTAAAGAAGGAGAGGAGTGTTTCAGAGCCATTTGGCCAAATAGCAAACACATCATCAACGTAGCGAAGCCATATGGTTGGTTTTTGTGGGGCAGAGGCTGAGGCTTTTTCTTCAAAGGTCTCCATAAAGAAATTGGCTAAGGATGGGAAGAGTGGTGAATCCATGGCATATAATTTAATTTATATTCGGATCTACGTTGTTCAATTCCTTAAGTGATTTAGAAATGCATAACCAACGTACAAGTCTGTCTACGGGAATCAACATCATCCACGGAGATACGATCTCACGGAAGGCCCGCCAATACAGCAAAATGAAGTTGAAGCTGTTTAGACAATTAAATCGTCTAACTTTCCTGAAACACTTCTGGAATAATAAGGTAATCCTGAACTGTGTAAAATTCAAGCACCGTTTTGTTTCACGAAAAGCTCTCCATATATATAACCGCGTTAGCTACGCGTTGCCTTGCAAACAAATCACCGCCACGCGGTTTCTCTTAGCGGAAATTAACGAAGCTATTTGTGCCTTTTAAGATGAGCTTTCGCTTTCGTGCACTTTAAATCACAAACTGTGATCTATTTTACATGACGTCTCGTGTACCGCTGCAGACATAGAATTTGAAAAAATACGAGGCCGACAGATGGAAAAATTCGAAAAATTAAAAAAGAATTCTACTGTTAATCCAAAACTTGCTACCAACACCATAATCAACCTTCAGTCACCCTGAAGCCTGAAGCACTCAGTGCGCTTTCACATGGCCACAACTTTGCCATTGCTCCCAGAAAAATACCTAGTGAGGATATTATGATCCAGATCGAACGCGGAATCTGCCACCTTCCACATCAAATCACCAACAGTGTAAGACTGGATGTAGCTTGTGTCCTCTCCAAAGCAAGACCACCAAAAACCAACATATCCAACAAGGAATTTAAAGCTCTACAGGAAATGAGGAATAATAAAGAATTAGTTATCACCAAAGTGGATAAGGGAAATGCAACTGTAGTACTTAACCAAAAGGACTACAAAGGTAAGCTTAATGCTCTTCTGTTAGATCGGGCTACTTACCTCCCTATCGAATACAATCCCACCAACTCACAAATTAGAAAACTTCACAGGCTCCTTAAGAAAGTCACTTCTTGGCCTGTAGAAGTTACCAACAGATTAAAACCATTTAACTCTAGTGAGGAGTTACTTTTTTGTATTTTTGGGAGTCCATATTTAAGGACTCCCAAAAATACATAAAGAAAATGTGCCATTACTTCCCATAGTGGATGGCATTGATTCCCCCACATACAAATTAGCTAAACATTTTGGGCAAAGAGCTCACACACTATACTGGCAACACACCATCACACATAAAAAACTGAACTCAGGCTATTTCGTTTGGCAGGGAAAATTCTACAAACAAATAGAGGGGACAGCCATGGGTTCACCACTCTCCCCACTCTTAGCCAATTTCTTTATGGAGACCTTTGAAGAAAAAAACCTTAGCCTCTGCCCCACAAAAACCAACCATATGGCTTCACTACGTTGATGATGTGTTTGCTATTTGGCCAAATGGCTCTGAAACACTCCTCTCCTTCTTAACACACTTAAACAACCAACACTCCAGAATCAAGTTCACTGGAAAAAGAGGAAAACAACAGCCTCCCTTTCCTAGACACACTAGTCACCCGCCAGCCTGATGGAACCTTGGTTTTCTCAGTTTATAGAAAACCCACCCATACAGGCAGATACATTTACCAACAATCTCCCCCCCCCTCACAACAATATGGAGTGGTGAAAACACTATACAACAAGGCTAGACTAATCTGTTCTAACGACATGGCCCTAAACACTGAACTAAATCATATCCTCAACACTTTCTCAGCCAATGGTTACCCCCCCAAAAAAATCCAAAAAATATTAAAACCTACAAACCACAGCCCCCCCCCCCCTCTCCTCAACAAAGATTACGCTAAATCCATCACCATTCCCTACATCCGTGGCACCTCAGAAAAAAATTACCAAAATTTTAAAAAACATGACCTCACCTCCTGTTACAGGCCTTACAGAAAATTGGCATCCCTTATCCGCTCCACCAAAGACCAACCACTTCCCCTGGACCTTGTTGTATACCAGGTCCCTTGCAGTTGTAAGCTGTCTTACTTTGGCCAAACAGGCAGGATAGCGAATATCAGAATTTCTGACCACAAGGACTACATCTGGTTTCATAAGTACAGCCATTCTGGTCTTGCAGACCATGCTCCGGATATACGCCACAGAATACGGTGGAAGAAAGCTACAATAATACACCGTAGCAAATACAAATTCGAAAGACTATTTATGGAATCAGCCTCAGCCCTAAGTAACTCTCCAAACCTCAACAAATTTGGTTGCATGCGACTGCCCCAAATTTGGGAGGCATACATCAGCAGACCTTCAGCCCAATGGCCAAGAACACCTACTTAGCCCGCTAGAGGGCACCATCAGGACTTCTAGGAGAACAATAGCTTCATCTCTTCATTCTCAGTTACTGTGTTGTAGTGCCTGCGTGCATGTGTCTTTTTGTAAGTTCCTTTTGGAAATGGCAACGTGACATTGCCGAAATATCGGAAATATTTATTAAAGTATAATTTAATTTATATTCGGATCTATGTTGTTCAATTCCTTAAGTGATTTAGAGATGTTTCTTCAGTATTAAAATATACACTAATTAAGATGTTAAAGTCATTGCCATCTACATGATTCAGGCAGCATAAGCAACAGAATAAAATGGTTAAACAGTTATATGCACATAGCAGTATAATTTGTATGAGGTATTGTTGCAAAAAAAGCATAATGCCCATCATATCCTAATTCTGTATCATTCAGATTGCTGATGAGAGAGAAAGCTAGACTTTTTTTGTAATACAAATCAAAGATTTGTTTTGAATTGCATTGTTTTTTGTAATGCCTTTTTAGTTATATCATGCAATTTGTAGAAGTGTCCTGCAAATGAAATCATTCCATTCATATAATTATTAACTAATTAGTCATTTTTTAAATGCTGTAGTATGGCTCTAATTTTAACACCTTGATTATGTATTTTATTGTCCTGAAAAAATATCCTACAAGGTACAACACCTTGTAGATTTAGTTAACATTAAATTTAATAAGTAGTAAAGATAATAACTTAAATATAAAGAGCCAACAAGCTTCATTTCGGAGATATAAACATTATTTAAATTAAGGGGATATTAAATCCCACATTGTTTTAAAACTGAATAAGAAACTCAAAGATCGGAATCAGAGAAGGCCTCAATAAAGGCTGAAACCGGTCTGGGTAGTAACCGCCCACTATAATATAATAACAGCATACATTTCCTAGGAAATGTGTTTTTACATTATGGAAAATACCAAGAATAGCGATCAAAACTTTACCACCTTTGCTGCATGTTGCCCAAGTTTCTACTACGTACTAGGACTACGTGCATTAGCTCACACTAGTAATCGCCAATACTTTTATAGTTTACTATATTCGGCATGAAACTCTCTGATTCCAATCTTTGAGTTTCTTATTTGGTTTTAAAACAATATGGGATTTAATATCCCATTCATTTAAATCAAGATAATAAATTATTATTAGTAGTAAGGTCCATGGAATCTGGCTGCATTTTGATTGGTCTGTGAATTTAGCTCTTGTAAAATTGGTGATTTTTATCTTTTTTGTTGTGTTTTTCCCTTAGAAAATTAGTGTTTTATATTATATTAGTGCACATTTTAGTGTATTTAGTGTTTTATAACATATTTTTGTTAAATTGCAATATTAAATATAGTTTAAAATGGCACCAAAAATGCACAAGAAACGTAACGCTAGGAAGAAAGGCAAAGTCGAGAAAAAGAAGGCATGCCACACTGAGGAGAAGGATATTGAAGATATTGAGGGTGTTATTGAAAATCAATTAACTTTCAAAATAGTAAAGTTAAAGCAGATTATTAGAGAGATGATGCAGGAATTACAGAAACTCGAGTGGCTTTTGAATGAACATGGGAAGGAAAAAAAATTAATTAAGCAGCAGAATAAGAAACAACAAAGCATGGAATCAGATAAGTTAGTAAGTAACCAAAATCAGGTTAACGTGATTGTAAAAAGAAAGATATTATTTGGTATGGTGACTCTATCATAAAACATGCTGTTGATAAGTAGGTTATAACTGCGATTTTTCTTGGAGCATAAACACGCAGCACATACAGTTGAAATACAGAAAAAAAAAGTAAAAAAAAAACCTCTACACAGCTTTTAAGCTCCACCGGAAATTTGCTAGCCTTCTACCAAAAATCAGTTTCCTCCTCTTTCTCTGTGTTGTTGTTGTTGTTGTTGGAGGAAGTGGAGGAAACAAGGGATCTAGAGGAGGTTGTAGATAGAAATTTGAAGTTCAGAGAACATATTGCAAAGATTATGAAAACATCTCAGAGAATTGTTGCAATGCTGAGGAGGAGGTCATTGATCATGAGATTTAAAAGGATAGTGGTCCCATTTTTTAAAGCCTTGACCAGACCACATCTGCATTGTTCAGATCTGCTCCCCCAGATTTGAAGAGGATGAACAGTATACAAAGATTTATAGCACAGATGATATCAGGACTGTACAGTGTTGATTATGAGGATGGACTGAGGGCATGTAGAGTGCAGAGTTGGGTCAATAGAAGACAAAGGAGGGGATATGATTGAGACATTAAAACTGTTGAAAGGTTATTATCATGTTAACACTAAGGAGATTTTCATGTGTTAGAATGAGGGGACGAGAACAAGGACAAGGGGCTATCCTTGGAAGTTGTAAAAGGAAGTAGTGAGCAAAAGGTTAAGAAGTAAGCTTTTTGCATGGAGAGTGGTAGCAGCATGAATGCATTGCCTGAGAGGGTGGTGAAAGTCACACGGTGGATGAGTTTTAAGGAATGATGCGATAGACTTTGTATTGACTAGTGTTGACTTCCCACAATGAGTCTTGTGACTCTATGGAGGTCAAGAAGATAATAATAATGTTGTTGTCAAGTCCATTGAAGAGCTTCTAGATATGACTGTAGATCTGTAGAACTGCTTTGGCAATCTGTTGAACTTTGATGGAGTAGAGCTTTTCTCTAGGATTATTCTCAATTTTCAGTATAGCAGCAGCAATTGCTGGACAAAAATAAATATAGATAGGTGTTAGTTCAACTCCTGGACAGTTTTTGCATGTTTCATAGCTCCTACTACCATCCGGTTGAATTTTCATTCCTTTAAAATGTTCCGTCCTTAGTCTGGTGGTGATTGGGGTTATTTCTCTATTTTCATTAATTTCACTGATTCATTCTTCTTCTTGATAGTTTGTTTTACCAATCTTATTTTGGTGACAGAGTTAGCATCAGTTAGATAATGGGTGTAATTTTTGAGGTAAATGTCTTGCTTCTTTGGCTAGTCTGTCTGCTCTTTTATTGTCTTCAATATTTACATGGGCTGGTATCCATTGCAGTGTGCAGTTCTTATTTTTCAAATTTAAGGTTGTTAGTAGTTCATGAATTTCCTGTGTGAGTTTTGTTTTTTCATTTTTTTAATGCTTCAAGTGCAGATTTTGAGTCTCTGTAGATGGTTATTCCTTCTGTAGTGTTTATTACTGGATTTGAGAGATAGAATTTGAGAGCTGTTTGTATGGCTTTAAATTCACAAGTGAAGTTTGAAGCTATTTTGCCAGCTGTGGTTTTGACTTGCATTTCCTTGCCTCCAGGAAGAGTTAGAAAAACCCCTGAACCTCCTTGGTTGAGTGCTTCATCAGATGATCCATCAGTGTAGGCAATGACATGGTTTGGATTGTTTAAGTGATGTAGAGTGTCGAGTCCTTTTATTTTATTTTCTTGCTGTGAATCCTTTTTTGAACAACGTTCGAAGAGATTAAGTTTATCATTGTGGTTTTTGGTAGAATAGTGGAAAAGAATGGCTCTTTGCTTATTTCATTTGATAGGTGCTTTTAGTCAATCTGTTTTCTAATTTCATGATCATATTGTAACGTTGATGATCTCTTTAATCTAGATTTTCTTGTCCAGGCATTGCATGTCCTGAGTGAGTGTGATCCTGTTAGTGGCTTCTGACTCTGTTAGTGAATTTGACTGTGGGGAGTTTTCTTCTGTCTTCTAGTATATGAAGCCCACACTCTTGTTGAGCTTTTAAATTATTTGTGGATGAGACTGCACCTATGATAATTTTTGCTGCTCTTGATTGTACTCTGTCAAGTTTTACTTCTGAGCTAGTAGAAGCTGGAGCCCAGATTGATGGGGCATATTCCATAGTGTGAGTGCGGTATATGTCGTTTTGAGTGTCTTCAGTTTTGCACCCCACTTTGTTCCACAAAAGCCTCCTTTTGGTGATATTAAGCTTTTTAAGAATTTTATTAAATATATTTGTAATATGAGTTGTAAATCTCAGTTCAGTATCTAGGGTTAGGCCTTAAGTATTTTGGAGACTGTTTTTTCTATTTTGGTATTATTTTGATTTTAGAGTTGTAATTGTGTCCATTTTTTCTATCAGTGGAGAAGATGCTCAGTTTTGTGTTGTCTGGGTTTATCTGTAGTTTATGTTCCTTTTGCCCATCTTTCTAAGCCTTTTATTGAATTATTTAGGACTTTTTCAGATTGTTGAGGATTACTGCTTGTGTGCCAGATTGCTATATCATCTGTATAGCATGCTATTTTTGTGTCACTTATTATGTGAGGATGGATATTGTTCATATAGATGAGAAATAGCCATGGGCTTAAAACAGAACCTTGTGGGACTCCAGCTCAAGTTTGATATATGTTGGAATAAATTCCATTAACTTTTACTTTCATTTTTCTTCCTTTCATGAAATCTGAAATCCAAATTAATGCATTCCCCCTTATTCCAGTATCATATGCAATTTTTATTAACTTTTGTCTCCAGACTCCAATTGTAGACAGCTGTGAGATCCAAGAATATTGCTGTTTTCTTTTTCAGTGGTTTTTCTGAAAGCCATCTATGACTGATTGGCAAAGATAAAATAATTGATCTTCTACTGTGTTGAGACCTGCATGCAGTTTGGTAGAAGTTGATCTTGTTATTTTCTAATAGCCAATTCGTAAGTCTGGTATTTATTATTCTTTCACTCTCTTTCAGTGCCTGGAGTATATAAAGTACCATATTCCTGCAAGCTGGCTTACTTCGGACAGACAGGTAGATCAACGACCAGTTTAGAACACAAATCATACATCCTCAATCACGACTATGGTCAATCTTGACTTACAGACCATGTATTGGATACAATCCGCAGGGTGTCCTAGAAGAAAACCACCATGCTCCATCATAGTAAATTCAAAAAAGAAAGACTGTTTTTAGAATCTGCGGCAGAACTCAGAAATGCATATTTATTTTAAATTTCTGATTTAAATAAATCCATATTTATTTAAATCAGAAATTTAAATAAATATGGATGTATAAAACTTTCCAATTTGGGAAACCTGCATAAACCTATAATTGTCAGAGGTCTCACTTTATATCCTAGGCCACCTATAAACATAAGAGAGTGTCCATCTAGATAGGACTTTACCCATGTTTTTCATGTAGTATTGTGTTGTCTTTGTGCGTGCGTGCGTGTGTGTTACAAGAGTTATTTGTAATTCTTGAAGACGTCTCAGTGATTGGGATGAAATATTGGAAGCATTAAAATTAGTTTCTAATCCTTTCCTAGTACTGTAAATATTCCATTAAACCTCCAATATGGTTATCATTGAGCTATATATACAAGAGGAATGGATACTTTTGGATTTTCCTAAGGTTTTTGACAGAATACATCATGGAAGACCGTTGCCCTCCCTAGTTTTGCATCATTAGTAAACAACTGAATACTCCTTCTCCAAACCATTCTCTGTATCATTAATATACAAATTAAACAATGGTTTTTCTTAGTACAGAGATTTGTGGCACTTCGTTAGTCACTTTCATTCTTCTATATTTCTTTTCACCATATACTTTCTTTGGTGTCTGTAAGTCCCCCCCCCCTTCATCCTTGCCACCAGCTTTATATATCCATTCCCATTTGCCACAACTTATATAATAGTTTTTCATGTGATATTCTTTGCAAAGAGTATCATGGTGTAGCTATTTCCCTTGTCCAATTCAGACCTGAATATTCCACCATCAGAATTAAAAGCCCTCAACTCCTTAAAATGAAATAAAAACATGTTATCACCAAAGCCTGTAAGGGATATACCACTGTTGTTTTAGATACCAATTCATATGATTGATAAATGAATCTACTGCTTTGAGATTGCAATACGTACTCCCAGCTGGATTATGATCCTACAAAAAGACAGCTCAAGAAACTCAACAAGTTACTGGATGAAACAACATCCATAGATTAGGAAACCAAAGTAAAAAGACTCAGAACATACCATGCAAGGTCTCCCAGAATATATGGCTTACTTAAAACACACAAAACAACTGTCCACTTAGACCTATTGTGGATTTTATAAGCAGCCCCACTTATAAAATTTCAAGAATTTTGCTGAACCTTCTCTGTCTTCTCATAGACTACTCAGTTTCATCAATTAAAATTCCACAGAATTCCACACAAAAATAAAAGACATCCAACTATCAGATACAGACATGCTATTAAGCTTCAACATTGTCTTTCTCTCTTCGCTAATATTCCTCACAAGGAGACAATAGAATTGTTAACTTAAAAATTTCCATCCGATATTATGGAACTATTCAAATTTGCTATCACATCGATACTTCACATGGAAAGACAAACTTTATAAACAAGAGGAAGGAACAGCAATGGGCTCTCCCTTATCACCAAACTTAGCCAACCTTTTTCTGGAACACTTAGAAGATAGAATTTCCACTCTTGAACCAAAACCAAAAATATGGCTTCGATATGTTGATGACATCTTTGCAGTCTGGAGTCGCTCTGAACAAGATCTATATTCATTTCTAGATAAGATCAATAACCTTCATCCTCACATCAAATTCACACTAGAAAAAGAATCATCACAAGTTATCTCCTTTCTTGATACACACATCCAACAAAAACAAGATAGTTCCATCTCCACTTCTGTCTATCGAAAACCAACTTTTTCAGGTCGTTACATCCACAATTCATCTGTTCATCATCCATCTCAAAAATATGGCATCATAAAATCTTTGGTATCCAGAGCACACAAATTTTGTTCCTCTGAAGAGTCTTTAAAATAAGAATTGGATATTATTAAAGATACAGCCTTATTAAATGGATACAACCCAAAAACAATTCAAAAAATATCAGCCACTTCCCTGCACATCAATCCAGACAAGAAGAAGAAGCCTGTAGAACTGCTATGCCATATATATCAAAGGCATCTCTGAACGTCTATCAAAAATTTATGAAGAAATACAAACTCGCCACTACCTATCAACTAGATCCACAATTTCCTACCTTCTCCAAAAGACAAACTCTCACCTATGATGCTACCTGGCATATACAAAGTTCCATGTTCTTCATGTAAGAATGTCATACTATGGACAAATAGGAAGATCTATAAAATAGGAAGATCTTGTAAAATACCTGTTACAGGCCTTACAGAAAATTGGCATCCCTTATCCGCTCCACCAAAGACCAACCACTTCCCCTGGACCTTGTTGTATACCAGGTCCCTTGCAGTTGTAAGCTGTCTTACTTTGGCCAAACAGGCAGGATAGCGAATATCAGAATTTCTGACCACAAGGACTACATCTGGTTTCATAAGTACAGCCATTCTGGTCTTGCAGACCATGCTCCGGATATACGCCACAGAATACGGTGGAAGAAAGCTACAATAATACACCGTAGCAAATACAAATTCGAAAGACTATTTATGGAATCAGCCTCAGCCCTAAGTAACTCTCCAAACCTCAACAAATTTGGTTGCATGCGACTGCCCCAAATTTGGGAGGCATACATCAGCAGACCTTCAGCCCAATGGCCAAGAACACCTACTTAGCCCGCTAGAGGGCACCATCAGGACTTCTAGGAGAACAATAGCTTCATCTCTTCATTCTCAGTTACTGTGTTGTAGTGCCTGCGTGCATGTGTCTTTTTGTAAGTTCCTTTTGGAAATGGCAACGTGACATTGCCGAAATATCGGAAATATTTATTAAAGTATAATTTAATTTATATTCGGATCTATGTTGTTCAATTCCTTAAGTGATTTAGAGATGTTTCTTCAGTATTAAAATATACACTAATTAAGATGTTAAAGTCATTGCCATCTACATGATTCAGGCAGCATAAGCAACAGAATAAAATGGTTAAACAGTTATATGCACATAGCAGTATAATTTGTATGAGGTATTGTTGCAAAAAAAGCATAATGCCCATCATATCCTAATTCTGTATCATTCAGATTGCTGATGAGAGAGAAAGCTAGACTTTTTTTGTAATACAAATCAAAGATTTGTTTTGAATTGCATTGTTTTTTGTAATGCCTTTTTAGTTATATCATGCAATTTGTAGAAGTGTCCTGCAAATGAAATCATTCCATTCATATAATTATTAACTAATTAGTCATTTTTTAAATGCTGTAGTATGGCTCTAATTTTAACACCTTGATTATGTATTTTATTGTCCTGAAAAAATATCCTACAAGGTACAACACCTTGTAGATTTAGTTAACATTAAATTTAATAAGTAGTAAAGATAATAACTTAAATATAAAGAGCCAACAAGCTTCATTTCGGAGATATAAACATTATTTAAATTAAGGGGATATTAAATCCCACATTGTTTTAAAACTGAATAAGAAACTCAAAGATCGGAATCAGAGAAGGCCTCAATAAAGGCTGAAACCGGTCTGGGTAGTAACCGCCCACTATAATATAATAACAGCATACATTTCCTAGGAAATGTGTTTTTACATTATGGAAAATACCAAGAATAGCGATCAAAACTTTACCACCTTTGCTGCATGTTGCCCAAGTTTCTACTACGTACTAGGACTACGTGCATTAGCTCACACTAGTAATCGCCAATACTTTTATAGTTTACTATATTCGGCATGAAACTCTCTGATTCCAATCTTTGAGTTTCTTATTTGGTTTTAAAACAATATGGGATTTAATATCCCATTCATTTAAATCAAGATAATAAATTATTATTAGTAGTAAGGTCCATGGAATCTGGCTGCATTTTGATTGGTCTGTGAATTTAGCTCTTGTAAAATTGGTGATTTTTATCTTTTTTGTTGTGTTTTTCCCTTAGAAAATTAGTGTTTTATATTATATTAGTGCACATTTTAGTGTATTTAGTGTTTTATAACATATTTTTGTTAAATTGCAATATTAAATATAGTTTAAAATGGCACCAAAAATGCACAAGAAACGTAACGCTAGGAAGAAAGGCAAAGTCGAGAAAAAGAAGGCATGCCACACTGAGGAGAAGGATATTGAAGATATTGAGGGTGTTATTGAAAATCAATTAACTTTCAAAATAGTAAAGTTAAAGCAGATTATTAGAGAGATGATGCAGGAATTACAGAAACTCGAGTGGCTTTTGAATGAACATGGGAAGGAAAAAAAATTAATTAAGCAGCAGAATAAGAAACAACAAAGCATGGAATCAGATAAGTTAGTAAGTAACCAAAATCAGGTTAACGTGATTGTAAAAAGAAAGATATTATTTGGTATGGTGACTCTATCATAAAACATGCTGTTGATAAGTAGGTTATAACTGCGATTTTTCTTGGAGCATAAACACGCAGCACATACAGTTGAAATACAGAAAAAAAAAGTAAAAAAAAAACCTCTACACAGCTTTTAAGCTCCACCGGAAATTTGCTAGCCTTCTACCAAAAATCAGTTTCCTCCTCTTTCTCTGTGTTGTTGTTGTTGTTGTTGGAGGAAGTGGAGGAAACAAGGGATCTAGAGGAGGTTGTAGATAGAAATTTGAAGTTCAGAGAACATATTGCAAAGATTATGAAAACATCTCAGAGAATTGTTGCAATGCTGAGGAGGAGGTCATTGATCATGAGATTTAAAAGGATAGTGGTCCCATTTTTTAAAGCCTTGACCAGACCACATCTGCATTGTTCAGATCTGCTCCCCCAGATTTGAAGAGGATGAACAGTATACAAAGATTTATAGCACAGATGATATCAGGACTGTACAGTGTTGATTATGAGGATGGACTGAGGGCATGTAGAGTGCAGAGTTGGGTCAATAGAAGACAAAGGAGGGGATATGATTGAGACATTAAAACTGTTGAAAGGTTATTATCATGTTAACACTAAGGAGATTTTCATGTGTTAGAATGAGGGGACGAGAACAAGGACAAGGGGCTATCCTTGGAAGTTGTAAAAGGAAGTAGTGAGCAAAAGGTTAAGAAGTAAGCTTTTTGCATGGAGAGTGGTAGCAGCATGAATGCATTGCCTGAGAGGGTGGTGAAAGTCACACGGTGGATGAGTTTTAAGGAATGATGCGATAGACTTTGTATTGACTAGTGTTGACTTCCCACAATGAGTCTTGTGACTCTATGGAGGTCAAGAAGATAATAATAATGTTGTTGTCAAGTCCATTGAAGAGCTTCTAGATATGACTGTAGATCTGTAGAACTGCTTTGGCAATCTGTTGAACTTTGATGGAGTAGAGCTTTTCTCTAGGATTATTCTCAATTTTCAGTATAGCAGCAGCAATTGCTGGACAAAAATAAATATAGATAGGTGTTAGTTCAACTCCTGGACAGTTTTTGCATGTTTCATAGCTCCTACTACCATCCGGTTGAATTTTCATTCCTTTAAAATGTTCCGTCCTTAGTCTGGTGGTGATTGGGGTTATTTCTCTATTTTCATTAATTTCACTGATTCATTCTTCTTCTTGATAGTTTGTTTTACCAATCTTATTTTGGTGACAGAGTTAGCATCAGTTAGATAATGGGTGTAATTTTTGAGGTAAATGTCTTGCTTCTTTGGCTAGTCTGTCTGCTCTTTTATTGTCTTCAATATTTACATGGGCTGGTATCCATTGCAGTGTGCAGTTCTTATTTTTCAAATTTAAGGTTGTTAGTAGTTCATGAATTTCCTGTGTGAGTTTTGTTTTTTCATTTTTTTAATGCTTCAAGTGCAGATTTTGAGTCTCTGTAGATGGTTATTCCTTCTGTAGTGTTTATTACTGGATTTGAGAGATAGAATTTGAGAGCTGTTTGTATGGCTTTAAATTCACAAGTGAAGTTTGAAGCTATTTTGCCAGCTGTGGTTTTGACTTGCATTTCCTTGCCTCCAGGAAGAGTTAGAAAAACCCCTGAACCTCCTTGGTTGAGTGCTTCATCAGATGATCCATCAGTGTAGGCAATGACATGGTTTGGATTGTTTAAGTGATGTAGAGTGTCGAGTCCTTTTATTTTATTTTCTTGCTGTGAATCCTTTTTTGAACAACGTTCGAAGAGATTAAGTTTATCATTGTGGTTTTTGGTAGAATAGTGGAAAAGAATGGCTCTTTGCTTATTTCATTTGATAGGTGCTTTTAGTCAATCTGTTTTCTAATTTCATGATCATATTGTAACGTTGATGATCTCTTTAATCTAGATTTTCTTGTCCAGGCATTGCATGTCCTGAGTGAGTGTGATCCTGTTAGTGGCTTCTGACTCTGTTAGTGAATTTGACTGTGGGGAGTTTTCTTCTGTCTTCTAGTATATGAAGCCCACACTCTTGTTGAGCTTTTAAATTATTTGTGGATGAGACTGCACCTATGATAATTTTTGCTGCTCTTGATTGTACTCTGTCAAGTTTTACTTCTGAGCTAGTAGAAGCTGGAGCCCAGATTGATGGGGCATATTCCATAGTGTGAGTGCGGTATATGTCGTTTTGAGTGTCTTCAGTTTTGCACCCCACTTTGTTCCACAAAAGCCTCCTTTTGGTGATATTAAGCTTTTTAAGAATTTTATTAAATATATTTGTAATATGAGTTGTAAATCTCAGTTCAGTATCTAGGGTTAGGCCTTAAGTATTTTGGAGACTGTTTTTTCTATTTTGGTATTATTTTGATTTTAGAGTTGTAATTGTGTCCATTTTTTCTATCAGTGGAGAAGATGCTCAGTTTTGTGTTGTCTGGGTTTATCTGTAGTTTATGTTCCTTTTGCCCATCTTTCTAAGCCTTTTATTGAATTATTTAGGACTTTTTCAGATTGTTGAGGATTACTGCTTGTGTGCCAGATTGCTATATCATCTGTATAGCATGCTATTTTTGTGTCACTTATTATGTGAGGATGGATATTGTTCATATAGATGAGAAATAGCCATGGGCTTAAAACAGAACCTTGTGGGACTCCAGCTCAAGTTTGATATATGTTGGAATAAATTCCATTAACTTTTACTTTCATTTTTCTTCCTTTCATGAAATCTGAAATCCAAATTAATGCATTCCCCCTTATTCCAGTATCATATGCAATTTTTATTAACTTTTGTCTCCAGACTCCAATTGTAGACAGCTGTGAGATCCAAGAATATTGCTGTTTTCTTTTTCAGTGGTTTTTCTGAAAGCCATCTATGACTGATTGGCAAAGATAAAATAATTGATCTTCTACTGTGTTGAGACCTGCATGCAGTTTGGTAGAAGTTGATCTTGTTATTTTCTAATAGCCAATTCGTAAGTCTGGTATTTATTATTCTTTCACTCTCTTTCAGTGCCTGGAGTATATAAAGTACCATATTCCTGCAAGCTGGCTTACTTCGGACAGACAGGTAGATCAACGACCAGTTTAGAACACAAATCATACATCCTCAATCACGACTATGGTCAATCTTGACTTACAGACCATGTATTGGATACAATCCGCAGGGTGTCCTAGAAGAAAACCACCATGCTCCATCATAGTAAATTCAAAAAAGAAAGACTGTTTTTAGAATCTGCGGCAGAACTCAGAAATGCATATTTATTTTAAATTTCTGATTTAAATAAATCCATATTTATTTAAATCAGAAATTTAAATAAATATGGATGTATAAAACTTTCCAATTTGGGAAACCTGCATAAACCTATAATTGTCAGAGGTCTCACTTTATATCCTAGGCCACCTATAAACATAAGAGAGTGTCCATCTAGATAGGACTTTACCCATGTTTTTCATGTAGTATTGTGTTGTCTTTGTGCGTGCGTGCGTGTGTGTTACAAGAGTTATTTGTAATTCTTGAAGACGTCTCAGTGATTGGGATGAAATATTGGAAGCATTAAAATTAGTTTCTAATCCTTTCCTAGTACTGTAAATATTCCATTAAACCTCCAATATGGTTATCATTGAGCTATATATACAAGAGGAATGGATACTTTTGGATTTTCCTAAGGTTTTTGACAGAATACATCATGGAAGACCGTTGCCCTCCCTAGTTTTGCATCATTAGTAAACAACTGAATACTCCTTCTCCAAACCATTCTCTGTATCATTAATATACAAATTAAACAATGGTTTTTCTTAGTACAGAGATTTGTGGCACTTCGTTAGTCACTTTCATTCTTCTATATTTCTTTTCACCATATACTTTCTTTGGTGTCTGTAAGTCCCCCCCCCCTTCATCCTTGCCACCAGCTTTATATATCCATTCCCATTTGCCACAACTTATATAATAGTTTTTCATGTGATATTCTTTGCAAAGAGTATCATGGTGTAGCTATTTCCCTTGTCCAATTCAGACCTGAATATTCCACCATCAGAATTAAAAGCCCTCAACTCCTTAAAATGAAATAAAAACATGTTATCACCAAAGCCTGTAAGGGATATACCACTGTTGTTTTAGATACCAATTCATATGATTGATAAATGAATCTACTGCTTTGAGATTGCAATACGTACTCCCAGCTGGATTATGATCCTACAAAAAGACAGCTCAAGAAACTCAACAAGTTACTGGATGAAACAACATCCATAGATTAGGAAACCAAAGTAAAAAGACTCAGAACATACCATGCAAGGTCTCCCAGAATATATGGCTTACTTAAAACACACAAAACAACTGTCCACTTAGACCTATTGTGGATTTTATAAGCAGCCCCACTTATAAAATTTCAAGAATTTTGCTGAACCTTCTCTGTCTTCTCATAGACTACTCAGTTTCATCAATTAAAATTCCACAGAATTCCACACAAAAATAAAAGACATCCAACTATCAGATACAGACATGCTATTAAGCTTCAACATTGTCTTTCTCTCTTCGCTAATATTCCTCACAAGGAGACAATAGAATTGTTAACTTAAAAATTTCCATCCGATATTATGGAACTATTCAAATTTGCTATCACATCGATACTTCACATGGAAAGACAAACTTTATAAACAAGAGGAAGGAACAGCAATGGGCTCTCCCTTATCACCAAACTTAGCCAACCTTTTTCTGGAACACTTAGAAGATAGAATTTCCACTCTTGAACCAAAACCAAAAATATGGCTTCGATATGTTGATGACATCTTTGCAGTCTGGAGTCGCTCTGAACAAGATCTATATTCATTTCTAGATAAGATCAATAACCTTCATCCTCACATCAAATTCACACTAGAAAAAGAATCATCACAAGTTATCTCCTTTCTTGATACACACATCCAACAAAAACAAGATAGTTCCATCTCCACTTCTGTCTATCGAAAACCAACTTTTTCAGGTCGTTACATCCACAATTCATCTGTTCATCATCCATCTCAAAAATATGGCATCATAAAATCTTTGGTATCCAGAGCACACAAATTTTGTTCCTCTGAAGAGTCTTTAAAATAAGAATTGGATATTATTAAAGATACAGCCTTATTAAATGGATACAACCCAAAAACAATTCAAAAAATATCAGCCACTTCCCTGCACATCAATCCAGACAAGAAGAAGAAGCCTGTAGAACTGCTATGCCATATATATCAAAGGCATCTCTGAACGTCTATCAAAAATTTATGAAGAAATACAAACTCGCCACTACCTATCAACTAGATCCACAATTTCCTACCTTCTCCAAAAGACAAACTCTCACCTATGATGCTACCTGGCATATACAAAGTTCCATGTTCTTCATGTAAGAATGTCATACTATGGACAAATAGGAAGATCTATAAGTAAGCACATCTCTGAACACCAAGACCACATCCGTCCGATCAAACCATACAAATCTGGCCTTGAAAACCTTAACATAGGACCCAATGGCAAAACACCAAGCTAGATAATCCTTATATAAACACGAGCATTTATATAAAGAAAGTGCTGAAGACTTACATCACAGACCCAGTCTTAACCATAATAAAGACTGTCTCACTATCCCAAAGGTCTGGGAAATTATCCTCAATTGTATAAAATAAATTTATCAGATATATTTTAATATAATTTTAATTTACATCAGAATATTTTAGTCCTGAAGAATGCTATTGTACACATAGAGGAATTCCAATGTAAGCATGTGAACTAGTTGTTCCTTTGAATGTAATTCCTAGTATTGTTTGTAATAACTGTACTGATGATGTCTTAAGATACTTAAGACAAAATATCTACATATTAAAATTTAATTACTGTGGTATATGTGTGAATTTTTAGTTATGAATACTCAGAAGGTTTCACTATATAATAATAAATTCATTTGTCATCCTTATGAAATGTTAGTAAATTACTTAGGCAGGTCCTACCTTTTACAAAGCTGTGCTGCTCACCGTAGAGTATCATATTCCTTTTCACCCATTCCTGAATTTCTACCTTAACCAACTTTTACAACACCTTATCTGATATACTAACTGATCTGTAATCCTCGACACCAAAAAGTAAAAGAGGGTAAAAGGAAGATGAGAATTTGCTACTTCTATCTTTTAGTCTCCTTTATGTAATGGAACTATCTTGACCTCTTTCCACTTTCCACTCTCTGAACCTTGCTGAGCTGACACTTAGATTAAATAACCTGATGAGAGACTGCCAGTCCTCTTCCACATTCTCATAACACACACAGCAGACATGCTATCTGCTTTTGTACCTTTTGAATCCTTTCCAAGTTTTGAATTGTGAATGTGGTAGATTGAGCAGATGAGTGTAAAAATGAAATCTAAACATAAATGAAATGTAAAATTGAGAATATGAAATAAGAGTAAGAATAAGTTATCATTAGAAATTATTAAATTTTACCTTTTATTTCTATTTAAATAATTGATTTATACATATTCAAGTTGTTTAGTAATATATTTACAGCATGTCAATGATTTCTGCTTAGGTCTTATTCAACTTGAGATGCCCTTGTCTGAAGAACCTGTCCTTGGCCTGTGGAGTGTTCATTCTCAAATTCAAAACATTTCCACTTCAAAATATTTTCATGTTGAGGAATATGGTAAGAATTATAATCAATAAACTGTTAAGTTTAATGCAGAAAAGAGCCCAAGAAGGCTTCACCTGAGCATAGAAAAATATTATAAGAAATAGTAATTAATATCCATTATTGTTTTATAACCGTGTGGGCAAAAAGTTTCAAAAAGACAAACTTAAAAGTTTCAGGCTCCTACGATAGTACTACATAATTAAGTGTACATCATTACTAGTGTCTTATCCCAGTTTTCTTCCAAATCAATCTGTTTTTGTCATATCTCTAATATTATCAGATCCAATTTTTTCATTCTTCTTAGGCTTAGGTCTCATTTTCCTTGATCTTCTTCTTGTGTTTCTTGTTCTGCTATTCTAGGTATTGAACACCTGTTTTAATCTAAGCTTTTCTCTCCCATACTGCTTCAGTGACCATACCTTATATTAGCTCTGTTGACACATATTAGAATGATGACATTAAGTTTTAATGTTTTTATTTTTAATGTGATTCTGCTATTCATTTCAATCTGTTCATGCTCCTGATTTCTCTCAGAATTCTCATGTATAGTCTCTAGTTTTTGATCAGCTCTTTTATTTCTATTCCATTCTCAGATCCATAAGCACCTACAGGCATGTCAATACTACTGCCAATTCCCTGGAACATTCCCTTAAAATATGTGGTGATGTGCCATCAAATCCTATTGCCTTATTGACATTGGGTTTATTTATTTCCTCAAATACCTCTTTCCCACTCACAACTAAGCCATCCTTTCATATGTCCTCTACACTTGAGTTCCTCATATTCCACCCTGACCAGGATGAAATATCCTTATAAATTGATCACTGAATACCTCAACAATGTCTTCTGCAGCAGTTACTATTCTACCACTTTCATCCTTTAATAACTTCATCTTACCATGATCCTTCTGCTTGCCACATATCTAAAAAAAATTCTCTAGGGTTTTTCTTTCTGATTTGACAATTTCTCCTCATACTCTACTTTTGTTTTCCTTATTAACGGAGTCACTCTCCTGGCTTGTTCTTTATTATTATTATTATTATGGGTATCTCCATGGAGTCAGTAGACTCATTGTGGGACACCCAAACTAGCAAAACAATATCTGTCATATCTCTTCTTGAATTCATTTACAGACAAAGAACTCACAACTGAGTCAGCAATGAATTCCACTCATTCACCACCTTACAGGCAAAAAACCTTGTTCTCACACCCTTGTTAACCACACTCTACTTTAATTTCCAGGGATGACCTCTTTTTCTTCCATCACTATCACACAGCTGAAACATTTTCCCCTGCATCAATCCTATAAAAACCTTTCAGTAATTTAAATGTTTCTGTCATATCCCCTCTTCTCCACCTATCAACCAACCTCTGCAATCCACAAGCTCTCAATCTATCAATGTAGGGAGTATCACTCACTAACTTTAGTCACTCTTCTCTGAACCCTCTCCACAGCCTCCTCATCTCCAAGGAATCCAGGTGACCAGACCTGAGCACAGTAATCCAAATGTGGAAGTATCAACACTTTATAAAGGGGAATAATAACCTCTTTATCTGTGGATGTCAGTGTTGTTCCTCAACAACCAAGTAATCCTATGTGCAATCTTGGATATCTTAGCAATGTGTCCCCTGAACTTCATCTCCCTATCTAACAACACCCCTAAGTCCCAGCCTCATCATCTCTTGGAGTACTGTTCCAATAATGTAGTACACAGCTGGTAATCTTTTAATCCCAAAATGCATGACTTTATACTTTTCCACATTGAACTGACATCCATTACCTTTTGCCCATTCTACCAGCTTATTTAAATCATCCTGCAAACTTTTAACATCAGCTTGATTTTTTTTTGTGCTACCCAACTTTGCATCATCAGTCAGCAAACAACTGAATATCTATCTCTCTTTAAGCCATTTATATACAAATTAAACAACAATGGCCCAATCACAGAACCCTGAGGCACACCACTGGTGACCTGCCTCATCCTGGACTCGGCTCCTCCATATCTGAATATCTTCAGGAAGAGGGATACCACCTTCTGGTATCCCTCTTCCTGAGCCATTATCCTATCCATATGTAGAGACTGCTGCTGGAAGGTAGAGAAGTGAATAGAGAAAATGAATCAGATCGAGAGGAGAGTGATGTGGAAGAGCAGGAGAGTAAGACAGGAGAGATTGAAGAAGTGGAAAACAATGGAGAGGTGAGTGGTATGAGTATAGAAAATGAGAGAATGGGTGTGCAAGAGGAGCAGGGAAACGGGGAGGCCCAGGGTGGACAGGGATACACAGCGTGAGAAAGGTGGATGCTCCAAGAGGAGGTGAGAGCATGGGCAGGAAAGTAATGGGATGACCAGGGATCAAGAGGAAACAGATGTTGTTGCAAAGGGTTCTAAAATGAAGAAGCAGAAAGAGAAATGGCCCCAGTTCAGCATGGAGAGAGCACATCGAGTGAATGGTATCAGTGGAACTAGCTGTAGATCCAGAAATGAGTTGTTGTGTTTGTATACCAATGCTAGAAGCATAAGAAACAAGGCGGATGAAATGGTTGCACTAATTGCGTCTGTGCACCCAGAGATTGTCGGAATAAGTGAGACATGGTTAGATGAGGACGACATCCTGACAGGAATAGAGATGGAAAGGTTTCGTGAGGATAGAAGGGATAAAAAGGGAGGGGGAGTGCTATTGATGATAGAGAAAGAGTTATGTCCATACAAGGTAGAGATGCAAGAGGGAAATGGGGCCAGTGGTTTTGAGGCAGTATGGTGTGAGATAGAGGTGAATAGAATCAAATACTTGGTGGGATGTTGTTTTAGACCTAGTAATGTGGATGGTGGTGATAGTGAAATGTACAATCAAATTAGCCAAGTAAATAAGAAAAGGGTGATCATTATGGGTGATTTTAATTATGGCAATATAGACTGGAATGAAGAGATAGCGACTGGAAGTAAAGAAAATGAGTTTCTTGAGTTTTTGAGGGATAACTACCTCAGACAGTATGTAACAGAGGGCACACGAGGATTAAGGGTCTTGGATTTGGTCATCTCATCGGAGGATGTAATTATAAATGAGGTGTCAAATCATCCACCAATTGGTGAAAGTGACCATGAGGTGATTACCTGGGTGGTTGCCAGCAGTGCAAGGACCCCTGTGAAAAAAGGGTATATGTGGAACTACAAGGGGGGTGTGATTATGAAGAGCTCAGGAGACAGCTTGCAGATGTAGCATGGAATGAGGAGTTAGCTGGAAAAGAGATCAATGCAGCTTGGGGGATTTTCAAAAACTATTTAGTAGATGCATTGTCTGAATGTATACCATGGGTGAGAAGGTTAAATAAGGTAGGTGTGAGATGGATGAATAAAGAGATTAAGCATGCAATACAGAAAAAAAAGGCATTGTGGAGACAGCATAAGAGAAGTGGAAGTAACCAATTTCATGAGGTCTGCAAAGACCAGGCAAGGAGGGTGACTTGGTTGGTGAGAGTAGCTAAAGAGAGGTATGAACAGCAGTTAGCTAATGAAGCCAAAAAGAATCCTAGGGAGTTTTTTCGATATGTAGCCAGCAAAAGAAAGAATGATTATGGAAGGATGACATTGATTGGAGGAAATGGTATAAAGACAGCTGTTGCAGAATGTGTGGTGGAGATACTTAATGAGCAATTCATAAAGATCTTTCAATCTTGTGAATGTGACTTCATGGAGAGATTAAGAGCAGTTGATGATGGGGAGGAGAGACTGACTGTAAGTGAGCAAGAGGTGTTTGGGGAGTTGAGTAAACTAGATGTAAATAAGGCTGTGGGACTTGATAATATATCACCACGTATTCTGAAGGAGTGTGCTAGAGAGTTGACACCTGCCTTGACATATTTTTTAATACGAGTCTTGCACTTGGTCAAGTTCCTAAAGAGTGGAAGGAGGGCAAGATTGTGCCACTTCATAAAGGAGGTGATCGAACTCAAGCATCAAACTATAGGCCTATCTGTGTGTCAGGTGTTGTGGTTAAGTTGTTGGAGAAGCTTGTGAGAACTAGGATCCAGAGTTGGGTTGACAACAATGGTATAATTTTTGATGTACAGCATGGATTTGCTAAAGGGAGGTCATGTTTTAGTAATCTACTTACTTATTACAATAAAGTGACTGCTTCCTTGGACAGAGGAGAAGGATACACAGTAATATACTTGGGTTTCGCAAAAGCTTTTGATAGAGTACCTCATGATAAGTTGACAGTCAAACTTGAGCAGATGGGGTTGGATATTAGATTAGTGCATTGGATTGGAGACTGGCTATCTGATAGGTATCAACAAGTTGTGTATGGGGGTGCAATATCCAGGAAAAGGAAAGTCACTAGTGGAGTGCCTCAGGGGTCTGTTTTAGGGCCATTACTATTTAACTTATATATTAATGATATTGGTGAAGATTTGGATGGAGATATTCAGTTGTTTGCAGATGATGCAAAGTTGGGACGAACCATAAAGAGTAGTGAAGATGTTGTGGCCTTGCAAGAAGACTTGAATAAATTGAGTGATTGGGCAAGCAAATGGGGATGTGAGTTCAATGTTGCAAAATGTAAGGTTTTAAAATTTGGAAAACAAAGATGGGATGCAGAATTTATGCTTGGTGAGAATATATTGTTGGAAGTAGAGGAAATAAGAGATCTGGGGGTGATAGTGGATAAGGATCTAAAATTTAGGGGACACATCGCCAAAATTGTGAAGACAACACAAAGACTTCTGGGAATGATGCGGAGGACACTGACATGTAGAAGTAGGGAGATACTTGTTCCAATGTATAAGGCTTTGATTAGGCCACACTTGGACTATTGTGCCCAGATTTGGTCACCGGGTTTTCAGAAGGATGAAGAGATGTTGGAAAGGGTTCAAAGGCGAATGACTAAGGTAGTTTCTGACCTCTGGAATGTTGAGTATGAGGAAAGATTGAAAAGATGTAATTTGCAGAGTCTCGTGGAGAGAAGGAAGAGGGGGGATATGATAGAGACCTACAAGTTGGTAAGGGGTTGTTATAGGATCAATGGTGGAGAAGTTCTACAGAGAATAGTGGGAGATCAGGGGAGAACCAGAGGTCATCCCTGGAAACTGTATAAGGAGGGTGTGAGTAAGGGAGTGAGAGGCAGGTTTTTTTCGTGCAGAGTTGTGAGTGATTGGAATGCCCTGCCTGAGAGCGTGGTGTCTGCAAGTAGTTTGAATGTGTTTAAGACACGGTATGATGAGATGTGTGTGTAAGATAAAAGGACCTCCTAGATGAGTCTTTGACTCCATGAGGTCTTGTTTTAATAATATATAATAATAATATCACCAATTTAGTATGCATTCCCATCTGCTCCTCATGTCTGAGGACTTGTGAACTTCCTGATGATGCTTTGCCATTTCTTTCTCTCCTGTGCTTCTCTTATTGCATGTTTTAGTTTAATTCCAGTGATTCTTCATATATTTGGCCAATCTACTTGTTGGAAGAAAAATCGAAAAAAATTAAGGTTTCTAGAAATTAAGGTTCTGTCTTTTTGGAGATGTACCTGTCTTTCCAGATGTTGGTTAAATCAGTCATAATTTTCTTAGTTAGTGCTATTCTTCTTATCTCTTTTTTACATCCATCTTTTTTTGTTATTATCACTCCAAGGTAGTTGAAATGGTCGACAATTTAAATTCCTTCTATATCTCTTCTGCATTGTTTAAAATAATTATTTTTGTTTTATCTTGATTTATTCTTAAACCGTGGCTTAGGCTTTCTCATTCTAATTGATTTAGGATGGATTTTAATTCCTGTTTGCTTGTTGCCATTATCACTGTGTCATCTGCATATTGTAGGTTAGTGATTGCTCGGCCACCTAATTTAATGCCTCCATTCCACTTTTCTAGAGATCTTTTCATTATAGTTTCACTGTAAAGGTTGAATTATAATGGTGAGAGTATGCATCCTTGTCTTGACCCTTTTTCAAATTGGAATGTAGGGGACAGTGAGTTTTCAATTCTTACTGTTGCTTGATTTCATCGATATAAGTTTTTTATGAGGATTAATAGATGGTTTGGTATTCCTGATTCTTGCATGATTTTCCATAAGATATCCCACTTAATGCAGCCAAAAGGCTTGGAGTAATCTATAAAGCATAGATAAAGGCTTAAGTTGAATTCCCTTGCTTTTTCAATTATTTGTCTGATGTTAGAGATATGATCTCTAGTCCCTTGACCTTTTCTGAATCCTGCTTGTTCTTCTGAGATCTGATGGTCTATAAAACTTTGCAATCTCTCCTTAATAATGTGTAGTAAAATCTTGCTGGTATGTGAGATAAGGGCAATGGTGCTGTAGATTTTTACAGTTGTTGTGATTGCCTTTTTTGTAGATTGGGATAATGGTCGAACTAGTGTAGCATTTGGCCATCTTCCAGATTTTGTTGTGTAAGTCATGTATCCAGCTGACTGCATTCTGTTTTCAACATTTCAGCTGGTATTGAATCAGCACCTGGGGCTTTGTTTTTCCTTAATTTTATGATTGCTTGTTCTACTTCATGTTTTAGGATTTCCGGTTCTATTTCCATGTTTTCCATAGCTCTTTTGTCTACTTGTTGAATACCTGGGTCCTTGTAAAGTTCAGTGCAATACTCTTTCCATCTTCTGGCTATGTCGTTAGTTCATTTCAGATCTTGTCATTTTCTTCTGCAATTATATTTAATTTTGGTTTAAATTTTTTGGTTATATCCTTAACCTTCTTGAATAAATTAGTTTTTTTTTTCATTAGAGTTGGAGTGTCTTTCTATTTCTTTACATATGTTTTGGATATAGCTATTTTTATCTTTTTGACTAGATTTCTTAATAGCGTTATTCAGGTTCAGGTAATTTGGGTTTTGCCAATCTGTTATTTTAATTTGTTTCCTTTTTTCAATTAGTTCTAGGTTTTTTTTTTTTTGTAATCAATGGACCCATTCTTTTTTATAGGGATTTTTTTGGCTGCAGATTTTGCATTAGTTTTTTTAGGTGTGTCAAGTATGATTCAATGCTTTGTTCCTGAGGTGTGCTTTTTTGTTTCTTGAGCTCTGATTCAATGTCCATTGTAAATTTGTTGTCCATTTGTGAAAAGTCATTTGCTTTCAGATGGATCTTTAAAAAAACTCGGCCTGGTTGACTGAGTGATTAGCGTATCTGCTCTTTAGCCAAAAGGCTGTGGGTACCAATCCTACCATGGATGTTTGTAATTGCCTGTGAAAATACTAATGGTGGTGGTCTGTGGCAGATGGTATTGGTGTAGGTATCAGCTACAACGAACCGCAACTACTTTATCATCTTCGATGATAAAAGTAGCTGCGGTTCGTTGTAGCTGATGGATGGAATGGTGGAGATGGAGAGTTGTTGAGTAGGTGCCCTTCCTTGATGAGTCTTTGGACCTCCTGGAGTTGTCATGTAATAATAATAATAATAAAAGATTAGAAATTAATAATTGATGTTCTGATCCACAGTCTGCACCTGGCAGTGTTTTGGTGTTATTGATTGGTGTCCTCCATCTTCTCTCAATTAAAATGTAGTCAAGTTAATTCTTACATCAATACCTAGGTGCTACCCATGTGTATAGTCTCCTTTTGTGCTGTTTGTACATAGTGTTAGTGATTACTAATTCCCTTTCAATGCAGAACTCCAATAGTTTTTCTCCTCGTTTGTTTCTAATTCCCAGTCCATATTTTCCAATGATTCCATTTAAGTGATCATCATGTGCATTGAATTCCACCTTAGTATTGAAGTCTCCTAGAACTATTCGGATATCCTTTCTTGTATTTATCCATAGCATTTATTATTATTATTATTACGGGTGACTCCAAAGAGTCCTTACACTCATCGAGGGAGGCCCTAAAGATCATGTCCATCACAACTATTCAACATTCACTGAGTATCTGTCATACTTTGCCTTGAACTCATTCACTGTCATAGCACCCACAACAGACTCTGGCAGCTTATTCCACTCATTCACCACTCTAAAAGTAAAAAATCCAGTTCTAACACTCTTACTAACAATACTCTTGCCCAGCTTCCATGGATGTCCCCTAGTCCTCCCACCACCAGTCCTGTTCTCAAAAATATCCTCTGAGTTAATCCTATAGAAACCCTTCAGCAATTTGAATGTCTCAATCATATCTCCCCTTTTCCGCCTATCAACCAATTTCTGCAACCCACAAATCTTCAACCTGTTTTCATAAGATTCATTCCATAGACCTGCTATCATCTTGGTCACTCGCCTCTGGATCCTCTCAACCTCCTCCCCATCAAGAAGAAGCCTAGGTGACTAGATCTGGGCACGGTAGTCGAGATGGGGTCTTATCAAGGCTCGATACAGAGGAAATAACTTGCTTATCTCTGCTCGTCAAAGTATTCTTCAGCATCCAAGTGATTTTATGAGCTGATTTAGCCACTTTTGCAATGTGCCCCCTAGACTTCAATTCCCTATTCACCAGCACTCCCAAGTCCCTGACCTCATCAATCTCCTGGAGTACAGTTCCACCAATGTGCTATACTGCTGCTAAAATTATTTCATTTAGGTCTTTGTAGAATTCCTCACTTACTTTATCTTCTGCATTTGATGTGGGTGCATAAACTTGTATCAGCATTATTGGAATTGGGTTGGTGTTTAATCTTATATATACGTATATATATACATGCATCTATACATATCAAAGTTCTATAAGCCTACATCAAAGTTCTATCCTATTTATAACATTGTCAGAGAATAGTGGTGGCCTAAACAATAAATTAACATACGTGTTTTTAAAATAAGGCTAAGATCCTGGATTACTACATTCTTAATTATAATTATAATGAACCCTGTAGCTCAGTAGAAGTGCCGTTTGCACTTTACGGTGCTTGACCACACAAAGAAAGTTTGAATCTAGTTGCCAACTGGAGGAAAGGCTACATTTAGTATAGTTATTAAATTTAATATGTCATATGTGCTCCTTTTTTCAGATAGGAATTGTGTGTCCAGTTTCACCTATATAAGGCAAATTACAGGTACACTGAATATGGTATGCTCCAGGGTGTGCAGGGGAGGAAGTTGATCCTTGAAGGAATTGAATAAGTTCTTTAATTTTGCAAAGTAGTATTAAGGTTATATTTCTCTAGTACTCTATTTTGATATCCCCTTAATGTATGGAATGGGCACAGTTTTATTGTAATCTAGTTTATTTTTATTATTAGGTGCAGTCTTGTGAAGAATTTTGTTGATAGTATTTTTTCTATGGCCATTTTTAAGGAAGGTATAACTTTTAATTTGTGCTTAAGTTCTTGCTCATTGGAGCAAATCTTTAAAACCCTATTTTTTAGTATGTTAATGACATCTAGTTTTTGTGCTGGGTGCTGGTAAGAGTTTTTGTGTATACATTGGCCAGTATGTATAGGCTTATGGTAAACAGTGAAGGTGAAACTGCCGGAAGGAAGACGTGACAAACATATCTAAAAACAGAAGTGTGTTTTGACTTTCAATTTCAACTGTGAATTGTATCCATTTGTGTTGTTTGTTTAGGTGGCTGAGGAATATGTCTAAAGTCTGGTGACTATGGGATCAGATAATGAAAACATTGTCAATGTACCTAAGCCAGACTTTGTGTTTAAAGTAAAGGATTCTAAAGCATGTTGCTTAAAAACTACCATATGGAGAGGAACAAAACTAATGTCCTTGACCTTCCACAACAACTTCCACAAATCCCTATCCACATTACTTTTATTCACCATCTAAATCATTTGTGCTCACAACTACCACTGATTCTGACACATGTTCTTCCTTTCTATGCAAAGCATCAGTTATTTGTTTCAGTGTTCCAGCTGGGAAACATGTTTTGTATACTTTGTTATTCTACCTTCGATGATCAAATCCCTGTACAACGCTATATGATTATCCTTTGACACTTTCTTCATATTATCACTTTATCCTTCTCATTCACTTCATTCAACTCCTTCTTTATATGTTTAGGCCCATCTTCCATATGCTTCATTTCACTATTAATTTTCATAAACCTTTGCCTAAACTCTTTCACTACATTCCCTTTGCTATCATTACTAACACTTTCATCCAATTTCTGATTTTATTATTATTTATTATTAACATCTGACCTCCAGGGAGCCAGAGACTCATTGTGGGAGGTACACACTATTGCACACAATGCTCATCCAACCATGCCTTAAACTTATTTAATGTGTCTACATTCAGGCAATTCATTCCACTCACCAACCACTTTCCATGCAAAGAAACTATCCTCACTCTTCTGCTCACACCCTCCTTATACAGTTTCCAGCAATGGTCTCTTGTTCTATCTGCCCTCTCCCATTCTATGAAAAATGTCTTTCTTCCCTGTCAACTTGATAACAATCCCTGACTTGCCTATATGTCTCAATCATATCCCCACTCCCACAATGAGTGGGAGTGGGGATATGATTACACTTACATTCTCTCAATCTGTCCTTGTACTCCACATTCCAAAGATCACCGACCACCTTTGTGAATCTTCTATGGACCCTTTCCAACATATCCTCGTCACCTTGAAAATCCGGAGACCAAATCTGTTCATAATAATCCATGTGAAGCCTAATGAAGGATTTATATAATGGCATCATAAACTCTATAATATTTCTGCATGTCAGGGTCCTCTGCATCATTGCCATTATCCGATGTGACATCTTCATAATTGTACAATGTGGCCCCCGAATTTCAGATCATTGTTCACCATCACTCCTTGGTCTCTCATCTCCTCTACTTCCTTTAAAGTTTACCCACAAAGTGTATACTTTACATCCTATTGTTGCTTACCAAATCTCAAAACCTTACACTATGCAACATTGAAATGACAGTTCCACTTACCTGCCCATTCATGCAAACTATTCAATTCCTCCTGTAAGGCCATAACATCTGCTTGACTCTGCATTGCTCTCCCCAATTTTGCCTCATCTGCAAACAGCTGCATATCACTAGTTAAACCCATCCCAATATCATTAATATGCAAATTGAACAACAATGGTCCCAAAACTGACCCCTGCACCACACCACTAGTGACCTTCCTCTTTCGGGATACTGCAACCCTATATACAACTTCCTGATACCTATCTGACAGCCAGTCACTGATCCAACTCAGAAGTCTGTTATCCAATACCATATGGCAGTCTATCAAAAGCTTTTGCATGATCGAAGTACATCACTCTATATGCATTTCTCCCTGTCCAAGGTATTCGTCACCTTGTTATAGTACAGAAGTAAGTTAGTAAAACACGATCTTCCTTTAAAAAACCATTTCTGATAACCACAGACAATATTGTTGTTATCAATATCCATTTCTGTATACTGCTTCTTACCAGCAGTCTCTACAGTACCTTCACCATATTTCTAGATATACAGATTGGCCTATAATTTTATGCCACAGCCTTATCTACCTTTATGCAGCAGAACAATTTTATCTTCTTTCCACTCCTTTAGAACCTATGCTGTTGTAAGACTTATTAAACAGGCATGCCAATGCTGCTGACAATTCCCTGGAACATTCCCTTAAGACATGTGGTGATATATCATAAAATTCTATTGCCTTATTGATATCAAGGTTATTTATTTCCTCAAATACCTCCTGCTCACTCGTTAAGCCATCCTGTCCTATGTCCTCTAGACTTATAATTTTCCTCATGATTCCATCCTGATCAGTATGAAACACCCTTATAAATTGATCACTGAATACCTCCACAATGGCTTTACAGCAGTTACCATTCTACCATTTTCATCCTTTAACATCTTATTACTGTGATCATTCTTCCTTCTACTTGCCACATATCTAAAAAAAAACTCTGGGGTTTTGCTTCACCTGATTTCTGCTCATACTCCACTTTTGTTTTCCTTATTAACTGAGTCAGTATTCTGGCTTGTTCTTTATACTCTTCATGTAACTAATTATTACCATTATTCATCTTGTATTGCCTCCAAAGTACCTTCTTCAAGATTTCATGCTTAAGCCCCTCATTCATCCATTTTACATCTACCTTATTTAGTCTTTTGGCCTTTGGAAGGCATTCACACACGCCGTTATGTATTTCTTTGTCATTTCCCAAGCACCATTTATTTCCTTACTTCTCAACTCCTCATTCCATGCTATAGCTCCAGACTGTCTTCTAAGCTTGTCATAATCACCAGCCTTATAATTCCACATATATCTTTTCCTCACAGAAGTCTGCATATGGCTAGCCACAACCCTGGTGATTACTTCATGATCACCTGGGTTGTGGCTAGCTGGAGGAAAGTTTGAAACCCCACTTTCAATTACATCCTCTGATGAAATGATCAGATCTAAAACTCTTGATCCTTGTATGCGCCCTCCTTTACATGCTGTTTGAGATAGTTCTCTCTCAGGAAACTCGAGAAATTTATTTTCCTTATTCCCAAATGTTATCTCTTCATTGCAATCTATACTGCCATAATTAAAATTACCCATAATAATTACCTTTCCTTTGTTTACTAATCCAAGTTTTTTATACATTTCTTCATCACCACCCTCCATATTCTCTGACCTATAGCAACATCCAGTTAAATACGTCTTCCTCTCAATCTCCATGTTACACAACACTGCCTTATAACCATTGCCACTATTTCCCTATTTCCATCCACACCTTATGTGGACATAATTCCTCTGCTATCATCATCAGCGCTCCCCTCCCACCTTCTTGTTCTTTGTAATCTCGCAAAAAATACTGTAGCCTTGCATTTCTCTTCCTATTAGAATATCATCTTCATTCAACCATGTTTCACGTATTCCAATGATTTTGGGACGAATAAACTCAATCAGTGAAACCATTTCATCTCCCTTATTTCTGATACTTCTGGCATTTGTAACCAAACACAATAGTTCATTCATTTTTAGGTTCATTCATAACCAGTCCTATCCATGCGATTTGTTGGTTGGGATTTACTCACTACATCTGCCCTTATTTAGCTTATGGATAAAAAATGGAAGAAATTATTGAGCAAAACCATATACAGGTTGACAGTTCAGTTAACCAATCGATGGCACTATCCGGTAGTAATTGCAAGTTGCTGAGGACAACAGGTAAGGAGTGTTTGGAACAGTCATCAGTGATATGATGCAAGTTGACACAGCACCACACACAGAAAAGGATGACTCTGAAATTCCCCACAGATGTAATAAGTGGGCACAGCAGTCTTGTCCAGTTCTAAATCTATTTAGCTGGGTTTAGAGGTGTCAAGGTAGATTGAATCCTAGAAGTTTGATAGTTCGATATGTAATCAGGTACTTGTTTGTAGTGTCGTCCATTTCAGAGGCTTTTCTGCCAGTCCTGGAGACCATCATCTGTTATTTTCATAAGTCAGATTTGAGATTTGGAGGTAAGGTGGTGAGGTGGAGAGATACTTTGATGTATAGGAAGGCACATGTTATATCTGATTTTGTTTATTTCTGTAATGGTAGTTTCTTCTCTTCTGAAGCATGGGAGAGTGATGTTGGAAAGAACTAAGCAACCATTGAGTAGATCTTAAGGTACCAGAGATGATTCTCATTATTATGTTAAGCTGTATGTCCACTAGAGTGTGATGTTGGAAAGAACTAAGCAACCATTGAGTAGATCTTAAGGTACCAGAGATGATTCTCATTATTATGTTAAGCTGTATGTCCACTAGAGTGTGATGACTTTAGCTCCGAACTCTAACTCACTTCGACAAAAGATGAGTTAGCCAGTCTCATATGGAGGTAGGGTGTTTTTCACCTGGAAACTCAGGTTTTTCATCTCCCAGGACAGGCAAACTGGCCCCATGAACACATATGAATTACAGTCAGGAATATTTAAGAAAACAGTCTCTTTTGTTAGCTATGCTGGTCCAAAGCCCGGATTAAATAGGAGGAATTGAGATGGTGCTGTGCCTCCCCATAAAAGAAGCTCACAGTCACTGTATTATCATACGAAATAAAATAAATAACCACCAACTGTTTTGTGCATCCTTTATAACCTTTTCTTTTCCAACACAGCTTGCTTGATTTCACTGTTAATCCATTTTACTCCTACTTTAGTTACTCACCTAACCCTTGGGAATACAGCTATACATTGCTTGTTTCAGATACTTTCTTATGAATTTCCGTGCACTGTCCACATCTTTTCTTCACAGTTCATCTACCAAACACATTGATGCTAGTTGACTACAGACACCTTCCCATAATCGCCCATTGTATAATTCCATATGTATCCTTTTTTTTTGGCAGTAACCTTTTCTTGTTCCAATAAAACAATATAGTTCTCATTTTCACACTTTCAGAAGTCTTTCTCTCTCTCTCTCTCAAGCAAAAAAAAAAAAGAAAGTCACCAAGTTTCTCAAGACACCATCCCAACAAGATCCTTTTTAAAAAATTTTTTTTTTGTGTGTGTGTTGTTCTCACCTGAAAAGTTATTTGCAAACCTATAGGACATTTGGTATTGTGTGTGGGCTTAAGATTTTTTAAACTATTTTTTATCATTTCTTTTATCATATCATATTATTTTATCATATCTATTTAAAAAAAATTAATATATTTTTACATAGACTGGAACCTCTGTCCTAGAGACCAATGATGGAACTTTTTCAAGCCACTTCAGTCCTCCGATAAGCAGGTCAGTGGTCTGACACTGGGTGATGAAATTCCTCTCCCTCCTAAAGACAGTCACAAACATCCATGCCCACCACCTGTAGGTTGGCGAGCAGATATACCAATCACTTGGCTAACCATGCTGCAAATTCCACCTTGCTAATTTTACCTTGGAAATTCGAGGTTTCCTCCATGAACACTCGCACTTGATTAGTGAACAGCAAACTTTCCAGTGCCTGCATCATTCCCTGTTCAAATGCAACCTTGCACATCTCTTGCATAGAGCTTTCTTCTGTCATCAAATGCACTTCAAATATTTATGTATTTGGAGTGCATTTGAAATTTGCAAATCCAATCTTTCATGTTATTTATTATCACTGTACTCCCAATCCACTTTTTTTTTTTTTTTGCCATTTTCAATCTTTAACTTTGATCCCAAATCTTTCACTAATTACATTCACACTGCCATTATTATCATCTTATAATGTGGTGCTAAATGGATCTTGGGGTCACTGTAGATAGAAATTTGAAGTTCAGAGGATATATAAATGCAAAGATTGTAAAGACATCTCAGAGAATTGCTGCAGTGTTTAGGAGGACATTGGCCATGAAAGACAAAAGAGTGGTGACCCCATTGTAAAAAGCTTTGCACAGGATTTCAGATTTCGGTCAGCCATCCAGCTCACTAGTCTTTTATATAATTCTGTCTGTTTCAGTTTAACTACTAGTTTATCTTGTGGTAGTCTATCAAAGACCTTTGAAAAATCCATGTGCACCACCCTATATGCATCTCCTTTATCAATTGAATTTGTCACCTTATTGCAATACGAGGGTGGTCTGAAAAGTTCTTGTCCTAACAATGAAAAAATTAATTTATAATTTCAAAATTATTTTTATTTTTCAACATAATCTCCCTTAAGACTAATGCATTTATTCCAGTGATGCTTCAGCACTATTATCCCGTCCCTGTAGTGGTTCTCAGTAAGATCTGCAAAATTACCCTTTACAGCTGCAATCACCTCTTGATTTGAAGAAAAATGCTGACCAGCAAGGAAGAGTTTTAGTTTTGGGAAGAGATAGAAGTCAGAGTGAGCCAAATCTGGGAAATAGGATGGATGTTCCAACAATTCGTAGTGCAGATCCCTTAATTTTCCCTTTGCCAAAACACCTTTGTGAGCAGGTGCATTGTCCTGATGAAATATGATTTTTTTCTTCTGCAAACCGGATCTTTTCTCACGAATTTTTTCATCTAGTCTGGTTAAAAGATTGGAATAATATTTCCAAGTTATTGTTTTACCCATTTCAAGATAATTAATAAACAAAATGCCTTTGGCATCCAAAAACATCAATGCCATGACCTTTCCTGCTGATGGAATCGAGTTTGTCTTCTTTGGTGCTGAACAACCGGCTTCTGTCCACTGTTTTCACTGCTGTTTGAATTCTGGTGGGTAATGGTGAAACAGAGTCTCATCCATAGTAATAAATCAATGCACAAAAAATCAGTTTTATTCTTGTTAAAACTCTACAAGCACTGTTTAGAGGTTTTCATGCGATTGTGTTTTTGATCTGCTCTGAGCAAGCGCGATACCCATCTTGCGCAAACTTTTTCATATGCAGTTCTTCATGCCAAATATATCCTACATGTTCTTTTGAAATGCCTATAGTCTCAGCAGTTTAATGTACTTTGACTCGTCGGTCATCCAATACCATATTGTGCACTTGATCAATGATTTCTGATATTGTTACACTTTTTTGGAAGTCCTTCACGTGGATCATCTTCAAGGCTGGTACAGCCATTTTTAAACTCTGCATCCGATTTCTTAAAATGTCGAAAATGAAGGAGAAGAGTGCTCATAAACTTTTATGAACTCCAAATGAATTTCTTTTGGCGTTAAACCTTCTTTTACCAAGAATTTTATAACTGCACGACTCAATTTTATCCATTTCAAGGGATAGAGACAACACTCTTGCTTCAGACAGCTGTATAAAACAAACTACTTGATAAATTGACTTGCAATTTCACATGGATGCTTATGACAGATGTACCAACTTACAAAAAAAATTGCCGATAGTGTTGCATCTATGGTCGAGGCCAAAAACATTTCAGACCACCCTTGTACATAAGCACTTGCTGAACACGATTGCCCCTTAACAAACTCATACCAAACATCATAAAGAATGCTGTTATGATCAACCCAATTCTAAATCCTACTCCTTACTAACTACTCTCACATCATAACAACAACCCCAGACACACACACACACACACTGGTTTATAATTTGTAGCCGCAGTCTTCCCCCCCCCCCCACCTTTGTGAAGTGGAAGAATTTTTCCCACCTTCCATTCCTTTGTGACTAATCCTGTTGCAAGATTCATGTTAAATAGGTGTTCCAAAGGTGCTATTAATTCCATAGAGGATTCAACCAATGTGGTGATATATACTGTCAAGTACTGTTGCATTATTAGCATCAAGTTTACTTAATTCCTCATACATTTCCTTTCATTCATCATCAGTCCTTCCTCAACCATACCCACTACACTCCAGCTTGTCCCGATGTTGCCTTCACGAGATTGAAATGCACTAATAAACTGATAATTGAATAGTTTAACTATATCCTCCACATTTACCAATCTGACAATGTCATCAACTAGCATCATCCTCCCATAGTAATTTTCTTCTACTTGCCATATATCAAAATAATTCATTTGGATTTTTCTTAGCTTGATTAGCTAATTTCTTCTCATACTGCACTTTTGCTATCTTCACCAACTGAGTCACCTTCCTGGACTGCTGTTTGTACTCTTCGTGCAACTGATCATTACCAACATTCGTCTTATGCTGCATCCACAGTGTCTTCTTCTTCCAGATTTCACTATTTTACTTCATTTTACTCCCATCTTGTTTAGCCCTTTCACTTTTGGAATACTCTTAAACACTGCTCCTGTTAAATAGCTCTTTATCAATGCCCACCCAGCATCTGTCTCCTTTCCACTCAACTCCACTTTCCACACTATAGTAGCTCCCAGTTGTCTCAAGCTTTTCATTATCATTACCTTTGTAGTTTCACATACTGCATATATCCCTTCTTTATAGGCATTCTCATATGATTCACTGCAGCCCAGATGATCACTTCATGGTCACCCTCTCACTGACCGGGGTCAAGATTAGACACTCCATTCATAATCACATCCTCTGATGATATAACCAGATCTAAAACTCTTAACCCTCACATGTCTTCCATTGCATATTACCAAAGATTGATTTTCCATATAAACTCGAGAAATTCATTCTCCTTATTCCCTGAAGCTACCTCTTCATTCCAGTCAATATTGGCTTAATTGAAGTCACCCACAGTGATCACCCTTCACTTGCTCACTAAGCCAAGTTGCCTGTAAATATTTTTTTGTCTCCAACTTCCACATTTTCTGGCCTATAGCAACATCGCACGAAATATGTCATTCTATCAATCTCCACTTCACACCATATTGCTTCAAAACCGCAGCCACTTTTTTCTCCTTGTATGTCATCATGGTGCAGACATAATTTTCCTATGCTGTCATCAGCAGCACTTCTTTTGTTTCCTATCTTCACAAAAAATATCATACCTCTCGGTTATTATTGCCGTCAAGATGTCATTCTCATCCTTTCACTTATTCCAACTAGTTTTGGCCACATAACTCAATCAATGCAACAATTTCATCTCCTGTATTACTGATACTTCTTGCATTCATAAATAAGCATAAGCATATGATACTTTATGGGGGGGGGGTACAATGTCTTTTTGAAGGAGAGTTCCTGTCTAAGTAATTTTTTATTTCCTACTGACTCTCCCCCACACAGGTGCTCACAATACCTATAATACAACAGTATCTCATGTGGGCAAGTGATTAAGGGGAAAAGAGAAATCTTTTAATGAGTTTCTTGAAAAACTGAGATTGTATTCATTGGTAAAAACAGTACAGGGAAGGCAATTCCAAAGAATAGAGGCAGCTAGAATGATTGAAGAATGCAAAGTTGGTTTGCTTTGCTAGTAATTGAATGGTGATCAGTGGTTGTTTGTGTTCTTACATGATTACTAGACAGCAGGGGAATTGTAGTGGCCAGTAGTTTGGTTCTGCTGCACCTGTAAAAGTACCTATAAAAAGGCATAATGCAGAAAGAGAGCACCTATGGGAAAGTGACTGAAGGGAGTCTGTGAGAGAGAGGGATCACCTATTAAAGAGATTGCCCTCTTTTGTATACAATCAAGAATTTTTAGGAAGATATTTGACACTACCCTTATGTGAGATTAATTTTCTAATTTCAGTTGTGTTTGAGATTTATAGTGTTAGGAGTTTAGCAGAATAGAAGTAGTGTTTGCATTAGATATATTTAAATCAAGATAAGCTAGATGTCAGTCCAAGAAGAGAAAACTGATCTTGACTAGAAATCTGAACATTATCAAAAGTAAGAGGGAGTGAAGGATCTACTTCCAGGTAATAAGGCAGAACCGTGTTTTGATGGCATTGAAATTCACTAGATTTTCTTACCCCTACTTCAGAATGGCAGGCAGGTCAGTATTTAATTATCATGGAAGATTTTGAAGCCAGAATCATTTCAATATTATAACATTTCCCAAATGAAAAAGAGAAATGGAAAGTACATTAATGTGTAGGAGGAAGAGTATGGGCAAGTGTACAGAACCATGTGATACTCATATTAAGGGCAGGGGGGGGGGAGAGAGAGAGAGACAGGAAGATGGTATCTTGTTGAGAAAGTCATGAGGCAAGACATGATCAAATGCCTTGGAAACATCAAGAGGAACCTTAAGTTTCTGCAACTCTTTCCATAGTCTATGTCTAAAGATGGGGTAAGTTTAGCCAGGATAGTAAGGGGATATGAAATGAGAATGGTGGAATTCATATTGGCAATCATTTAACTGATTGGTTCAAGGGTGCTGAAGAAGTTGGTTGTTAGTGATTTCCAACACTTTCGAAGTACTGAGGTGAGAGCAGTGAGGTGATAATCATGGTAGACTTTTATCTCCTTTTTAGGGATTACTGATAAAGGTTTGCTTCCATGCTTGGGTAGATTCCAGAAGAGAGTGACAGCTTATATAAGTCATACAGAATGTGTATCAAAGCAGCACAAGATTTGAATAGAACTGGAGGGATACATTGTTAAGATGATTGGTAAGACAATGTGTGTAGATGATGGTGAGTTAGCAGCAGTAAGCAGTATGAGAACTGGTGGCGAGTTATTGGTGAGGAGCAGAAAGACAGGCGATGTGCAAGGTAGTGAAAATGTGATTTGTGTAAATGGCACTGAAAAACTAGTTCAAGATATGAAAGAAAAGTTGGCAAGAGATTAAACGTATAAGGAATGAATCGAGGAGAATTACGGATTTGTATGGGAATGTGAGAAAGAATGGGACGAAAGTTTTGAAAGAAATATTGAATGATTTGAGAGTGGCAATGTATGGAGATTCGAGGTGATAAGAGGTGTGGTGTATGAAAAGGTGCACAAGGTCTGTTTTCCAAGATGTAGACTGAGTGGGTGGCTGAAGCATTAGATAAGAGGAGTATGCAAGCAAAAGAGTTGGTAGTTGGCACGAATGATCTGACCGGTAACACGAAGAATGTAAAGAGGGATATCATGAGGCTCTTAAGGAGAGTGAAAGATGACACTGCGGTAGATAATGTCAGTGTGTTGCCCAGGTATGATAATGATGAGTTGAGAAGCGAGCAAAGATTTTGAATGGTATGCTAGCAGAGTTGTGTCAGGACTTCAGTTTGTGAATGTGTGGAATGACTTTGAGTGGCAGATAGAGATGTATAAAAGAGATGGGCTACATTTGAATGGATTTGGTGTGAGTCAGTTGGAGAAACTGTTACTGCAAGAGAGAATGACTGAAGTGAATGCAAGATCTGAGGAAGTAAGAGATGTTATGGAAGAACAGGGGAGCAAGGCAGGCAAGTTTGTGAATAGAAAAGTGAGTGGTGTAAATGGAGGGAATAAGAGAGAAGGAACATATAGTGGAAAGAGAAATGGGGGTGGACCAGGGGGGGGGGATGCTGCATGAAAACTGTGGGTGATGGTTTCGGGAGTAGATATATAAGTGTGCAAGAAAGGATTAAGACAGTCAAGGATGTGGGGATGATATTTAGGTCTACAGAGGGATGTAGTATCCACCCTGACCTCCCCCATTGCTCTTTCAGTGGAAGGCAATGAGAAGGAAATGTTTAGATAAATTGCTCTGGCTAATAAGAAAAGGGTGATCATTATGGGCAATTTCAATTATGGTAATATAGATTGTAATGAAGAGACAGCATCAGGAACCCAAGAGAATGAATTTCTTGAGTTCTTAAGGGATAACTACCTTAAGCAGTATATAACACAGGACACACCTGGATTGATGGTCTTGGATTTGACTCCATTTACAACAATATCTTCTGATGATGTAATCAAATGGGAATTACATGGGAAAGAAATGAATGCTGCTTGGTCTCTATTCAGGAATTATCTGGCAGGGGCAATGACTCAGTGTATTTCAAAGGCTAGTAAAAATAAATAAAGTAGATGTCAAATGGATGACTAAAGAGGTGAAGCATGCAATCTAGAAGAAAAATGCATTCTGGAGGTGGCACAAGATGAGTGAAGATAATCAGTTACGTGAGGAGTACAAAGAGCAAGCAAGGAAGGTGACTCACTTAGTAAGGGCAGCAAAAGTGTGGTAAATGATAAAGAAACTAAAAAAAATCCTGGGGAATTTTTTCAATATGTGGCCAGTCTGCTTGTCTGACAGTAGAAGGAAGAATGATTATGGTAGGATGATGTTGTTCACTGATGATGAAAGAATGATAAACACTGAGTAAGATATTGTTGAGGTGTTAAATGAGTTCATTAATGGATTCCATTATTGTGATTGTAATTGCTCCCCGCACTGGCCAGGGCAGTACGGGGAGCACACAAAGGCATCTAGGACTCTTCAAAGGATAAGACAACAACATTGTGATTGTAACATAATGCAGAACTTGAGAGCAGTGGGAATGGGGGGAGGAACCGCTAATGGTGAGTGAGCAGGAGGTTTATGAGGAATTGAGTAAACTTGATGTCAACAAGGCTATGGGACTTGATATATATCACTGCATGTCTCGAGGGAATGTTCCAGGGAGTTAACAACACCTCTAACATACATTTACAACATGAGTCTTAGATTATCCCAGCTCTGAAAGGAATGGGAAGATGGCAGAATCGTTCCACTTCATAAAGGAGGTGATGAGACTTAGGCTTTGAATTATAGGCCAGTCTGCTTGTCTGGAGTTGTGGTCAAGGTGTTAGAGAAGCTAGTGACGACAAGGATTCAGAACTGGGTGGACAGCAGTAGAATTCTTTTTAATGGACAGCATGGGTTTGCTAAAGGAAGATCGTGTTTTAGTAATCTGCTTACTTATTATAACAAGGTGACAAATACATTGGACAAGGGGGATGCTTATACAGTAGTATATTTAGATTTTGCAAAGGTTTTCAATAGATTACCACATGAAAAGACTAGTAGTTAAGTTGAAACAGATGGGGTTGAATATTAGGTTAGTGTGTTAGATTGGAGATTAGTTGTCTGATAGGTATCAACAACTTTTGTATGGGGGAATGATTTCCCAGAAGAGGAAAGTTGCTAGTGGCTTGCCCCAGGTGTCTGTTCTTGTTTAATTTGTATATAAACACGTTGTTTAATTTGTATATAAAGACCTATATGTGGTACTAATGTACTATAGGTTGATCAACCAACCTCTCGAGTATGGGCTCAATATATATATATATATATATATATACACACAGGGTGTTCAGGATAAATTTGACAGTTTCGTAAGGAAAAAGAAAATCTTCTTTGTATCAATTAAATTTAATGAATTGACAAAAAACATTACAGGCAGAGTTAATTACAATACTATCAACAAGATTTACTCAAAATAACCACCATTAGCATCGATCACAGCTTCAATCCTGCTTCGGAACCTCGAACAAGCTGATGCTACAGTCTCCCTGGGAAGGGCCGCAAAAACTGTTTTAATTTTATCCATTAACTGGGCTTTTGTATTACTGGAAGTGCGATTGGTGTCTTTTTCAACTGTGCCCCATACAAAATAATCCATGGGGTTAAGGTCTGGGGAGTTTGGAGGCCAAACATTTGGACTGGTGAAGTCGTAGAAATTTTCAGACAACCATTTTTGACTTTTCCCAGAGGTGTGGCAAGGGGCCGAATCCTGCTGCCATACATACGGCCTACCATTGGCTACCCTTGTTATCCAGGGCTTGACTACAGTGTTTAGCAACTCCACATAGCCATCTGAAGTCAACCTGAGGCCCTCTTGGAAAAAATGCGGAGGCATCACATTGCCTTCAGAGGATACACATCCGAAAACCACCACAGTTTGGGGAAATTTAGTCTGCATTACACGAGGAATGTCCTTTGTACTGTATGCAAGCCATCTGTTATTCTGCGTGTTGTGTTTTTGATCCTGGCAAAAGTTTTTCTCATCGGAAAAGAACCAGATTGTTTGTGGTTCCGCAGGATGTTTCACTTTGCTTAGAAGTTTCTTCGCGTTTATCAAACGTTTTTCACGGGCCTTTTCTGTAAGCAGCTGACCTTTGCGGCGCTTGTATGAGTAGTAGCGGAGGTCTTCATTGAGTGCAAGCTTCATAGTAGAGGCTGCAACATTCATTTCACGTGACAAAGCCCGAATTCCAATGCCAGGGATCTTCAACACCTGTTCCTGCAGATTTGCGAGGAATTCTGCTGTACGAACGCAATCAGATTGTCTGCTAGGGATCTTTCTTCTTGCTACATCCTCGTAGTCACCATTGCAAGTCTCTAGTTCATGCCTGATTGTTTTTACTGTATTCAGGGAGCATTGGGCAGCAGTCGAAATATCCTTATTTTGATGGCCGGCACGAATCATCATGATACAAGTTATTCTCTTCCATGATTCAGGTGGGTTCCGGCTATCCATCCTTTCTGACATCTTGTATATGAATGAAGAAGGGTCCAACCTTTTAAATGAAGAGAAGTGTGTGTTAATACATGTAACTTACGGAAAAATATAATTAATTATAAATATGTCAAATTTATCCCGAACACCCTGTATATATAAATGACATTGGAAAGGGCTTAAATGGTGATACAGAGATGTTTGCAGATTATGCAAAATTGTGGAAAGTTATGAGAAGTAGCTTTGTTGCTTATGTTGTAGCTTTACAATAGTATCTAAATAGACTGACTGAATGGAGAAAGTGTGTGGGGACATCAGTTTAATGTTACTTGAAATTTCATGGACATTTTGCTAAAATTGTGAGGACAACACATCGGATTATGGGAATGATGCGGACAACACTGACATGCAGAAGTAAGGATGTTTTGATTCCATTGTGCAAGAATTTGATCAAGCTGCATATGGATTACTGTGTATACATTTGGTTGTCAGATTTTTAAAAGGATGATGAGATGTTGGAGAAGGCCCAGAGAGGATTGACAAAGTTGGTATCTGGTCATTGGAATGGAATACGAGGACAGATTGAGAGAATGCAAATTACAGAGCCTAGTGGATAGAAGGAAGAGGGGAGACATGATTGAGATGTATAAGTTGGTAAGAAGTAATTACCAGATTAGCACAGATGAGATTTTTCATGGAATATCTGGAGACAGGGGAAGAACGAGAGGGCATCCCTGGAAGCTGTATGAGATGGGTGTGAGCAAGGGGGTGAGGAGTAGATTTTTTGCATGGAGAGTGATGGGGGACTGGAATACATTGCCTGAGAGTGTGGTGAGTGCAGGAACAGTGAATGCATTTATGTTGACATACAATGAGCTTGCATGTGAGAGTGGGACCTCCAACAATGAGTCTCTTGACTCCATGGAGGTCTGTTGATAATAATACCATCTGGAACAGGACACTTAAATGGATTTCATTTTTGTGAAAGATCAATGGAGGCATGCTATTGAACAATTTGTGATATTGTAAGAGGTGATTTGCTTTAGAGATCTGTACTAGAGTCTGAGGAAAAGACTGATTCCAAGAGTTCTTCTTTATCTTTGGGTATCCAATTTTATCATCAGGATGAGAGAGAGAGGTAGAAACAAGGAAGAGCAGGAGTTATATCAAACAGTCTTGCTAAGGGATCAGACGGCTTTTGACAGCCAGTTGAGCAAGAGAACAAGCTTGTTACATTTGGCCCTTGTGAAGTTTGTCCTATGAAGTTTGTCTTGCATTTATTGATGATGTTCTTATACTTGTTTCTGACTGTCATGTAGGCTAAGTGAGAAGCTGAAGTTTTTGACTTGAGCCATTCAGTATATGCTGTACTTTTTTTAGCATGGGTTGCACAGGCATAGGACTTGTAATATAAACTAGGGCTTGTATAAAGATTGGGGTTTGCAGCAGAGTGGAGAATGAAGGCCCCTTATTCAAATAAGGGTTATTTCAGTTATTTTGTCAGAGCAGATGTTGGATCAGGAGAGCAAAAACATTCAGGCTATGGACAAGCTGCATAGAAATCTCAGAGGTTATCTCACTTGGTATGATCCTAATGCCATAGGGTATAAGTCTCATATCCTATGGCATTAGGATCATACGGCATTAGGATCCTATGGCATTAGGATAGAAAATGAGACATAAATAAGGTTATCACCTGCATTGTCATTAGGAGAGAAAACATCTGCAGTGTACGTAGGGGTAGAGCTGGTTAAGAAAACATCACCATGTTGGAAGAATGATAAGGATTATCTAGTATTTTGATTAAGTATTTGTGTCTGATCAAGACTTTATAAATGATTTAACCTTCCTTCTGTCTTGGTGTGTGAAGTTATAGAAGGGAAGCCAGTTTGTTATTAACATTAGTATTTTAGGAATATAATCTCATAATCTCACAGTTTGGGTTTTTAGACTCTTGGGAATCCAGACTTTTTAGAGATAGGTATTCAAAGAGGTAAGCATGGTTGACTGAGTTAGGAAAATGGTAAAAGCAGCAGATGAAAGCTATAAAGTGCTGCTTTTACCATTTTCCTAACTCAGTCAACCATGCTTACCTCTTTGAATACCTATCTTGAGCCAGAATAGATCATAAAGTAGGGAATCCAAGTTTAATAATCTTTGGCATAGAATATAAACCTAAATGTATAAACCTAAAATAAACCTAAAATAACCTTTTGACAAATCAGTTGCGTTCCATTGTAGACATTGTTGCATGCTACTGGTCCTGCACAAAGGCCAACATCAACATTGATCCTTCGTTCTTGGAGTTTGATGATGAGATGATCAATGGAGGCTGTTGATCCTTCAGCAACCTCCAATGATCATCCAGATCCTTGAAAGCTCCTTGCAGTATGTCAGCTCTCTGTGATGTGTGTGTGTGTGTGTGTTGTATCATATTATTTTATGAAATGAGTAAAATAAACATAATTGAATAACTTCATTTGTCATTGACTCTGAATCATTTCACAATCACATACCATCTGGCTCACATTAATGTAATTCTCTCCTGCTCACAGTGCCATATTTCTCCTATCAGTAATTTTTGAACTAATATTTCTTTATTGTCAGAATCTCTTCCTTGTGATCTGGTTAGGGGTATCCACTAAGTTTGATAGTGTTTCATCTATTGGCTCTCTCTACAGATTACTTGGAATGTACTTTAATTTGAAACACCCTGTATATATAAATATGCCAGCATTTTCTCAAGCTTGTAGAAATAAATCAAAATATATTTATTCACTCAAAAAAGTATGAATAATATTCAGAAAATGATGATGCTGAATTTTTCTATTCTTATTTAGTTCTTCCAAAGTTTGAAATAACAATCCTTCCACCACCTTATATCCTAGCTGATGCACAGGTCATTACAGCAAAGATATGTGCCAAGTAAGGCCTTCTTAAATGTAGTATGCATTATTGTATGCATTCTCTGAATATTTTTCTATATGAATGTGTTTTCTGTTGCTCAGGGTATATAATATTATTTAATATGAAGAAGGTTGATATATTTGAATGGTTATAAGGTATTTGTTCGTGTGTAGAGGCTTAAGTGCTATGAGGACATCATGTTGGAGGCTTAATGGATTTTTTACAACACTCAAAAAGGATTAAAACAGAATTTAATACTTCCTATATTTCATCCTAGTCACTAGGACATCTACGGGGATTACAAAAACAACTAATGTAACATGAACACAAATATCATACATTACTAAGCCCAACCACGTGGGTGACACTAAAGTCCTATCTAGGTGGAGCGCCCTCTAAGGGCGGTTGTAGGTGGCCTGGAATGTAAGGTGGGACCTCTGGTGATGAGTGTTTCCCAAATCTTTGGAAGCTTAATGCAACCGTATTTATTAAGATTTGGTTAATTTCTGAGAGCTGCTGCTGCTTCTAAGAATAGTCGCTCTTTCTTAAATTTGCTGTAGTGGAGCATGGTGGTGTCCAAGACATGGTTAGCCAAGCCTGAATGACCATAGTCTTGTTTACAGATGTAAGACTTGTGTTCCTCCAGGCGGATGGATACTGATCTGCCTGTCTGTCCAAAGTACGCTAGCTTACAGGAACAGGGTACTTTGTAAACTCCAGGCAAAGAGAGAGGAGGGAGCTGATCTTTCGTAGAACGGATAAGGGTAGCAAGTTTGTGGTGGGGCTTATATGCTTTGTGTAGGTTGTACTTTTTTAGAATCTTGGCTATTTTTCCGGATGTGCCACGGATGTAGGGTATGGTGATGCCATTTTTAAAATCTTGTTGACGAAGGATGGGGAATGGGGGGAGGAACTGATTATTTTTTTGATACTGTGATCGCTGTTAGCCATTGGAGAGGAAAGTGCTGTGTATGTGATTAAGTTCAGTAGTGAGGGCGGTTCCACTGGAACAAAGATAGTGGGCTCTCTTGGTAAGAGTTTTAATAATGCCATATTGTTGAGAGAGGTGGTGGTGGGAGAGTTTGTGAATGTATCTGCCTGTGTGTGTGTGGGTTTTCTGTATACGGTGAAGGCAAGTGTATCATTAGGCAGGCATGTAACTAAGGTGTCTAGGAAGGGTAAACAATTGTTTTTTTCCTTTTCCATAGTAAACTGCATTCTTAGATGTAGGCTATTGAGATGACTGAGGAAGGAGTCTAACGAGTCTGGGCCATGAGGCCAAATAGAGAACACATCATCTACATATCTTAGCCAGATAGAAGGGTGGAGTGGGGCTGAGTCTATGGCTCGTTTTTCGAAATCTTCCATATAGAAATTGGCAAGAGGGGTGAGAGGGGAGGGGGAACCCATGGCAGTTCCCTCTATCTGCTTGTAGATTTTGTTCTTCCAAGAAAAATGCCCAGAGTTAATGGCAAAGGAAAAGAGATATAAGATGTCAGATGGAAAAACGGAAAATCCATGGTGCTGATGGAAATCTTTTACTAATTTCTTAGATGAGTCTGCTCATCTGAGAAATTTCAAACCACAAAAATTTTGGGGTTCGAACCCATACCCCAGCAATCAGTTCCTTCCCCATTCCCCATCCTTCTCGTCAACAAGATTTTAAAAATGCCATCACCATACTCTACATCCGTGGCACATCCAAAAAAATAGCCAAGATTCTAAAAAAGTACAACCTACACACAGCATATAAGCCCCACCGCAAACTTGCTACCCTTATCCGTTCTCCGAAAGATCAGCTCCCTCCTCTCCCTCTGCCTGGAGTTTACAAAGTACCCTCTTCCTGTAAGCTGGCATACTTTGGACAGACAGGCAGATCAGCATCCATCTGCCTGGAGGAACACAAGTCTTACATCTGTAAACACAACTATGGTCATTCAGGCTTGTCTGACCATGTCTTGGACACCACCCACAGGGTGTCATGGAAGAAAACCACCATGCTCCACCACAGCAAATTCAAGAAAGAGAGACTATTCTTAGAAGCAGTAGCAGCTCTCAGAAATCAACCAAATCTTAATAAATACGGTTGCATTAAGCTTCCGAAGATTTGGGAAACACTCATCACCAGAGGTCCCACCTTACATTCCAGGCCACCTACAACTGCCCTTAGAGGGCGCTCCACCTAGATAGGACTTTAGTGTCAACCACATGGTTGGGCTTAATATTGTATGATATTTGTGTTCATGTTACATTAGTTGTTTTTGTAATCCCCGTAGATGTCCTAGTGACTAGGAAGAAATATAGGAAGTATTAAATTCTGTTTTAATCATTTTTGAGTGTTGTAAAAAGTCCATTAAGCCTCCAACATGATAAGGTATTTGTATTGTTAATTTACAATAAATTTTCATATATGGATTCATTTGGGATAACTTCAAATTTTCAGGCTATTCTTATGGCAGTTGGGATAAGCTGAAAATTTTGGTGTAATTAACAGGAACTTTGAAATGCCCTTTCTGTTTATGATTATTTACCATAAGACACAGAAATCCATGGTGCTGATGGAAATCTTTTACTAATTTCTTAGATGAGTCTGCTCATCTAAGAAATTTCAAACCACAAAAATTTTGGGGTTTGAACTCATACCCCAGCAATCTTTATGCAGTGGGAAATCTCAAAACAAACTTGATCTTTGTTTATAGAGTAGAATTGCATTAATAGAGACATCTGTATTTTTTTTTTTTTTTTTTGGTGCATATATGAAATCTAACGTTGATGTATTTAACTTAATTCTTGTTCTAACAGTGATAAGAATAATATTTTGTTCAGATTTTCATTTGATTATAAGAAAAATCATGATAAAAGACATGACACATTATTGAAATTATTTTTTTTTTATGAATTATATAATCCCGGACATCTGCTCCAGAGACAAGTATGTTATTTTTTGAGCTATTTTAGGCCTTCAATAAGCAGTCGCCTCACCAGCTGGCACCAGGGCCAGTTTTATCATTAGGTGAACCTAGGCAATCGCCTAGGGGGGGGGGACTAAGACTTTGGGTTCATAATGAGTTCAGGGAAAAATTACAACCTTCGAAAAAAATTAAGTAAAACCTTGATTAATAATAAAAAGACTGAAATAACTCAAGCCGTTCTGGAGCTCACTGATGATCCTACATTATATTCGCCTTTCTGATTATATACATTATATTTGCCCTGGCTGGCACAATTGTCAATTAGGTAAAGAATTTTTTCACAAATGTCGATATATAGATAGTGGATTTAAGTAGAGTAGACAGTGGGTTATGAATAGATTTGAATATTGAGACTTAAGCAGATGACATAATGATAAAACATGAAATAATGGAATGGCACTTGTGTTAGATAAAAATTATAATATGTGTAGAATTTTTGGCTAGGTTTTCTTTAGCCATTAATAATACAGCTGAAAATGATTGCCTTAAATTTTCCCGATTTTGGAAAATCAAATCATCCTAAGTAACATTCCTCGTTGCTGTGTGTTTCATAAAACTGTAATTTTTAAAATTTATATCTTTGAATTCTAACAGTTGTAGATGCAGTTATCCTCCTGAGGTTGTAGCACATATTATTGTATACTTGCTATTTAAGTGTTGTTCTTATAATGTTTATCTATTTTCATCTTTGTTAACAATGGCTAGGAAACTTAATCCAAAATTCTACAAATATTAAATATTTTTTTCCCAATGTAGGTGTCATTCTTTTTCATTGGGAAAAATTATTAAAATATTATAATTTTATAATTATACAGTGGGTTGTGTGGTGTAGAATGCCTTTCTGCAATGAGTTCCTGTATTCTATGGAGGGATAATAATAATGAAGGAAATGTGGAAATCAATGAACCTTTTAATAAGTTAATCAAATTTAAACAATTTAGTTACATTTGTGCTGTTTTTTTCTACTTAGACATTCTTAAATACTGCACAGACGTTATCAAATGCATCAATTGCTTCATTTTCAATGTTTTTGTAAGCTAGCCCATTCACTATATGCTCAATGCATTTTGAGCAGTTGCAAAAGTAGTGCAGACACCTGTTTTCAGAATTGTATCTTTCTTGTACCATCTTGTTCTAAATTTAGTGATAGGTATATCAATTATTAAATAAAAATTCTACAAGTGTAAAAACTAATAATTATGTGAAAGAATTTCTAATTAGAATTGTGAATGAACAATAAACAAAACAATTTAGAATAGTCAAGTCAATTTCTTAAAGACAGGGACATGTGCCGTTAGATTATTCTTATTAAGATTAGAGCCTACATAGTCAAAAGTGTGATTGTAGGAACATTTCTGCACTGTTGTTTTTAGCATATGGGAGTATCCAGGATACCAGTATTGGCATTTGTATCCGAGATGAGGTATTGGTCTCAAATTACTACTTCTTATCTTGGGAACTGTGCAGGCTGCCATCATTCTCCCAAAGTGTTCTCTGTCTGTAGATATGTAGGATTGCACCACCTCTGGGTTTGGCTCCCACTGATGAGACAGTTGAGCTTGGCAAGTGCAAGAAGAATGATTGTTATGGGAGATTTTAACTATAGCAGTATAAATTGGGGGAGAGGACGATGCATGTAGCAAAAAGGGAATGGAATTTCTAGAATTCTTGAGGGACAAATGTCTTAGGCAACATGTAATAGAAGGAACAAGAGGTTCAAGATTTTTGGATTTGGTCATAGCATCAGAAGAGTTGATAATAACTGAGATGACATCTCTTCCACCATTTGGAGAGAGTGACCATATGGTTTTGACTTGGAAGAAGAATAGACATGCCCGAGTATCAAAGAAAAGGCAATGTATGTGGAATTATAAGCAGGTGATAATAATATGGGGAAGTTTCATGGAGGGAGAAATTGGAAGCCCAGTTTATCATTAGAACTTCGAAAATTGTGAAGGAACATTTGTTAGCAGCAATAGTAAGCTGTTTTCCACAAGTGAAGAAGAGGACACAATTTAGTGTAAAGTGGATGAAAAACAATATTAATCAGGAACTGCATGTGAAAAAGAGGCTATGGAAGAGATATAAGGAGACAGCTGAAGAGCAGATGCATGAAGAATATAAGACACAGGCCAGGAGAGTGACTAGTATGGTAAGGAAGGCGAAACTGGAATATGAAAAGAGATTGGTCCTAAGATCCAAAGAAAATCCTAGGGACTTTTTTAGCTATGTGGCCAGTAGGAGGATAAAATGATTGTGGAAGAATGACATTGTGGGATAAAAATGGGAATAGAGTGACTGATGCAGAGAACATAGTGGAATTGTTCAATGAACACTTTATTAGAGTATTTCATCCTGGAGGAGTACATTTTAATATTTACTAGAGGGGATAGGGCAAGTTCGAGGTTTAGAGGTGCAGGAGGAGAGCGTGTTCCAAATACTGAGTACTCTGGATGTCAGTAAAGCTGTCGAACTAAGTGGTATTTCACCAGGAATTTTGAGAGAATGTGCTAAAGAACTGACAGCTCCTTTGACCTGGCTTTTCAGTGAAAGTCTGGCTACTGGAAAGGTGCCCAGGGAATGGAAGGAAGGTAATATAGTGCCATTGCATAAGGGTGGTAGCAGACTGGAAGTGTCTAATTATAGGCCAGTTTGTGTGTCATTAGTAGTTGTTAAGATCTTGGAGAAAGTAGTGAGGGACCGTATACAACATTGGACAGATGATGGTAATGTTATCTGTGAGAATCAACATGAATTTGTGAAGGGGTGCTCTTGTTTTAGTAATATGCTAGCCTTTTATAATAAAGTTACAAGAGCAGTTTTTAAGGGAAATGCATATTCTGCCATTTTTTTGGATTTTGCAAAGGCATTTGATAGGGTGTCTCATGATAAGCTCATATTTAAGTTGCAGTGCACATGAGTTTAGAGTTGGGTTAGTCAAATGGATTCAGAATTGACTGTCTGATAGATATCAGAGAGTTGTGTATGGTGGGGCAGTTTCAAGAAGGCAGAGGGTTTCAAGTGGAATCCCACAGGGCTTAGTACTGGGATCTGTATTGTTTAACCTTTATATTAATGACATTGTCAGTGGATTGCAGGAGGATATTCAGCTGTCTGCGAATGATGTGAAGCTGGTAAGGGTTATAGTGCAGATGTGGTAGCCTTGCAAGCGGATCTGAATAAGCTAGACAGATGGGCAAATGAATGGGGTTTCGGTTTAATTCAGCAAAATGTAAGGTCTTAAGGTTTGGGATACATCGATAGGAGACTGCATACTCTGTTGGAGTAGCTATACTGGAAGAAATAGGGGAGACAAGAGATCTGGGGTTGATAATTGATGGAAACCTGAAATTCAGAGGACATATTGCAAAGGTAGTGAAGGTAACACAGAGGATTGCTGCAATAATGAGAAAGACGCTGACCTGCAGAGATAAAAGAGTTATCATTCTGTTGTATAAGACCCTGATCAGACCATTCTTAGACTATTGTTCTCAGATTTGGACCCCAGGATTTGAAGGGGATAAATTAACTGTGGAAAGGGTACAAATTCGGATAACAAAGATAGGACTCTGCAATGTTAGTTATGAGGATCGGCTGAGAGAATGTGGACTGCAGAATTTGGTGGATAGAAGGAGAGTGATATGATTGAGACCTTTAAAGTGTTGAGAGGTGGTTACAGGTTGGACACTGGAGAGTTCTTTGACTTGGTTGAACAACGGATAGGAGTGATGACAAATGCCCATCCCTGGAAGAACACCACTCCTCACTCTCTTGCTCAGAGTTTCCTTTCTGCATGGAGGGTGGTTGAACTGTGGAATGCATTGCCTGATAAAGTGGTGAGAGCGAAAACGGTCAATGAGTTTAAGGAGTGGTATGATTGACTTTGTGTTTCCTAGGAAGGACCTCCCGTGATGAGTCTTTTGACTTCATGGAGGCCTAAATAATAATAATAATAATAACGTGTGGTCATGGGGTGGCTTTTGAGGGATGAAAAATCCAGGTTTCCAGAAGAAAAACTGTCGACCTCTATATGAGACTGGCTATCTCATCTTTGGTTGAATAGATAAAGGTTCCTCACATGATAGATAGACTGGAATCAAACCTAGGCCTTTCTGATTAGAGAACTTTATCTATATCGACTTAGCTATGGAATCTTTATTTATGCACTTACCGACACTCAGGCAATTCTCTGTACTTTCCAGCACTCTCATTCTGATAACCAACATTGTACATGCAAACAATTCCTTTTTCATTATTATTATTATGTGATACCTCCAGGGAGTCCAAAGACTCATCGAGGGAGAATGTGCCAACACCATCGAACGATTTACCCTTCTAACTATTAACCGCACTCAAACCTGCTTAACTTTTTGCGAGCTATTAATAGCAGAGGCTCTTCCAATCAACCAACCTTCGCTGGCTTATTCAGATCCTTCTTATACAGATTTTAGGGATGGCCTTGCATTCACCCTTACCTCTCAAATTTCTAAAAAAAATCACTTCCATATTCCATTACTGATTGCCTATGATAGTTATCCCTCAATAACAAAGAAATTAATTTTTATTTTTACTAGATGCCACATTTTCATTCCAGTCATATTACTGTAATGTGTCTACATGTTTCTCTGTCAGCACCTTCCACATTTTCCTAGCCAATAGCAACATCCAGCTAAATGTCTTCCATTAGCTTCAACCTCATACCATACCATTCCAAACCACTGCCATTATTTCCCCCTTGCATTTCCACTTTGTGCCGACAAAATTCCTCTGCTATCATAAACCCAACAGCAGTGCTTGATCAGTGCTTAGCTACTGATCAACAGCTGCCCTATACGAGTTGCCCAGTATTGAAATTACTTCAGGTGCAAACTTCGTTTCTTACACTTGGATAAAGGATTAAACTAAGAATATAATTCTTGGCATCTTTAATTTAGATTATAACCAAGTGGAAAAACTTCCAACAATGATCAAGAGCTTTTTAATAACCACAATGTCTGATTGTAGTACAAAGGTCGAAAGTCTATATAAGGTTGTCGTAAAATGGATGAATCAAGAAATTAAATATGCAATCAGAAAAAACATTTTATGGAGGTAGTACAAGATGAATAATGGTAATCAGTTGCATGTGAAGTACAAAGAGAAGGTCAGGAAGGTGACTTGATTGGTAAGGAGAGCAGCAATGCATTATCAGCAGAAATTAGCCAGACAGGTCAAGAAATGTCTAAAGTCTCAAATGTCTTTTGATATCTGGTAAGTAGAAGAAAGAATGATTATCGTGAGATGACCTTAATGGATGAATATGATAGATTGGTAACAGCTGCAGAGGATATAGTAGACGTATTCAGTGAGTGATTCATCAGGGTATTTCGTCCTCATAAGTGTGACATCATGAGAAGCTTGAATATAGTATGAATAGCAGAAGATTGATTGATGGTAGGGATTAGAAGATATATGAGAAATTAAGTAAACAATGTCAATATGACTTGACACATCATGCCTGTCTTAAGGAAATCTTTTAGGAAGTTAATGGCAGCTAAGATACAGAGTTGGATCAAAAATCGTGGTGTTTGTGGTGTCACCATGGATTTGTTAAAGGGAGCTCATGTTTTACTACTTTACTTAATAATTTACTACAAAAAAAAAAAAAAAAAGAATGCATTGATAAGAAAGATGCATACATTTTTCAAAGGCCTTTCATGGATTGCCACATGACAAGTTGATAATTAAATTACTCTGAATGGGTTGGTAATGGCATTATGTAAAGGTGACTGGAGTACAAAGAAATGTTGAAGTGCATGTTCACGAATCCAGTATCAGAAATAAAGAAGAGGAATTTTTGGCATCGGTCAGATTAACTTGGCTAAAAATTATCAGCATCAGCAAAACCTGGTCGACAGAAAATAATATAGTTACAGGGATAGAACATAAGCAATATGATATTTTCAGATGATTTACAGGAAATATGAGAGTGTGCAGCAATATGAGGGTGTGATAACCCACCATGAAGGAATTGAGGTAGAACCATGTAACTTACACATTATTCTACATATACCCCATGAAATGTTATACACTTGAATTATTCTGATATGATTGAGATATATAAGCTAGTCAGGGGTTGTTATCAGGTTGATATGAAAGAGATTTTTCATAGGATGGGAGAGGGGGGGGTTAGAACAAGAGGCCATCGCTGGAAACGTATAAGGAGGATCTGAGCAGAGGAGTGAGGGGAAGATTCTTTTCATATTATAGTTATCCCTTACAAAATGGGAGGTACACACTATTTTGTGAGCAGAATGCATTGCCTGAGTGTGTTGTGAAAGTCGACACATTGAATCAGTTTAAAGCAAGGTTAGATGAGCATTGTGTGCAATGGTTTGTGTGGGATAAGCATGTGTGCAATAGTGTGACCTCCCATAATGAGTCTGACTCCATGGAGGTCAAATTTTAATAATAATAATAATAGTATAATAGTTTAGTGTTCTGACAGTGTCAGAACACTAAAGGTAAGATGAAGTTAAAGGATGAAAGTGGTAGAATGGTAACTGCTGCAGAAGACATTGTTGAGGTATTCAGTGATCAGTTTATAAGGATATTTCATCCTGATCAGGGTGGAATATGAGGAACTTAAGTGTAGAGGACATAGGAAAGGATGGCTTAATTGTGAGTGAGAAAGAGATATTTGAGGAAATAAATAAACCTAATGTTAATAAGACAATACGATTTGATGACATATCACCACACATTTTAATGGAATGTTTCAGGGAATTGGCAGTAGTATTGACATGCCTGTCAGTGCTTATGGAGCTGAGGGTGGTTGGTGAGCTGAATGCATTGCCTGAGTGTGGTGAATGTTGACACATTGAATCAGTTTAAAGCATGGCTGGATGAGCATTGTATGCAATAGTGTGTGCCTCCCATGATCATCATCATCATCCGTATCAAGGATTTCGGCCTGGCATGGCCTGTTCCGGCCTTAGAAGTCATCATTGAATCGTTTAAGAGGACGTCCTGGTTTTCTTTTTCCTAATGGCTTGTACTTTAAGGCTCGTTTTGGTAATCTTTCTGTTTTCATCCCTTGAATGTGTTCCATCCATTTATGTTTATATTTTTTAATTTTTTCTATTACTGGTTCCTGGTTTAATTCTTTCATAATTTCTTCATTTCTTTTGTGATCAAATAGTAATCGACTCAGTGTACCAGCCAATAATAAAAAGTATGATAGGAAAAATAAGCATATGAGTGTGAACGTAAACAAAATGGAGAGAGTGCTGTATGGAGACTCGCTAGTATGAGGTGTGTTAGTAGAGGATTTAACTAAATCTTACCAACCTGGTGCGACCATAAAGGATGTAACTGAGTCTATTAGAGAGCAAAAGAAAAGGGTGAAAGAATTGATTGTTGTGGCAGGTACGAATGATTTGAAAGGAGATAAAATGGAAATGATAGAGGACCTGAAGGAATTGTTTGAGGTAGCAAAAGAAAAGAGTGAAAGAGTTAGGATGATTAGTCTTTTGGTGCAGTATGACAGTGAAGTGTTTGCCTGAAGCAATGGCTAACTGTATACCTAGAGTCCGAATAATAAATGAAGTAGGGGTTAAATGGATGAATAACACCATTAAACTTGAGCTGCAAAAAAAGAAACAACTATGGATGGAATTTAAGGAGAAAGGTGACCGGCAGGCCAGAAGGGTAACAATTGTGGTAAGAAAAGCAAAAAAGGATTACGAAAGAACATTGGCCATGCAGGCTAAAGAGAATCCTAAACAGTTTTTTCGATATGTTGCAAGTAAAAGGAAAAATGTATATGGCAGAATGATTTTAAAGAATGCCGATGGTAGGGAGGTAACCGAATCAGTTGATATAGTTGAGTTACTGAGTGAGCACTTTGCAAGAATATATCATCCAGGTGGTGACAGTGCAGAAATAAATGAACAAATAGATTATACAGGAATTGTGGTGAATGAAGTGGAGGTGAGTAGTCTATTGCATAACCTCAATGTCAATACATCTCTGGGATTGGATAGTATACCAGCTTGTGTCGTATGTGAAGTGGCTAAAGAATTGTCAATACCCTTGACCATTTTGTTTAATTTGAGTCTTGAGTCTAGGTTAGTTCTGAGGGGGTGGAAAGAGCGGGAAAATAGTTCCACTGCATAAAGGAGGTTCCAAGACTACTGTTGTAAATTACCGACCGATTAGCATATCAGGAATCGTTGTCAAGGTCTTGGAGAAATTAGTCAAGAAAAGGATACAGGTTGGATAGATGAAAATGGGATATTGTATGGGGGAACAACATGGTTTAACGAAGGGTAGATCATGCCTCAGTAACTTGCTCACGTTTTATGACACAGTGAAGGCTGAACTAGATAAGGGTAATGGGTTTACAGTGATTCTACTGGACCTTGCCAAGGCCTTTGACAGGATACCACATGGAATTCTAATCAGTAAACTGCAGCATATGGGGATGGATATAGGGTTGGTGAGATGGATAGGAGGGTGGTTGATGGAGAGATATCAGAGAGTGGTTTATTCAGGAGAAGAGTCCAAAAGACGGCCTGTGACTAGTGGTGTGCCATAGGGTTCTGTTCTTGGACCACTACTGTTTAATTTGTTCATTAACAATATAGGAAAGGATCTGAGAGGAAGTGCTCACTTGTTTGCTGATGATGCAAAGTTGGGTAGAGCAATTGTGAGTGCACAGGATGTCAAAATTTTACTGGATGATTTGGATAGTTTGGAGGACTGGGCTAGGAAAAATGGATGTCAATTTAATGTGACAAAGTGTAAGGTTATGCATTTTGGGGTGAAAAGAATAGCAGCAGTATATCACATTGATGTAACCGTACTGCAGGAGATTGATGAGGCCAGGGATTTTGCAGTGTTGGTGGATAGGAAATTGAAGTTTAGGGGGCACATTGCAAAAGTGCCTAAAAAATCTGCTCATCAAATCACTTGGCTTCTGAAAAATACTTTAACATGCAGAGACAAACATGCAGAGACAAGAATTGTGGGCATGGGAAAATGGCTATCAGTTCAATGTTAGTAAATATTAAGTCATGCACTTCAGCAAGATTAGACATCCAGTCTCATATTATATTGGTGGAATTATGCTAATAGAAATTGATCAGGTTTGGGAACTTGTAGTTTTAGTAGATAGGAATTGAAGTTCAGGAGCCATGTGGCAAAGATTGCAAATACAATTCAAAAAATAATTGCAATGTTGAAATGAACATTCACATGTAAAGATGAGAATATCATTTTGCCTCTTTACAAGGCCTTGATAAGACCTCAGTTGGACTATTGTGCACAGGTTTTGTCTCCTGGTTTATGTTGTGATTTTGATATAGTGAGAGAGTGCAAAGGGGAGTGTTAAAAATGATATCAGGATTGTGGAATACTGATTATGAAGACAGATTGAGAATTTATAGACTGTAGACATTAGCATACAGGAGAAAGAGGTGTGATATGATTGAGACCTACTAACTTCTAAAAGTTCGTACAGGATTTCAGTTGATGGAATTTTAGATTTTATGGAGGGTGGGGAAAAGATATAAGAGCATCCTTGGAAGCTGAGAATGAATGCCGTGAAGAAATTGGTAAGATCTAGATTTTTCTCTCATAGAGTGGTGAATGATTGGAATGGACTGCCATTTGATGTTCTATGTGCAAGTAGTGTGAATGAATTCAAGAACAAGTATGACAGGTGGTTCATATAGTATTTGGCCACTCTTGATGATTCCATGACTCCCTGAAGGTCTCATAATAATTTTTTTAAACACTTTATTATGTCTCAGATAAATTAAATACATATAATTTTTTTTTTGACAATGACAAGGTTTATTACCATAGAGTATTCACATACAGTATATATACAATTAGACATAGTATTATATTTTCTGTACAGTGCAAAGATTCAGTACAAAATGCAGAGTACTTAATTTTTTTAAATATAAATATACATTATTTTAACTAGCTAAAAATTTAATCATCATATTTACATATGAATTGTCATGAATATGCATACAATTCACTATACAATCAGCAATAAAACACACAATTTTATAGTGATACTAATAATGGAATAATTTTATATAAATAAATATACATAATTTTTCTGCATTTTGTTGTTTGTATATTTTTTTCAATATTTTTTATACATTCTGTATTTAATACACATATTTTTAATAATTTTTATTTTTTTAAAATAAAGTTCTTCATAAAACTTTATCAAAAAAGAATATAGATTTCAGTAAAACCATAGCCATCCCATACATTAAAGGGTTATCAAAAAAAATCAATAGAATCTTACACCATTATAATCTTAATGCCAGTTTTAAACCAGCTATAAAATTTAAAAACATATTCAACTCCTCTAAGGATCCTCTCCTCCCATTGGCACATCCTTGAGTTTATTGCATCTATTGCACCTGTAACTTACCTTATATTGGTGAAACTGGACGTACTATTCCTATACATAAAAAAGAACACAAAAGACACATTAAATATAACAATTTTGGTGAAGCAGGCCTCTCAGATCACGCTTTCAACACCCTACACCCAATTGATTGGAAAAGTACATGCTATAATAAATTTAGTTTAATTCTTTATCCAAGTGTTAGCAAACAAAGTTTGCGCCTGAAAATATCTTCAGGACTGAGGTAAGGTGGTGAAACACCAAGCAACTCCAAGCAAAGGTAGACCAAGCTCTCATCACTCCTTTTCTCAGTATCTCCCATAATGCAAAGCACATCTCCTTGCAGACATGTATACTGCTATGCATTAAGGGAAGGGCCACTACTCAGACTGGTTTTGACCTTTATTGAGGTCTCGTCAGTGGGAGGCAGACTCAAATGTGGAGATACTAAGGCAGAAGCAATAGGAGAGTTCATATTTACCTATACGAGTTGCCAACAGTTGTACCATATTATTATTGAATTACTCTGGATTTGCACCACCTTACCTCAGTCCTGAAGATATTTTCAGGTGCAAACTTTGTTTGCTTACACTTGGATAAAGGATTAAACTAAATTTATTATAGTCTAACCAAGTGCAAAATAAACTTCCAAAAGTACCTGCTCTTTACATCATACAAAAACCTGGTATGAAAGAAAATTTAAAGAAGCCCATGAAATTCCAATTAACCACCCTAATCTCAACAACAATGGTGGCATAAAAATTCCAAGAATTTCGATAGCACATATTCAGCCTACTTAGTTTCCAGCATACTTTAGGACTATAAGCAAATTTCAGCTTGTATTGGTAACTATTCCATAACAATTGGTTGAAATTTATAATCACATTTTTTTTTTTTCATATATATATATAATAGGACTTTAGCTTTGATGTAGTAAAGGTTTTTCTTTTCCTCACCAGAGGTCAGGCCAATAATTGTTGTAACGGTTAGTTTAACATAAATCAAAATGAACACTCGAGGTTTCGACCTTCATATCAAGGTCATCTGTAGCATACACATATTATTATTATTATTCAGGCCTCCATGGAGTCAAAAGACCCATCATGGGAGGTACCCCCCTAAGAAACACAGTCTATCATACCACTCTTTAAACTCATTGACCATTCTCGCTCTCATCACTCCATCAGGCAATGCATTCCATGGTTCAACCACCCTCCATGCAAAGAAACCACTCCTCACCCTCACAGTTTCCTTTCGTAACTTCCAGGGATGGCCTCTTGTCATCACTCCTTCCTGCTGTTCAACCAAGCGAAAGAACTCCCCAGTGTCAACCCTGTAACCACCTCTCAACAGTTTAAAAGACTCAATCATATCAACCCTTCTTCTTCTATCCACCAAACTCTGCACTCCCCATTCCCTCAGCCGATCCTCATTACTATCATTGTACAGTCCTGAAACCATTTTTGTTATCTGCCTTTGTACCCTTTCCACAGTTAATTTATCCCCTTCAAATCCTGGGGACCAAATCTGAGAACAATAGTCCAAGTGTGGTCTAATCAGGGTCTTATACAACATAATGATAACCCTCTTATCTCTGCAGGTCAGTGTCCTCATTATTGCAGCAATCCTCTGTGTTACCTTCACCACCTTTGCAATATGTCCCCTAAATTTCAGGTCTCTATCAATCATCAACCCCAGATCTCTTGTTTCCCCCTTGCTTCCTCCAGTATAAAACTCCTCCCATAGAGTATGCAGTGTCCCATCGATGTGTCACAGACCTGAAGACCTTACATTTTCTGCATTGAACTGACATCCCCCCCATTCATTTGCCCATCTATCTAGCTTATTTAAATCCTCTTGCAGGGCTGCCGCATCTGCACCATTACTAATAATCCTTTCCAGCTTCACATCATCCACAAACAACTGAATATCCCCTTGCAATCTACTAACAATGTCATTGATATAAAAGTTAAACAATATAGGTCCCAGATTGGCTCAAGATTCAAGATTGGTTCAAGATTGGCTGTCTGATACCTATCAGACAGCCAATCTTGAATCCAGTTGACCAATCTCACTTCCAGACCCATGTGCTATAACTTAAATATCAACTTATCATGTGGCACCCTGTCAAATGTCTTTGCTAAGTCTAAGAAAATGGCAGTATATGCCTTTCTCTCATCTAATGCTCTTGTAGCTTTATCATAAAAGGCTAGCATATTGCTAAAACAAGAGCACCCCTTCACAAATCCATATTGACTCTCACAGTTACCATTACCCTCATCTGCCCAATGCTGTATACAGTCCTTCACTACTTTCTCCAAGATCTTACTAACTACTGATGACACACAAACTGGCCTATAATTAGACACTTCCAGTCTGCTACCACCCTTATGCAATGGCTATCTTACCTTCTTTCCATTCCATGGGCACCTTTCCCGCAGCCAGACTTTCATTGAAAAGCCAGGTCAAAGGCACTGTCACTTCCCTAGCACATTCACTCAAAACTCGTGATGAAATATCATCCAGTCCTACAGCTTAACTGACAACCAGAGTACTCAGTATTTGAAACACACTCTCCTCCTCCACCTCTAAACCTCAAACCTGCCCAATCCCTCTAGCATAAAATCTGACTCCTCCAGGATGAAATACTCTAATAAAGTGTTCATTGAACAATTCCACTATGTTCTCTGCATAAATCAATCTATTCCCATTTTTATCCCACAATATCATTTTTCCACAATCATTTCTCATCCTACTGGCCACATATCTAAAAAATTCCCTAGGATTTTTTTTGTATCTTAGGGCCAATCTCGTCTCATATTCCAGTTTTGTCTTCCTTACCATACTAGTCACTCTTCCGGCCTGTGTCTTATACTCTTCATGCATCGTCTCTTCACCTGTCTCCTTATATCTCTTCCATAACCTCTTTTTCGCATGTAATTCCTGTTTAATATTGTTTGTCATCCACTTTACTCCAAATTGTGTCCTCATGTTCACTCGTGGTTTACAACTTAATATTGCTGCTAGCAAATATTCTTTCTTAATTTCCCACACACTAATGATATCCCGGCCTTCCAATTTTTCCCTCTATGAAATTTCCCCAAGTTGACGTCACCGTCTTAGACTATTATAATCACCTGCCTTATATTTCCGCATACGTTCCCATCTCTTTGGCACGCTTGGATGTCTATTTATTTTCCAAGTCAAAACCATATGGTCACTCTCTCCAACTGGTGGAAGAGATGTCATCTCAGTTATCATCAACTCTTCTGATGCTATAACCAAATCCAAAACTCATGAACCTCTTGTTCCCTCTATTACATGTTGCCTAAGACATTTGTCCCTCAAGAATTCTAGAAATTCCATTGCCTTATTGCTACATGCATCTTTCTCTCCCCAATTTATACTACTGTAGTTAAAATGTCCCATAACAATCATTCTTCTTGCACTTGCCAAACTCAACTGTCTAAAGATTTCCTGGTCATTTCCTCTGTGCTCCTGGGTCTGTAGCAACACCCCACTAAATATTCTGTCTTGCCCACCTCTACCTCATACCATATGCTTTCAAAATCATTAGTGTCACTGCCTTCCAAAGTCTCTACTTTTAGAGGACATAGGTCGTCACTTGTCATAAGCAGTACTCCACGCTTTCTCTTCCTATCCTGCCAAAAACTGCTGTACCCAGCGACTTCTATTCATGTTATTATATTCTCTTCTGTCAACCACGTCTCAGTGATCCCAATAATTTTAATCCAGGCTGATGCTATCTGTGCCACCAATTCCTCTCCCTTATTCCAGATACTCCTGGCATTAGTATAAAGCATACAAATGCCATTGTTTCTCTATGAAGCATTATCCCTTCTAGCCTTCATTGAGCTCAGAGTTAGCTGATGTCGTCCCACTTCTCCCAAATACCCATTCCCACAAGAGGCCATTCTTGCTACCATCCTCCCTGGGACACACTGACTTGTTCAGAACAGCAATCTCTCCAGATGCCTACATCCTTCCTCATTCAAATGTAAGCGGTCTCTCTCATACAATTCCTCTCTGTCCTCAAACGCACTGCAAGCATCCACATATTCCAGTCCTCTCTTGTCACACATTCTAGCTATTATGTCATTCAATATTAGTACCCTTCTGCTCAGCTTGTCATTATCATACCTAGACAACACACACACACTATCTTTCCTCTGTGTCTTCTTTCGTACCAATTCAAGCAAGAATCTCATATCTCTCGCTGCCCAATTTACACCACCACCAAGTGATTTGTTCCCACCATGACAATCATCTCATCCACCCTTTCACCGCTCTTAACTGCCAAAGCCACACTTTCTGTCTTTCCTCTTGGCAAACACTCCTCACCATCCTATCTTGAACACCACAGATCATTGTGTCCCCATTCATTATACCTTTTACCATTTCCTCTCTCCTGTTGTTTCCATTTTCTCCTCTTCTAGTACTCCCATACCTCTCTTTCATTCCATCTCTCCTACTCTTTCCATTCTCTTCTCTTCTAGCACTCCCATACCTCTCTCTCATTCCGTCTCTCCTATTGTTTCCAATTCTCTTCTCTTCAAACACTCCCATACCTCTCGCTCATTCCATCTCTCCTACTGTTTCCATTCTCTCCTCTTCTAGTACTCCCACACCTCTATCTCATTCCCTCTCTCCTACTGTTTCCATCCTCTCCATTTCCACGTCCAATTCCATTCTCTCCTCTCCTATCATTCCCAAAACGCTCTCTCTCTCTCTCTCCCCTACTCCGATTCTCTTCCATTCTCCTAATCTCTTCTTTCATACTTCTCCCAAGACATTCCACCTCTTCTTTCAGCTCCTCTATCTCCCTCTGCAGGTCAGTCACTCTTAATTGAAATTCACTCTCCCAAAAAAACCATCTCCTACACTTTCACAGTCACTCACACCTTCTATCTACACTATCAACTATTATTTTCTCTTTCATATTTTTTTCTTCATTCTCTCCTATGACACTACTTGTCTTCCGGTATTCATTTCCCGTTTTCCTGGAGCAACAAGTATGGTCATTGAGATATCTACTGCATTTATTTCCTCCCACTGCCTGCACTTTATGCACACACCCACTCCCCCCCCTCTCACAATCCAGATGTCCAATTCCCGAGATGCATACATGGCGCAAGTACTGCATGCCACAAACTCCCTTATTATATTGCTTATAATAAAGTTTTTAAATGGTGGAGGACTTGGCAACACACCATTTGTGACTGCAGCTGAATCCGCCATCATTCGTTACTGCCGAGGGACTACTAGCGTAATCGTTAACTATTCAAAATAGTGTCGCTAATTAGGGTCAAAAATAAATACTAAGTACGTATTTGGGAGTATAAATAAATAAGAAAAGTACAAACAGTTACAAGCAAAACGAAAGTACACTAAATAAAATTAGCACTCCCTGCTATATATACAAAGAAACAAGCTGCACCACAATCTACATGGTTTACTAAAGATACTGAGTTTTGCTCTACCACGGTAGTTGTCTCCATAATTTTTTATAATGTAAATAATTTTTATTATTAATTTACTTCTCTACAAAAATTCAGTATACAAGGTACTGAGTATATTCCTTTTTGATATACTTGTTTGTTTGGGTGGCCTTTCTGCTGTCTTCCTCGAAGCTTCTGCAGAGCTTATCTGAGGAAGATAATAGATAACTGTGGTTTTGTTTCAGTACCTCTTACTAGTCGGGTGTAGATTTAACTATTTATATCTATGTGCTCGGAAACATATATGCAGGCAGTCCCCCAGTTAATAACGAGATACGTTCCTCAGAACGTATCTCGTTCTCATGCATATGCGGTAATAATAACAATACTATAATGGTTCATATGTGGCAATAATAATAATAATATCCCTGTACTCTAATAATAAGTTACAGAAATTATTGTGCTCTTTTTTTAAATTCAAGCAAACAGAACATAAAAACAAACTCATACAAAAAATTTAGATAGGATATAGGAGAAATTTCAAGAAAGAATATTAAAGGTTGCATCAATGTCTTGCTTTCTGGAAGGGACATTTCTGAGGCAAGAAGGTAGCTAACATTAATCAGAAAATGGAGATGGTGCTAGTGAGGATGGACCTGGTGCTGGAGAATCAGGATTTGATTCTGTTTCTAAGCAGAATTTTAAAGGGAATTTTCTTTTACGAACAATAACATTCCACAGCAGGAATAAAACAGTTCAAGAACCAATCTTCAAACATGGCAAGTGTGACCCAGGCCCTTAAATTTGACTTACAAAAAACGGGACGAGCTGCTTTAATAATGCGGAAAAGTGCGGGTTTGTTTACATGCGTGAAAGAAACTAGTTCCCGAATTATTAATTTAATTATTGAATTATTAATTATCCTTATGGAGAGCCTTGGGAGCCTGTTTGTAAGTAAGGTCATCCATAACCTGGGGACCACCTGTATATATAAATGCTATTTTTTCTCGTTAACATGTAGAGGTGTGTACATGGGCCAATGGACTACCAATGCATGAGCACAGTTTAACCTTTACAAAGGGAGTGGATTGGTTTGGATATGGTGTGTTTGTGTCCTTGTAACTGTTGTAAGTTTGTGTTTGTGTGTGTTTCTGTTATTGTACACCTTGTTCTTCATTTCTCTGCTGTTGATTGCTGTGTTGGCAGTTTTGCATCTGCTATTGTTTTCTGCATTAGCTGTTTCCTGAGTGCCATTGAATGCGACATCCCTTTATTTCCTCAACAATGTGGACATTTTCACTCGTCACGCTTTGCATTCAATTTTCGTTGCCATGTGGCCTTGGACAATCCCAAAAATGCATATTTCTGTGGAAGTTACTGTATTTTATGTGGTTTTCTTCCATCGTTAAGCATTCCTGGCATTTATAGCACTACATCTTTCTGGTTTTGGCAATCCTGGTGTGACTACTAAAATGGCGACTTGCTTTGTTAACCTGTCACATGGTTGACTACTGTATGCTTTAAGTTTTGAAAACTTACAATTTCTTAATTACTTAACAGATACTTATGTTTTTACATCAATATTATTATTACTAGTAGTAGTAGTACAGGCAACTCCAAGGAGTCCTTAGACTCGCCCTAACATCACGTCCAGAACAACTATTCAACATTCACACAGTATCTATCATACTTTGCCTTGAACTCATTTATAATAATGGCATCCACAACAGACTCTGGCATCTTATTCCACTCATTCACCACTCTCCAAGTAAAAAACCTATCTCTAACACCCTTGTTAACCACACTCTTGCCCAGTTTCCATGGATGGCCCCTAGTCCTCCCATTACCAGTCCTGTTCTCAAATATATCCTCTGAATTAATCTTATAGAAACCCATCAGTAATTTGAATGTCTCAATCATATCATCCCTTTTTTTGCCTATCAACCAATTTCTGCAACCCACAAATCTTCAACCTGTTCTCATAAGGTTCATTCCATAGACCGGCTATCATCTTGGTCACTCGTCTCTGGATCGTCTCCACCTCCTCCCCATCAAGAAGAAACCCTGGTGCCCAAATTTGGGCACAGTAATCTAGGTGGGTTCTTAACAAGGCTTGATACAGAGGAACAATAACTTGTTTGTCTCTGCTCGTCAAAGTATTTTTCAGCAACCAAGTGATTTGATGAGCTGATTTAGTCACTTTTGCGATGTGCCCCCCCCCCCCTAAACTTCAACTCCCAAATCCCTGGCCTCGTCAATCTCCTGGAGTACAGTTCCACCAATGTGTTATACTGCTGCTAATCTTTTCACCCCAAAATGCATAACCTTACATTTTGCCACATTAAATTGACATCCATTTTCCTTAGCCCAGCCTTCCGAACTATCCAAATCATCCTGCAAAATTTCGACATCTGGTGCATTCACTATTGCTGTACCCAACTTTGCATCATCAACAAACAAATGAACAGTTCCTCTCAGATCCTTTCCTATATTGTTAATGAACAAATTAAACAGTAGTGGTCCAAGAACAGAACCCTGCGGCACACCACTAGTCACAGGCTGTCTTTTGGACTCTTCTCCTGAATAAACCACTCTCTGATATCTCACCATCAACCACCCTCCTATCCACCTCACCAAACCTATATCCATCCCCATATGCTGCAGTTTACTGATTAGAATTCCATGTGGTATCCTGTCAAAGCCTTAGCAAGGTCCAGTAGGATCACTGTAAACCCATTACCCTTATCTAGTTCAGCCGTCACTGTGTTATAAAACGTGAGCAAGTTACTGAGGCATGATCTACCCTTCACAAACCATTCTATCCCCAATACAGTATCCCATTTTCATCTGTCCATTCCAGTATTTTCCTGTTGACTATTTTCTCCAAGACCTTGACATCAATTCCTGATATGCTGATCGATCGGTAATTTACAACAGCAGTCTTGGAACCTCCTTTATGCAGTGGATCTATTTTCCCCTCTTTCCACCCCCTCAGAACTAACCCAGACCTGAGACTCAAATTAACCAAAATGTTCAATGGCACTGACAGTTCTTTAGCTGCTTCACTTACGACACGAATTCGTATACCATCCAATTCCACAGATGTATTGACATTGAGGTTTTGTGATAGACTATTCACCTCCATTTCTTTCACCACCATTCCCATACAATCTGTTGGTTCCTTAATTCCTGCAATGTCACCACCTGGATGATATACTCTTGCAAAGTGCTTGCTCAGTAATTCCACTATATCAACTGATTCGGTTACCTCCCTACATCGGCATTCTTTAAAATCATTCTGCCATATACATTTTTTCTTTTACTTACAACATATCGAAAAAGCTGTTTGGGATTCTCTTTAGCCTGCATGGCTAATTTTCTTTCATAATTTGCTTTTGCTTTTCTTACCACACTCGTTACCCTTCTGGCCTGAGCTTTATACCGTTCATGTGCCTGCAGGTCTACTTTCTCCTTAAATTTCCTCCATTCATTTGTTTGGTTTGACAAATGGAATTCATTGATAAGTTTGAATATTAATTCACAAGTAAAAACTCTACTTTAAACTTAATAATAATAATTTTTTTTCAATCAAACTTCATTATTTATACATATTTATAATACATTACATGAATACAATTGTGCATAACAGATGCTTGCACATACATAATATTTTTTAAATAATAATAATAATTGTTTACAACATATATTATTATAATAACAATGATGATTACTACAGATTTTTTTCCCCATTTTTACAGAATACATATAGAATAACAATAGATATTTCTCTATGTAATAATTCTTATTTAATAAGCATAATATTTTTTCTATTATCATATAGAGTATTTACATATATACAGTTAAGACATATTACATTTTCTGCTCTGTACAAAATTCTGTACATGGTTTAGAGTACCTTGATTTCTTTTTAATATTTTTTCTTTGAATATAAATACACATTTCTTTTCTTTTTATATCAGTATCCTAATTTATTATTATTATTTTTTATTAATATTCCGGGCAACTCCAAGGAGTCGACAGACTCATCGAGGGAGGCCCTAACATCATGTCAAGAACAACTATTCGACATTCACACAGTATCTATCATACCTCGCCTTGAACTCATTCATGGTCGTAGCACCCACAAGAGACTCTGGCAGCTTATTTCACTCATTCACCACTTTCCAAGTACAAAACCTAGCTCTAACACCCCTGCTAACCATATTCTTGCCCAGCTTCCATGTATGGTCCCTAGTCCTCCCACCACCAGTTCTATTCTCAAAAATATCATCTGGATTAATCTTATAGAAACCCTTCAGTAATTTGAATGTCTCAATCATATCACCCCTTTTCCGCCTATCGACCAATTTTTACAACCCACAAATCTTCAACCTGTTCTCATAAGGTTAATTGCACAGACCTGCTATCATCTTGGTTACTCGTCTCTGGATCCTCTCCACCTCCTCCCCATCAAGAAGAAACCCTGGTGCGCATTTCTGGCCACAGTAGTCTAGATGAGGTCTTATCAAGGCTCGATACAGAGGAACAATAACTTGTTTGTCTCTGCTTGTTAAAGTATTTTTCAGAAGCCAAGTGATTTGATGAGCCAATTTAGCCACTTTTGCAATGTGCCCCCTAAACTTCAATTCCCTATCCACCAACACTCCCAAATCCTTGGCCTAATCAATCTCCTGGAGTACGGTTCCCCCAATGTGATATACTGCTGCTATTCTTTTCACCCCAAAATGCATAACCTTACACTTTGCCACATTAAATTGACATCCACTTTCCCTAGCCCAGTCCTTCAAACTATTCAAATCATCCTATAAAATTTTGACATCCTGTGCACTCACAATTGATCTACCCAGCTTTGCATCATCAACAAACAAGTGAACACTTCCTCTCAGATCCTTTCCTATATCATTGATGAACAAATTGAAAAGTAGTGGTCCAAGAACAGAGCCCTGTGGCACACCACTAGTCACAAGCCGTCTTTTGGACTCAACTCCTGAATAAACCACTCTCTGGTATTTCTCCATCAACCACCCTCCTATCCATCTCACCAACCCTATATCCATCCCCATCTGCTCCAGTTTACTGATTAGAATTCCATGTGGTATCCTGTCAAAGGCTTTGGCAAGGTCCAGTAGAATCACTGTAAACCCATTACCCTTATCTAGTTCAGCCTTCACTGTGTCATAAAACGTGAGCAAGTTACTGAGGCATGATCTACCCTTCATTAAACCATGTTGTCCCCCCATACAATATCCCATTTTCATCTATCCGACCTGTATTCTTTTCTTGACTAATTTCTCCAAGACCTTGACAACGATTCATGATATGCTAATCGGTCGGTAATTTACAACAGCAGTCTTGAAACCACCTTTATGCAGTGGAACTATTTTCCCCTCTTTCCACCCCCTCGGGGCTAACCCAGACCCGAGACTCAAATTAAACATAATGGTCAAGGGTACTGACAATTCTTTAGCCGCTTCACGTACGACACGAGCTGGTATACTATCCAATCCCAGAGATGTATTGACATTGAGGTTATGCAATAGACTACTCACCTCCACTTCATTCACCACAATTTCCATATAATCTATTTGTTCATTCATTTCTACACTGTCACCACCTGGATGATATATTCTTGCAAAGTGCTCACTCAGTAACTCAACTATATCAACTGATTCAGTTACCTTCCTACCATCGCCATTCTTTAAAATGCCATATACATTTTTTCTTTTACTTGCAACACATCGTAAAAACTGTTTAGAATTCTCTTTAGCCTGCATGGCCAATGTTTTCTTTCGTAATCCTTTTTTGCTTTTCTTACCACACTCGTTACCCTTCTGGCCTGCGCTTTATACCATTCATGTGTCTGCCAGTTATTATCATTTATTTATTTATTTGTATGGAGTTTCCTCCCTTGCCCCTTCTGGGGTGAGTTGAGCCCTCTCGTGGGGGGTTAAGTATTTATGATTGTACATCTGTGTGTGTGTGTGTTCACGGGGCCGGTTTGCCTGGTTGCGATGAAAAACCCCAGATGAACTGGTGGTAAAAACCATGCTGTTCACGCCCAAGACCGGCTAACTTGGCTATGGCTGAGGAAGATCCTAAAGTTCCTCACGTCACTGGCGGGAATCGAACCTAGGACACTCCTTCCCCAAGCATATGGTTGCAAAGCACATAGCCACTAGGCTAACCGTGCGGACATTTATTATCATTGTATTGACATATGCATTACAATAATTTGCAGTCTATGATTATGAGGATTAGTTGATTGAGGCAGGCTAATCTCACCTACTTTGAAGCTGAGGTTAGCTTTTATGAAAATAGTGGGATTAGCCTTCACTATTTATGTTGTTTGATACTCTTTATGGATGGAATGTAGGCATTGGATGCTTGTGAGTTTTGATGTGTATATAAGTTTTAATGCTATATTAACTGTGTTGGCATAGCTCTCAGAGTTCATGTTTTTATGTTTTGTAGTTGTCTATGTGTTTTAAATATCTTGGTAGGTTGTTGAATAGCATGGGTATCAGATGTGATCTCACAAAAGAACCATATGGATTGTTGAAGGGTCTAGGGATGTAAACAGTTGTTTTGGGTTGTTTATGCGATAGGTGATGTTTTGAAGTAATTCCTTAGTAACATTATGTAGTGTTTCAGATTTTTAATGCTCAGGATTCTTTGTATCGCCATAAGCGATTTGGATATTGGTTATTGTATATAAGGTTCTCGAAATCACTGCTGACACAATTTTCCTATGTAATGTTTCTGATTTTGTTAGGTGGCTGTTTGATGTATTTGATTACACCGTTATACCTTACCTGAGTAGAGATTCACAAATAACATGATATAGGAGTTTTTTTTTAATATTAGATGGAATCATGTCTTTTACTTGGAAGAGTTTTGCTCTGATGATGCAGAATTTAGTATGTAGGTATTCTGTATGTTTTGCCCATTTAAGGTGGCAATCAAATAGATTGCCACCTTAAATGGACGGGTTTGATTTCAGGACATTGGGGAGTATTTTTGGTGTTAATGCAGTGGTATGTGTGACAATGTAGCAATACTTGTGCAGGGTGCATGATTCTCAGATTATGTATAATTAACATCTGTGTCTTGGTGGTATTAATTACAGTTGAGTTTTGGTAGGTCTTGTTGTGCTTTGCAGAGAGCTGTGTTAATATCTTTGTGGACTGCAGATGACACTATGCTAGTAGCATGGTGTCATCTGCATACTGATATATTTGACTTCATGTGGCTAGGTTATGAATGTTGTTAACGTACCGTATTTTCCAGCGTATAAGATGAACTTTTTTACCTTAAAAATTCATCTTAAAAAACGTCTTATATAATGAAGGTAAAGATTGTTTCCCCTTTTCAAAGTCATACGCACTCCCTTTTATGTTCCAAGATCTTTGTAGGTGGTTAATGGTGCAATCAAATTGATGCGTGACCTTCATGTGACTTCTAGCGCATCATTGGTTAAGAACGGGGAATCCCTATTCAAGTTTCATAATATCTTATCCAAGTAATCAGTTACCGATGTTTATCAGTATTGAGTTGACGTGTTGAGATATTTTGTGTTCAGTTTGAGATTTCCCCGTAGATTTTAGTGATGGAAAAAAACAGGTGACATTCATATACTTCAAGTTACAAATTGCAGATTGTAAAATATGCAGAAGAACATGGGAATAGGGAAGCTGAAAGACATTTTGGACCTCCACCTACAGAAAAAGTTTTTTTTAGTTTTTTTCCAGAAATTTGTATTAAATTTCTTGGGTGCATCTTATACATAGGAGCGTCTTATACACTAGAAAATACGGTATATGTTGAATAGAGTAAGGGATAATATAGGCACTTTGTGGGACACCGTGTTTTATTTGTATACCCTGGCTGTAATATGTGCCTATTTTTGTTACTTGTGTTCTGTTTGAGAGATAGTTCCTGAACCTGGTATGTGGTGTTCTTCTTATTCCGACTGAGTATAATTTGGTCAGCAGTATATCATGTTCGAGTGTATCAAAAGCTTCGGTAAGGACAGTGTACTTATTTTTATCGGGGGGTCCTGTTTATGGTGTCAGCGATGTCTTCTAATAAAGTGATGCTGCTTTTATTTTCTGGAAGCCATATTGGTTTTGTGATATAATGTTGTACTTTTGTAAATAGTTCTGTAGTCTAGTGTGTGTTATGTTTTCAAGAATTTTTGCGATGACTGGTAGTTAGCTATTGATCTGTAGTTCTGTGTATCATTTCTTTTACCATGTTTGTAAATTGGTGTAATTATTGCAGTTTTTAGTTCTTGTTGTGGAATAATGCCAGTGTCTAATATTATGTTCACGAGTCTCAAAAGTATTGGATTTATTTGTTCAAAGCAAATTTAAAAGATCTATGAGTCTTATTTTGTCTATTCCTGGAGAGGTCTTTGTCTTTGTTTTAGCTGTAAGAGCACTTCCTTCAGTTCCTGTTTTGTTACAGGTAGAAAATGCATACAGTAATCCCTGGGATACATTCCAAGACACCCTGTGGATACCTGAAACCGCAGATAGTACCAAACCCTATATATACTTTTTTCCTTTACATACTATAGTAAAGTGTAATTTATAAATTAGGCACAGTAAGAGATTAACAACAATAACTAATAATAAAATATAATAATTATAACAACATACTATAATAAAAGTTATCTGAATGTGGGAATCTTAGCAACCTCAGCATACACTTATTATTATTATTATTTCTTTATTATTTTATGTAGTCGAGAACTTTCACCTTTTTCACTTAGAAGGAAGCACCTTACGACTTCTGTTTGGAATATCTGAATTGCCAGCATCACTACTCTTGTGCTTTCGGGCCTGTATGTCTGTCTCTCGGATCTCCTCATGTCTGAGGACTGTGACCTACCTGATGATGCTTCGCCATTTCTTTCTCTCCTGTGCTTCTCTTATTGCTTGTTCTAGTTTAATTAGTGATTCTTGATATTTGGTCAATCCACCTGTTTGGGGGGGGGGTTCATCTTTTTCTTTACCCACATGGTTTACCCTGGTTGATTACTTTTTCCAGGCAGTTGCCTTCCCTTCTACATATGTGTCCAAAATATAGCAGTATTTTCTTTTCGATTATGGTTATCAGTTTTGTGTGGAAATTCAGTTCTTCTAGGATACTTTTGTTTGTTCGCTTTTCTATCCAAGACACTCTTAACAATCTTCTCCAGCACCACAGCTCGAACGCCTCAATTCTTCGTCCTAAGGTTTCTACAAGCTTAATTTTCGTCTTTTTGGAGATGTGCCTGTCTTTCCAGATCTTGGTTAAATCAGTCATAATTTTCTTAGCTAGTGCTATTCTTCTTCTTATCTCTTTTTTACATCCATCTTTTTTTGTTATTATCACTTCAAGGTAGTTGAAATGGTTGACAATTTAAATTTCCTCTATATCTCTTCTGCATTGTTTAAAATAATTATTTTTGGTTTATCTTGATTTATTTGTAAACCATGGCTTAGGCTTTCACATTCTAATTGATTTAGGATGTTTAATTCCTGTTCTCTTGTTGCTATTATCACTGTGTCATCTGCATATCGTAGGTTAGTGATTGCTCGGCCACCTAATTTAATGCCTCCATTCAACTTTTCTAGAGATCTTTTCATTATAGTTTCGCTGTAAAGGTTGAATAATAATGGTGAGAATATGCATCCTTGTCTTGACCCTTTTTCAAATTGGAATGCAGGTGACAGTGAGTGTTCAATTCTTACTGTTGCTTGATTTCGTCGATATAAATTCTTTATGAGGGTTAATAGATGTTTTGGTATTCCTGATTCTTGCATGATATCCCATAAGATATCCCACCTCATGCAGTCAAAGGCCTTGGAGTAATCTATAAAGCATAGATAAAGGCTTAAGTTGAATTCCCTTGCTTTTTCAATTATTTGTCTGATGTTAGAGGTATGATCTCTAGTCCCTCGACCTTTTCTGAATCCTGCTTGTTCTTCTGAGATCTGATGGT